>NC_050101.1:94648647-94951278 GCF_902167145.1 Zea mays
GAAAGAAAAATCTTCTTCTCACAAGTCGCATCGGAAAGGCGACAAGCACAAGAGGATGAGGAAAGTGGTCTACTACGAGACCGACACTTCATCAACATCGACCTCCGACTCCGATGCGCCATCCGTAACTTCTAAGCGCCAAGAGCGCAAGAAGTTTAGTAAGATCCCCTTACACTATCCTCGTACATCTAGACCTACTCCATTACTTTCCGTTCCATTAGGCAAACCGCCAACCTTTGATGGCGAAGATTATGCTAGGTGGAGTGATTTAATGAAATTTCATCTAACCTCACTCCACAAAAGTATATGGAATGTTGTTGAGTTTGGAGCACAGGTACCATCCGTAGGGGATGAAGACTATGATACGGACGAAGTGGCCCAAATCGAGCACTTCAACTCTCAAGCTACAACCATACTCCTCGCCTCTCTAAGCAAGGAGGAATACAACAAGGTGCAAGGGTTGAAGAATGCAAAGGAGATTTGGGACCTACTCAAGACCGCGCACGAGGGTGATGAACTCACCAAGATCACCAAGCGGGAAACGATCGAGGGGGAGCTCGGTCGCTTCCGTCTTCGCCAAGGGGAGGAGCCACAAGATATGTACAACCGGCTCAAAACCTTGGTGAACCAAGTGCGCAACCTCGGGAGAAAGAAATGGGATGACCACGAGGTGGTTAAGGTTATTTTGAGATCACTTATTTTCCTTAACCCTACTCAAGTGCAATTAATTCGTGGTAATCCAAGATATACACTAATGACTCCTGAGGAAGTAATCGGGAATTTTGTGAGCTTTGAATGTATGATTAAGGGCTCAAAGAAGATCAACGAGCTTGATGAACCCTCCACGTCCGAAGCACAACCGGTGGCATTTAAGGCGACGGAGGAGAAGAAGGAGGAGTCTACACCGAGTAGACAACCAATTGACGCCTCCAAGCTCGACAATGAAGAGATGGCTTTAATCATCAAAAGCTTTCGCCAAATCCTCAAGCAACGGAAGGGGAAGGATTACAAATCCCGTTCCAAGAAGGTTTGCTACAAGTGTGGTAAGCCCGGTCATTTCATTGCAAAATGTCCTATATCTAGTGACAGTGACAGGGGCAACGACAAGAAGGGAAAGAGGAGAGAAAAGAAGAGGTACTACAAGAAGAAGGGCGGCGATGCCCATGTTTGCCGGGAGTGGGACTCGGACGAGAGCTCCACCGACTCCTCCTCCGATGAGGACGCCGCCAACATCGCCGTCACCAAGGGCCTCCTCTTCCCCAACGTCGGCCACAAATGCCTCATGGCAAAGGACGGAAAAAAGAAGAAGGTTAAATCAAAATCCTCCACTAAATATGAGTCTTCTAGTGATGATAATGTTAGTGATGAGGAGAATAACTTGCGTACCCTTTTTGCCAACCTTAACATGGAACAAAAGGAAAAGTTAAATGAATTGATTAGTGCTATTCATGAAAAAGATGACCTTTTGGATTCCCAAGAGGATTTTCTAATTAAAGAAAACAAGAAACATGTTAAGGTTAAGAATGCTTATGCTCTAGAGGTAGAAAAATGTGAGAAATTATCTAGTGAGCTAAGCACATGCCATAACACTATTGCCAACCTTAGAAATGAAAATGCTAAATTAATCGCTAAGGTTGATTCTCATGTATGTGATGTCTCAATTCCCAATCTTAGAAATGATAATGATGATTTGCTTGCTAAGATTAAGGAATTGAATGATTCTCTTGCTAGCCTTAGAGTAGAAAATGAAAATTTGATTGCTAAGGCTAAAGATTTTGATGTTTGCAATACTACTATTTCCGACCTTAGAACTAAGAATGATATGTTGCATGCTAAGGTTGTAGAACTAAAATCTTGCAAACCCTCTACATCTACCGTTGAGCACACTTCTATTTGTACTAGATGTAGAGATGTTGATATCAATGCTATTCATGATCACATGGCTTTAATTAAACAACAAAATGATCATATAGCATTATTAGATGCTAAAATTGCCGAGCATAACTTAGAAAATGAAAAGTTTAAATTTGCTAGAAGTATGCTCTATAATGGGAGACGCCCTGGCATCAAGGATGGCATTGGCTTCCAAAGGGGAGACAATGTCAAACTTAATGCCCCTCCTAAGAACTTGTCTAACTTTGTTAAGGGCAAGGCTCCCATGCCTCAGGATAACGAAGGTTACATTTTGTACCCTGCCGGCTATCCCGAGAGCAAAATTAGGAGAACTCATTCTACGAAGTCTCACTCTGGCCCTAACCATGCTTTCATGTATAAGGGTGAGACATCTAGCTCTAGGCAACCAACCTGTGCCAAGTTGCCTAGAAAGAAAACTCCTAATGCATCAAATGATCATGATATTTCATTTAAAACTCTTGATGCATCTTATGTTTTGACTAACAAATCCGGCAAGGTAGTTGCCAAGTTTGTTGGGGGCAAACACAAGGGCTCCAAGACTTGTGTTTGGGTACCCAAAGTTCTTGTTTCTAATGCCAAAGGACCCAAAACCGTTTGGGTACCTAAAGTCAAGAACTAAAACTGTTTTGTAGGTTTATGCATCCGGGGGCTCAAGTTGGATACTCGACAGCGGGTGCACAAACCACATGACAGGGGAAAAGAAGATGTTCTCCTCATATGAGAAAAACCAAGATCCCCAACGAGCTATCACATTCGGGGATGGAAATCAAGGTTTGGTCAAAGGATTGGGTAAAATTGCTATATCACCTGACCATACTATTTCCAATGTTTTTCTTGTAGATTCTTTAGATTACAATTTGCTTTCTGTATCTCAATTATGTCAAATGGGCTACAACTGTCTCTTTACTGATGTAGGTGTCACTGTCTTTAGAAGAAGTGATGATTCAATAGCATTTAAGGGTGTGTTAGAGGGTCAGCTATACTTGGTAGATTTTGATAGAGCTGAACTCGACACATGCTTAATTGCTAAGACTAACATGGGTTGGCTCTGGCATCGCCGACTAGCCCACGTTGGGATGAAGAATCTTCATAAGCTTCTAAAGGGAGAGCACATTTTAGGACTAACAAATGTTCATTTTGAGAAAGACAGGATTTGTAGCACATGCCAAGCCGGGAAGCAAGTTGGCACTCATCATCCACACAAGAACATCATGACTAGTGACAGGCCACTGGAGCTCCTACACATGGACCTATTCGGCCCGATCGCTTACATAAGCATCGGCGGGAGTAAGTACTGTCTAGTTATTGTGGATGATTATTCTCGCTTCACTTGGGTGTACTTTTTGCAGGAAAAATCCCATACCCAAGAGACCTTAAAAGGATTCTTGAGACGGGCTCAAAATGAGTTTGGCTTAAGGATCAAGAAAATTAGAAGCGACAACGGGACGGAGTTCAAGAACTCACAAATAGAAGGCTTCCTTGAGGAGGAGGGCATCAAGCATGAGTTCTCTTCTCCCTACACTCCACAACAAAATGGTGTAGTGGAGAGGAAGAATCGAACTCTATTGGACATGGCAAGAACCATGCTTGATGAGTACAAGACACCGGATCGGTTTTGGGCCGAGGCGGTCAACACCGCTTGCTACGCCATCAACCGATTATATCTACACCGAATCCTCAAGAAGACATCCTATGAACTCCTAACCGGTAAAAAGCCCAATATTTCATATTTTAGAGTTTTTGGTAGCAAATGCTTTATTCTTGTTAAAAGAGGCAGAAAATCTAAATTTGCTCCTAAAACTGTAGAAGGCTTTTTACTAGGATATGACTCAAACACAAGGGCATATAGAGTCTTTAACAAGTCCTCAGGACTTGTTGAAGTTTCTTGTGACGTTGTGTTTGATGAGACTAATGGCTCTCAAGTAGAGCAAGTTGATCTTGATGAGATAGGTGAAGAACAGGCTCCATGCATAGCGCTAAGGAACATGTCCATTGGGGATGTGTGTCCTAAGGAATCCGAAGAGCCTCCACATGCACAAGATAAACCATCCTCTTCCACGCAAGCATCTCCGCCAACCCAAAATGAGGACGAGGCTCAAGTTGATGAAGGAGAAGATGAAAGAGATGAGCCCCCTCAAGATGACGGCAATAATCAAGGGGGAGATGCAAATGATGAAGACAAGGAGGATGAACAACCAAGACCGCCACACCCAAGAGTCCACCAAGCAATCCAACGAGATCACCCCGTCGACACCATCCTCGGCGACATTCATAAGGGGGTAACCACTCGATCTCGTGTTGCACACTTTTGTGAGCATTACTCTTTTGTTTCCTCTATTGAGCCACACAGGGTAGAGGAAGCACTACAAGATTCGGATTGGGTGATGGCGATGCAAGAGGAGCTCAACAACTTCATTAGGAATGAGGTATGGCATTTAGTTCCACGTCCTAATCAAAATGTTGTAGGAACCAAGTGGGTCTTCCGCAACAAGCAAGACGAGCATGGTGTGGTGACAAGGAACAAAGCTCGACTCGTGGCCAAGGGGTATTCACAAGTCGAAGGTTTGGATTTTGGTGAAACCTATGCACCCATAGCTAGGCTTGAGTCAATTCGTATATTATTGGCCTATGCTACTTACCATGGATTCAAGCTTTATCAAATGGACGTGAAGAGTGCCTTCCTCAATGGACCAATCAAGGAGGAGGTCTACGTTGAGCAACCTCCCGGCTTTGAAGACAGTGAGTATCCTAATCATGTCTATAAGCTCTCTAAGGCGCTTTATGGGCTCAAGCAAGCCCCAAGAGCATGGTATGAATGCCTTAGAGATTTCCTTATTGCAAATGGCTTCAAAGTCGGCAAGGCCGATCCTACTTTATTCACTAAAACTCTTGACAATGATTTGTTTGTATGCCAAATTTATGTTGATGATATTATATTTGGGTCTACTAACGAATCTACATGTGAAGAATTTAGTAGGATCATGACACAGAAATTCGAGATGTCTATGATGGGGGAGTTGAAGTATTTTCTAGGATTCCAAGTCAAGCAACTCCAAGAGGGCACCTTCATTAGCCAAACGAAGTACACTCAAGACATTCTAACCAAGTTTGGAATGAAGGATGCCAAGCCCATCAAGACACCCATGGGAACCAATGGGCATCTCGACCTCGACACGGGAGGTAAGTCCGTGGATCAAAAGGTATACCGGTCGATGATTGGTTCATTGCTTTATTTATGTGCATCTCGATCGGACATTATGCTTTCTGTTTGCATGTGTGCAAGATTCCAAGCCGACCCTAAGGAATCACACCTTACGGCCGTAAAACGAATCTTGAGATATTTGGCTTATACACCTAAGTTTGGGCTTTGGTACCCTCGGGGATCCACATTTGATTTGATTGGTTATTCGGATGCTGATTGGGCGGGGTGTAAGATTAATAGGAAGAGCACATCGGGGACTTGCCAGTTCTTGGGAAAATCCTTGGTGTCTTGGGCTTCAAAGAAGCAAAATTCGGTCGCTCTTTCTACCGCCGAAGCCGAGTATATTGCCGCAGGCCATTGTTGCGCGCAATTGCTTTGGATGAGGCAAACCCTGCGGGACTACGGTTACAAACTAACCAAAGTTCCTCTTCTATGTGATAATGAGAGTGCAATCCGCATGGCGGATAATCCCGTTGAGCATAGCCGCACTAAACACATAGCCATTCGGTATCATTTTCTTCGGGATCACCAACAAAAGGGGGATGTCGAGATTTCATACATTAACACTAAAGATCAATTAGCAGATATCTTTACCAAGCCACTTGATGAACAATCTTTTACCAAACTTAGGCATGAGCTCAATATTCTTGATTCTAGGAACTTCTTTTGCTAAACTTGCACACATAGCTCATAGATATACCTTTGATCATGTCTTTTTGATATATGCTATGACTAATGTGTTTTCAAGTGCATTTCAAACCAAGTCATTGGTATATTGAAAGGGAATAGGAGTCTTCGGCGAAGACAAAGGCTTCCACTCCACTCTACTACTCATCCTTCGCTGTCGCTCCACATTATTCTCCATCGTTGGTATAATCTTCACTCATATGTCTTGTTTGCCAAAGGGGAGAAAGTAGTTAAGCAAGGGCCTATATTTCATTCCAAGTATCCGTTTTTGGCGATTCATGCCAAAGGGGGAGAGAATATTAGCCCAAAGCAAAAGGACCGCACCACCACCTAAATTTAAAATGATTTTCAAATTGGTATCTTATTATGATCAAAAGGGGGAGAAAGTAGTATTTCAAAATTGATATATCAAAACCCTCTTGAACACTAAGAGGAGAATTTCATTTAGGGGGAGTTTTGTTTTAGCCAAAGGAAAAGCATTTGAAAAAGGGGGAGAAAATTTCAAATCTTGAAAGATGCTTCGCAAAATCTTATTCATTTACCTTTGACTATTTTGCAAAATACCTTTGAAAAGGGAGTTTTGTTTTAGCCAAAGGAAAAGCATTTGAAAAAGGGGGAGAAAATTTCAAATCTTGAAAGATGCTTCGCAAAATCTTATTCATTTACCTTTGACTATTTTGCAAAAGACCTTTGAAAAGGGAGTTTTGTTTTAGCCAAAGGAAAAGCATTTGAAAAAGAGGGAGAAAATTTCAAATCTTGAAAGATGCTGTTGGGGACTTGTTCTCAAATGCTATGAGTTAAGAACAAGGCAACATAGAAAATGTTAATCGATTAAGTCCTTCGTCCTTCGAAGCATTATTCCCCTCAAGATATAATGCTTTTCGGACGAAGGTTATGAAATGTGTACCTTCATAAATACACTATATAGTGACGAAGGATGAATTGTAAGGAATACAAAGGACAACATAAACAATTATATATCATTATCACGTATAAACAGAAATAACGTTGGATTACAAATGTACCTTCAACTTGAAGGAGATGAAAGTACAAGCGTGACGCAAAAGCGAATGCCAAATCAGCGTGAACAGTACGGGGGTACTGTTCACCTATTTATAGGCACAGGACACAACCTATGCAAAATTACATTCATGCCCTTTACATTTGATAATAATTCTATTGTAATCTGTCGAGGTCTGAATAGCCTTTTCATCTCTAAGTCGGTTTCATTTTGTTGCTATCATGCCGAAGCTTTCCTGCTCACACCTTCGGCGCTGTATAAACCTTCGTAATATTCTGATCTGCTGTGATACCGCCTTGAGTCCGAAGATGCCTGTTCACACATTAAACTCCAGAAATACTGTTAAAACCTGTTTTTGAGGACCTTCGTAAGCCGAAGGCCCCCAACAGTAGCCCCTCGCAATATTAATTTATTTAAAATAATAAATTTAGATTGCGATATGGACGAAGGCTTTACGCCGAAGGTCCGAAAAAACACCTTCCCTTTGCTAGAATAGCAACATTCACTGACAAGCGGGGTCTTTCAATTTTCAACGCACTGGGCGTATAAATACGGTCATACCGCAAACTCATTTGGCACGCTCTCTTGCCATCTGCTCTTGCTCACTTAATTTTAGCTTTTGTGCACTAAGATTTGCTGAGCTTTTTAGTTTTGAAGCTTCGGCTTTGAAAACAGTTTTTTAGTTTTTCCGAAGATGTCTGGAGATAAGAAGGCTTCTGCTGAGATGAAGATGAGTCTTGACGAAGAGAAAAACTTGGGGTTTCTTATAGCGATGTCGAAGACCAACACAGAAAAAATCACCAAGGATATTCTAGAAGGTTTATCTGAGGATACTGGTGACAGCGACAGTTATGATGTGGACAGAGGTGGTGAAGACTCCGAAGATCGTCCCTGGCGACCAAGCCATTCAGTTTATGGTAAATCAACTATCAAAGAGAATCATCTTGTCAACATGAGAGGAAGGTACTTCCGGGATTTGTCCGTTGTGAGGGCCGACGAAAGGGAGAAGACTTGTCCACACCCTGAAGAGAATGAAGTCGTAGTGTTCCGAAGCTTTTTGAAAGCTGGACTAAGGTTTCCCCTGAGCAGCTTCGTTGTAGAGGTGCTGAAAATATTCGAAGTCTATCTCCACCAACTTACCCCCAAGGCAATTATAAGGCTGAATATCTTTGTGTGGTCCGTGAGAAGCCAAGGTCTGAAGCCTGATGCAAAAAGTTTCTGCAATATACACGAATTATCATACGAAACAAAACCTTGGGGTAAGGAACAGTATCACAATAATTTTGGCTGCTATAGTTTCGTTTCTCGGTCCGGGTCAAGCTGCCCCGTGCCAACCTTTCGGAAGAGATGGCCCGGCGACTGGATGACAGAATGGTTTTATGTGAAGAATGACCTGACAGTACGAGAAGATATCAAAGGTATAATTATGCGCCCTATTTGGCAAAGCTTCGGCCTTCGGAGGCCGAAGGTTGAAATGGATGAAGCTGCCGAAGAATGCCAGAGGGCCTTCGGCGTTATCTGTTCTTTTATTGGAACGAGAGATTTAGTGCAAGAGCATATTGCCTTCAGGACATGGCCGCTCGCGGAGAAATGGGAGATGCCGCAAGAAACCATAAAAGAGGCCGACGAAGGTGGACTTATCAGGCTGAAGTACACTTTTAAGTTCGGAGATAAATTCGTTGAGCCAGATGATGACTGGTTAAAAAGCATTGAAAATTTAAGTGATGAACTGCTTGGGGCTTATTCGAAGGCCGAAGATACTGCACTGTCAGCAGCCTTCGGAGGCCGAAAAAAGAAGAGGCTAAATCGGGTGTTTGATGCAATCGAGTTCATCTACCCTGACTATCGCTATCCCATTCGAGGGCAGAAAAGAAAAAACACAACCTCTGCGAAAGAAAAAGCTGCAACTGCTCCTAGCGAGCCAGAACCAAAAAGAAAGAAGATAAAGGTCCTCACACATCGGCCGCGCTATATTGAACCAGCTTCGGTGCCTGAGTTTACCGGGGAAACTTCTTCGGCCACCGAAGCTGAAAAACCAACCGAGCCAACCTTGCTGCCAGAAGTCGCAGAAACGGCCAAAGCGCCAACAAGGATAGAATTGGAAGAACCGAAGATTCTGCTACCAGAAACCAAAGAGATGGCCGAAGCGCCATCCACAGAAAAAATGGAAGAAATGAAAAAACCAACTGAAGAAAAAGCATCAGAAGTTTTGAGTCCTGCAGCAAATGTTGAGATAATAAAAAATCAAAAAGTGCCAGCAGTGACTCCGAAGAGAAAGAGAATGGCTAATGTGCTAGATGTACTAGAAACAATTAAATCTTCAAGCACACCTCCGAAGAAGGCTGCTGCCATTCTTGAATCGAAAAGTGAAATTTCTGATACTAAAGCTTCAGAGCAAGAAACTGAAGCCGAAGCTGGGTCCTTAGAGCCCGCAAAGACAAAATCCTTGGAAACTGAGGAAGAAAAAATAACAAAGCCAACTTTTGTTGAAGAAACCAGTGGTATTGCCCCCGAAGCATCCCCCAAAGTCCTTGATTACATTGTTCGTCATGCTTCGGGGAAAAAACTATCAGAAAAAGAAGAGCAAGAGGCCCAGCGCTACGCCCAAAAACTAAAGTATCCAAAGGGGGCGTTAATATTCAATGGCAGTGGAGAAGAAGACTTTTTGTATTGTCTCCCTGACAGCAAGGAGATCTCTGTATGTCGGGAGATGAGAAAGAGCTTCGGATTCCCAACATTGGAAGACGGGCTCTCGGTGCTGTCGAAGAATGATCTGGCCGACAGCCTGGCCTATAATAGCTTAAAGGTGCAACAAATGAAATCTTTGCATTTTTGTTGAAACCAAAATTTTTTGTTTGTTTAAATCTATTGACGCACACATATTTCTTTTTACAGGGCCTGATACTTAGCAATGCCCTCAGGGCACAGAAGGATGCTGAAGACGAAGGGTGTGCTATAGCCCTGAGCAACCTTCGTTCCGAAGTAATTGAACTGAGGAATGAAGGTGCCGAAAAAGATAAGATATTACATTCATTGATAAATAAAATAAAGGAAGACGAAGCTGCTTTTAAAGGTCAAACTGAAGCTCAGAAGCGCGAAATTGAAGATCTTCGGAAACAACTGGCTAGAGCCAAGGAAGAACGCATACTTGAAGAGACAAAGCGAGAACTCAGCGACCAATGGGCAGATCACTTAGAAGGAACTGTTGAGGAGCTTCGATCGTCCAAGAAGAGATGCTATAACAAATCTATAGAGTGTGTTAAGAAGTTAAAGGCTAGCTTTGCCGAGGTCGGCGCATTCTCAAGCAAAGAAAACTTTACAAGAGGCAATCCCGAAGGTCCCATCGAATGGATCGACCACGAAGCTGAGGCCTTCGAGGAAATTTTAAATAGCCGTGGAGATATATGTGCTTTCTCGGGTGCCAGAGGGATTGCCACCATTTTAGAGAAAAAGGGCTGCGAACACGTAAAGATTCTAGCGCAATCCGAAGCTGCTTTGTCCTTTGAAGATGCAAGGGATCCTTCGGCCGAAGCCAGCATGGTTGGTGGAAAATTTTTCACCGATATCTGGGATAATGGTGGCCGAGAAATGGCCTGAGAAATTATTCGAAAAAGTGAAAAGGGCATCCACGACGCTAGAGAAGTAGCTGAGACTGCTGAGAAGAGCGCAGAGCCCGAAGGGCAATTAGGTATTAACTAATAGTTTTTATTGTGTTGTAAGTTTTGGTTTTAAGCTTCGTTTGCCATTTGTAATAGCCATGTAGCCATATCCTGTCCTACTTCAGATCCTGCTAAAGCGTCTTCGGGCCCTCAGCCGAAAGGAGACGACGAAATTAAAAAGATGGCTGAAGCCATTATGGACGAAGTCGTCAATCGGCTCCTGAATGAGGCTGCAGAAGTTGTTCTGAGAGAAGATTAAATACTATTGTAAATTAAACTTCTGAAACGTAATATGTGTGACATCCTGCAGCCCTGAATGTAATATACCTGCTTTTATTATTTAATTCTTTACGATGCATGAAATTTTACATACGTACCGTTTTTGAGTCTTTGACGAAAAAACACCTTCCCTTCTTTTCATGCTTTGTGAAGAATAATTTCCATTCGTCACAACAATATTCGTGGTGCTCTGATGAATAATATCCAAGCTTCGTGAAAATGTTCTCCGAAGCTACTTAGCATGATTTTCGCCTTTAAAAACATTCTTCCGAAGATCGATGTCATGTCCCCTTCTTGTGTCATATGCAGCATGATGTATGATGCTTATGTTATGCGAAATGATGCGATGATGCTATGCTATGTAAGATGGTGTTTGTTCCGAAAATACACACATTCCTGCGACAAAATACAATCTTTTGAATCAGCATTGTCTTTTTACTATAAGCCTCCCTTAGGAGCTTCTTCGCCTTTTACTTCAGCGGAATCAGCGTTTATTTTTCGCTGTAAGCCTCCCTTAGGAGCTTCTTCGCCTTTTACTTTCAGCGGTATTCGCGTTGACTTTTCGCGCTTCGCCTTTTACTTAGGCGGTATCAGCGTTGACTTTTCGATGTATGCTCTGCATTCCCTTTGGAACGACTTTGGAGCAGAAAACTTACACTGCGCCCCCTTTGGAACGACTTTTTTGTGACTTCGGCAAACTTACTCTGCGTTCCTTAGAACGACTTTTTGTTGCTTCGAAGAATTTTCGATAGTTCGAAGGTCCTCTTTGTTATCACAAGTCTTTAAACTTCAACAATTTAAGCCTGTGAAGAAAATATATTTTCCTTGTGGGAATCAACGAAACTATTTACATGATACCTAATCAATGTCCTTTATTACAGAAAATAAACCTGAATGAAAAAAGTCGTTCTAATAGATGTGCTAATAAGGTAGGATATTTGTCAATAGATGTGCTTTGACTCTGGCACAGTGCTGTTGACTGTACGAGCTTCGGACTGTTCTCTGAAGTCCCTTTGGTGTGGAGCATATTGGCTCCCTTCTGGCTGCTGGCCTTGTTGCAGCGGTGGTGGAGGCGGAGGCTGTTGCCAGGAAGCCTGAGGTTGACTCGCCGAAGCAACAGAAACTGCAGGGTGATTGCCTACATACTCTGGGATGTAAGGCGAATGATACGAGGCAGTGTGCATGACCTGCTTCGGCTGAGCCTGTTGTGCTGCCGCTTCGGCTATTTCTTTTTGCTTCTGGATGGTAACATGGCACATCCTGGTGGTATGACCTTTGTTCTCACCACAGAATAAGCAAAAGATTCTTCTCGGTTGATCGCCGAATCTTCCTCCGAAGCCCCTGGCGCCTCTGCCTCTCGGAGCTGGTGGTCGGAAGGAGCCTTGCTGTTGCCCCGAAGCCTGTGAGGAACATTGTGGCCTTTGCTGTTGGCTCCCTCTATCATCATTTTGTGTAGAGTTATGAATTGATCTAACGTGCCTTGGGTAGAACCTCCCTCCGAAACCCCTGGTCATTTCAGAAAACCTGAAAGCCTCCTCCCTTCTTTGGCGAAAATCATTATCGGCCCGAATGTACTCGTCCATCTTCTGGAGCAGCTTCTCCAAAGTTTGAGGAGGCTTCCTAGCGAAGTACTGAGCTGACAGTCCTGGCCGAAGCCCCTTGATCATGGCCTCAATGACAATTTCATTGGGCACCGTTGGTGCCTGTGCCCTCAAACGCAAGAACCTCCAGACATACGCCTGAAGGTATTCTTCGTGGTCCTGGGTGCACTGGAACAGAGCTTGGGCAGTAACCGGCTTCGTCTGAAACCCTTGGAAGCTAGTTAACAACAAGTCCTTCAGCTTCTGCCATGAAGTGATCGTTCCTGGTCGAAGGGAGGAATACCAGGTTTGAGCAACACTCCTGACAGCCATAACAAAAGATTTGGCCATGACTGCAGTATTGCCACCATACGAGGATACTGTTGCTTCGTAGCTCATCAAAAACTGCTTCGGGTCTGAGTGGCCATCGAATACGGGAAGCTGAGGCGGCTTGTAGGACGGAGGCCAAGGTGTAGCCTGCAGCTCAGCGGACAGAGGAGAAGCATCATCAAAAACAAAATTCCCATGATGGAAATTGTCATACCAGTCATCTTCGTTGGGAAAACCCTCCTGATGAAGGTCTTGGTGGTGAGGCCTTCGGTGTTGCTCATCCTGGGCAAGATGACGAACTTCTTCAGAGGCTTCGTCTATCTGCCTCTGTAGTTCAGCTAGCCTGGCCATCTTTTCTTTCTTCCTCTGCACTTGTTGATGAAGCATCTCCATATCTCTGATTTCTTGATCTATCTCGTCCTCTGGTGGTGTCGGGCTGACAGCCTTCCTTTTCTGGCTTCGGGCCTCCCGAAGGGAGACTGTCTCCTGATTGTGGTCCAGCGGTTGCAGAGCTGCAGCCCTAGTCGCTGAAGCTTTCTTCGGCGCCATAACGAAGGTTTGTGATCGCCGAAGGTGTTCAAAAAACTTAAAGAGTGGAAGTGAGTTGACCGGAGGTGGGCGCCAATGTTGGGGACTTGTTCTCAAATGCTATGAGTTAAGAACAAGGCAACATAGAAAATGTTAATCGATTAAGTCCTTCGTCCTTCGAAGCATTATTCCCCTCAAGATATAATGCTTTTCGGACGAAGGTTATGAAATGTGTACCTTCATAAATACACTATATAGTGACGAAGGATGAATTGTAAGGAATACAAAGGACAACATAAACAATTATATATCATTATCACGTATAAACAGAAATAACGTTGAATTACAAATGTACCTTCAACTTGAAGGAGATGAAAGTACAAGCGTGACGCAAAAGCGAATGCCAAATCAGCGTGAACAGTACGGGGGTACTGTTCACCTATTTATAGGCACAGGACACAACCTATGCAAAATTACATTCATGCCCTTTACATTTGATAATAATTCTATTGTAATCTGTCGAGGTCTGAATAGCCTTTTCATCTCTAAGTCGGTTTCATTTTGTTGCTATCATGCCGAAGCTTTCCTGCTCACACCTTCGGCGCTGTATAAACCTTCGTAATATTCTGATCTGCTGTGATACCGCCTTGAGTCCGAAGATGCCTGTTCACACATTAAACTCCAGAAATACTGTTAAAACCTGTTTTTGAGGACCTTCGTAAGCCGAAGGCCCCCAACAGATGCTTCGCAAAATCTTATTCATTTACCTTTGACTATTTTGCAAAAGACCTTTGAAAAGGATTTACAAAAGAATTTGCAAAAACAAAACAAGTGGTGCAAGCGTGGTCCAAAATGTTAAAAATAAAGAAACAATTCATGCAAGAATTTATATTGGCGCAATTCTAAGTAACCTTTACACTGACATTATGCAAACTAGTTCATTTTTGCACTTCTCTACTTGCTTTGGTTTGTGTTGGCATCAATCACCAAAATGGGGAGATTGTAAGGGAATTAGGCTTACACCTACTTCCTAATTGATTTTGGTGGTTGAATTGCCCAACACAAATAATTGGACTAACTAGTTTGCTCTAGATTATATGTTCTACAGGTGTCAAAGGTTCATCTACAACTATACTAAATCGACTGTCCGGAATACCGTAGATTATTCTGGACAGGAGAAGCTTTTTGGAAAAACAGGCCAAGCGCGGACCGTCCGGGCCCTTGCAGCGGACCGTCCGCGACACAAGGATGACCCTCGGACAGAACCAATGCAAAAATCCGAGTCTGCACTATGGACCGTCCGGAGGATAAGCGCGGACCGTCTGAGACCTCGCTCGGACCGTCCGACCTCAGGCGCGGACCGTCCGGTAGGCAAGGTTCCGAAAAACCCAAAGGTGACGGGTTCGGAAGAATGAATTATAGCGGGCTCGCGGACCGTCCGGGGTGCACGACCGGACCGTCCGCGACTGGGTCTGTCTGACATCTGACGACGCATTAAATGCAATATAGCCGTTGATATAGCCGTTACTGCTGACCGTTGCATTTTCAGCCGTTGATCTACAGGGGCGGACCGTCCGGACCTGGCAGGCGGACCGTCCGCGCTCAGCAGAATGGAGTAACGGCTAGGAAGTGGTTGGTGGCTATAAATACAACCCCAACCACCTCCATTCCAACATCCAAGCATTCCAACCTTCAACATTCAATACAAGAGCTAGCAATCCATTCCAAGACACATTCAAAGCCTCCTTCTCTCCAAGTTTCACAATTGAGAAAAGAGATCATTAGTGATTAGTGGCTTGAGAGAGAAAGTGATCCGTGTGTTATTTGTCGCTCTTATCGCTTGGCTTTTGCAATCGTGCTTTCTTTCAATCTTTCTTGCGATCAAAACTCACTTGTAATTGAGGCAAGAGACACCAATCTTGTGGTGGTCCTTGTAGGAACTTTGTGTTCCAAGTGATTGAGAAAAGAAAGCTCACTCGGTCCGAGGGACCGTTTGAGAGAGGGTAAGGGTTGAAAGAGACCCGGCCTTTGTGGCCTCCTCAACGGGGAGTAGGTTTGAGAGAACCGAACCTCGGTAAAACAAATCCGCGTGTCTCACTTGATTATTCGCTTGCGATTTGTTTTGCACCCTCTCTCGTGGAGTCTATTATATTTCTAACGCTAACCCGGCTTGTAGTTGTGATCATTTTTGAGAATTTCAGTTTCACCCTATTCACCCCCCCTCTAGGCGACTTTCACTTGCAAACCCTCTACATCTACCATTGAGCATGTTTCCATTTGTACTAGATGTAGAGATATTAACATTGATGCTATTCATGATCATATGGCTTCGATTAAACAACAAAACGAGCATATAGCAAAATTAGATGCTAAAATTGCCGAGCATGACTTAGAAAATGAAAAATTTAAATTTGCTAGAAGCATGCTCTATAGTGGGAGACGCCCGGGCATCAAGGATGGCATTGGCTTCCAAAGGGGAGACAATGTCAAACTTAATGCCCCTCCTAAAAGATTGTCAAACTTTGTTAAGGGCAAGGCTCCCATGCCTCAGGATAACGAGGGTTACATTTTGTACCCTGCCAGTTATCCCGAGAGCAAAATTAGGAGAATTCATTCTAGGAAGTCTCACTCTGGCCCTAACCATGCTTTTATGTATAAGGGTGAGACATCTAGCTCTAGGCAATCAACCCGTGCAAAATTGCCTAAAAGGAAAACTCCTATTGCATCAAATGATTCCAACATTGCATTTAAGACTTTTGATGCATCCTATGTTTTAACTAACAAATCCGGCAAGGTAGTTGCCAAGTATGTTGGGGGCAAGCACAAGGGGTCAAAGACCTGTGTTTGGGTACCCAAAGTTCTTGTATCTAATGTCAAAGGACCCAAAACCGTTTGGGTACCTAAAATCAAGAACTAAAATTGTTTTGTAGGTTTATGCATCCGGGGGCTCAAGTTGGATCATCGACAGCGGGTGCACAAACCATATGACTGGGGAGAAGAAGATGTTCTCCTCCTATGAGAAAAACCAAGATCCCCAAAGAGCGATTACATTCGGGGATGGAAATCAAGGTTTGGTCAAAGGATTGGGTAAAATTGCTATATCACCTGACCATTCTATTTCCAATGTTTTTCTTGTAGACTCTTTAGATTACAACTTGCTTTCAGTTTCGCAATTATGCAAAATGGGCTACAACTGTCTTTTTACGGATATAGGTGTTACTGTCTTTAGAAGAAGTGATGATTCAGTAGCATTTAAGGGAGTGTTAGAGGGTCAACTATACTTGGTAGATTTTGATAAAGCTGAACTCGACACTTGCTTAATTGCTAAGACTAACATGGGCTGGCTCTGGCATCGCCGACTAGCACATGTTGGAATGAAGAATCTTCACAAACTTCTAAAGGGAGAACACATTTTGGGACTAACAAATGTTCATTTTGAGAAAGACAGGATTTGTAGCGCATGTCAGGCAGGGAACAAGTTGGTGTTCATCATCCGCACAAGAACATTATGACGACTGACAGGCCACTGGAGCTCCTACACATGGACCTATTCGGCCCGATCGCTTACATAAGCATCGGCGGGAGTAAGTACTGTCTAGTTATTGTGGATGATTATTCTCGCTTCACTTGGGTGTTCTTTTTGCAGGAAAAATCTCATACCCAAGAGACCTTAAAGGGATTCTTGAGATGGGCTCAAAACGAGTTCGGCATAAGGATCAAGAAAATAAGAAGCGACAACGAGACGGAGTTCAAGAACTCTCAAATCGAAGGCTTCCTTGAGGAGGAGGGCATCAAGCATGAGTTCTCTTCTCCCTACACCCCACAACAAAATGGTGTAGTGGAGAGGAAGAATAGAACTCTATTGGACATGGCAAGGACCATGCTTGATGAGTACAAGACTTCAGATCGGTTTTGGACCGAGGCGGTCAACACCGCTTGCTACGCCATCAACCGATCATATCTACACCGAATCCTCAAGAAGACATCGTATGAACTCCTAACCGGTAAAAATCCCAATGTTTCATATTTTAGAGTCTTTGGTAGCAAATGCTTTATTCTTGTTAAAAGAGGTAGAAAATCTAAATTTGCTCCTAAGGCAGTAGAAGGCTTTTTACTAGGTTATGATTCAAACACAAGGGCATATAGAGTCTTTAACAAGTCCTATGGATTAGTTGAAGTCTCTTGTGACATTGTGTTTGATGAGACTAACGGCTCTCAAGTAGAGCAAGTTGATCTTGATGAATTAGGTGATGAAGAGGCTCCATGCGTCGAGCTAAGGAACATGTCCATTGGGGATGTGTGTCCTAAGGAATCCGAAGAGCCTCCACAAACACAAGATCAACCATCTTCCTCCATGCAAGCATCTCCACCAACTCAAGAAGAGGATGAGGCTCAAAATGATGAAGGACAAGATCAAGAAGTTGAGCCACCTCAACAGGAGAGCAATGATCAAGGGGGAGATGCCCATGATCAAGATGAGGAAGATGAACAAATTCCAAGGCCGCCACACCCAAGAGTCCACCAAGCAATCCAACGAGATCACCCCGTGAACACCATCCTCGGCGATATTCAAAAGGGGGTAACTACTCGATCTCGTGTTGCTTATTTTTGTGAACATTACTCTTTTGTTTCCTCTATTGAGCCACACAGGGTAGAGGAAGCACTACAAGATTCGGATTGGGTGGTGGCGATACAAGAGGAGCTCAACAACTTCACTAGGAACGAGGTATGGCATTTAGTTCCACGTATTAATCAAAATGTTGTAGGAACCAAGTGGGTCTTCCGCAACAAGCAAGATGAGCATGGTGTGGTGACAAGGAACAAAGCCTGACTTGTGGGCAAGGGGTATTCACAAGTCGAAGGTTTGGATTTCGGTGAAACCTATGCACCCGTAGCTAGGCTTGAGTCAATTCGCATATTACTTGCCTATGCTACTTACCATGGCTTCAAGCTTTATCAAATGGACGTGAAAAGTGCCTTCCTAAATGGACCAATCAAGGAGGAGGTCTATGTTGAGCAACCTCCTGGCTTTGAAGATAGTGAGTATCTTAACCATGTGTATAAACTCTCTAAGGCGCTTTATGGGCTCAAGCAAGCCCCAAGAGCATGGTATGATTGCCTAAGAGATTTCCTTATCACTAATGGCTTCAAAGTCGGAAAGGCCGATCCTACTTTATTTACTAAAACTCTTGACAATGATTTGTTTGTATGCCAAATTTATGTTGATGATATTATATTTGGGTCTACTAACGAATCTACATGTGAGGAATTTAGTAGGATCATGACACAGAAATTCGAGATGTCGATGATGGGGGAGTTGAAGTACTTCTTAGGATTTCAAGTGAAGCAACTCCAAGAGGGCACCTTCATTAGCCAAACAAAGTACATTCAAGACATTCTAAACAAGTTTGGGATGAAGGATGCCAAACCCATCAAGACACCCATGGGAACCAATGGGCATCTCGACCTCGACACGGGAGGTAAATCCGTTGATCAAAAGGTATACCGGTCGATGATAGGTTCTCTACTCTATTTATGTGCATCTCGACCGGACATAATGCTTTCTGTATGTATGTGTGCAAGATTCCAAGCCGACCCTATGGAAGCTCACCTTACGGCCGTAAAACGAATCTTGAGATATTTAGTTCATACTCCTAAGTTTGGGCTTTGGTATCCTCGGGGATCCACATTTGATTTGATTGGTTATTCGGATGCCGATTGGGCAGGGTGTAAAATTAATAGAAAGAGCACATCGGGGACTTGCCAGTTCTTGGGAAGGTCCCTGGTGTCTTGGGCTTCAAAGAAGCAAAATTCCGTAGCTCTTTCTACCGTCGAAGCCGAGTATATTGCCGCAGGCCATTGTTGCGCGCAATTGCTTTGGATGAGGCAAACCCTTAGGGACTATGGTTACAAATTAACCAAAGTTCCTCTTCTATGTGATAATGAGAGTGCAATCCGCATGGCGGATAATCCCGTTGAGCATAGCCGCACTAAACACATAGCCATTCGGTATCATTTTCTTAGGGATCACCAACAAAAGGGGGATATCGAGATTGCTTATATTAACACTAAAGAACAATTAGCCGATATCTTTACCAAGCCACTAGATGAACAAACTTAGGCATGAGCTAAATATTCTTAATTCTAGGAATTTCTTTTAATGTCTTGCATACATAGCTCATTAATATACCTTTGATCATGTCTCTTTTATATGCTATGACTAATGTGTTTTCAAGTGAATTTCAAACCAAGTCATAGATTGAAAGGGATTTGAAGTCTTCGGCAAAGACAAAGGCTTCCACTCCACTCCATCGAGATTACTCATCCTTCGTCGTCGCTCCGAGCAACTCTCCGTCTTTGGTAAAATCTTCACTCATATTTATTTGCCAAAGGGGAGAAAGTAGTTACAAAGGGCTTATATTTCACTCAAGTATCCGTTTTTGGCGATTCATGCCAAAGGGGGAGAAAGTATTAGCCCAAAGCAAAAGGACCGCACCACCACTGATTTCAAAAATTTGTGTTCAAATGATGAAGTTTTTCAACTTGGTATCTTATTTTTGATAGAATTTCAAATTGGATCACCCTCTTCAAAAACTAACATCTAAAACCCTCTTGAACACTAAGAGGAGGATTTTATTGAGGGGGAGTTCTGTTTAGTCAAAGGAAAAGCATTTGAAAAGGGGGAGAAAATTTCAAATCTTGAAAATGCTTCTCAAAATCTTATTCATTTACCTTTGACTATTTGCAAAAGGACTTTGAAAAAAATTTATAAAGGAGTTTCAAAAACAAAACATGTGATGCAAGCGTGGTCCAAAATGTTAAAACTATAAAGAAGCTATCTATGCATATCTTATGAGAATTTATTGGTTCAATTCTAAGTAACCTTTGGACTTACATTCTACAAACTAGTTCAATTATGCACTTCTATATTTGCTTTAGTTTGCGTTGGCATCAATCACCAAAAAGGGGGAGATTGAAAGGGAATTAGGCTTACACCTTTTTCCTAATTGATTTTGGTGGTTGATTTGCCCAACACAAATAATTGGACTAACTTGTTTGCTCTAGTCTATAAGTTTTACAGGTGCCAAAGGTTCACATTAAGCCAATAAAAAGACCAAGAAAGGATTCAAACAAAGAGAGCAAAAGACAACCCAAAGGCGCCCTGGTCTGGCGCACCGGACACTGTCCGGTGCACCACCGGACAGTGTCCGGTGCACCAGGACACTCGACACTAAACTCTCCACCTTCGGGAAAAACAGAGGGTGCTCTGCTATAATTCACCGGACTGTCCGGTGAAGCACCGAACATTGTCCGGTGCCACACCGGACTGTCCGGTGTGCCAGCGGAGCAACGGCCACTTCGTGCGCAACGGTCGACTGCAACGCATTAAATGCGCGCCTGCGCGCGCAGAGGACAGAGGACGCGCAGTTGGCGCATCGGACAGTCTACAGGTGAGAGCACCTAGAGGGGGGTGAATAGGTGATCCTGTAAAAACTTAACTTATAGCCACAAAAACTTGTTAGGGGTTAGCTCAATAATTGCCAAGTGGCTAAAGAGGAGATCTTGCACAATACGACAATCACAGAGAATTCAACACAGAGGAGACACGGTGATTTATCCCGTGGTTCGGCCAAGTACAAAACTTGCCTACTCCACGTTGTGGCGTCCCAACGGACGAGGGTTGCAATCAACCCCTCTCAAGCGCTCCAAAGACCCACTTGAATACCACAGTGTTTTGCCTTGCTTATCTTTGTCCCACTCGCGAGGAATCTCCACAAATTGGAGTCTCTCGCCCTTACACTTAAGATTCATAGAGAAGCACGGAGTAAGGGAGGGAAGCAACACACACAAATCCACAGCGAAACGCGCACACACACGGCCAAGATTCGAGCTCAAAGACTATCTCACAGTTTCTCACAAGAACGGAGCTCGAATCACTTAGAATAACAAACGGATGCGCAAAGACTGAGTGTGGATGATCAAGAATGCTCAAGAGTTGCTTGGTGTTCTCCTCCATGCGCCTAGGGGTCCCTTTTATAGCCCCAAGGCAGCTAGGAGCCGTTGAGAACAAATCTGGAAGGCCATCTTTGCCTTCTGTCGTCGGGCGCACCGGACAGTCCGGTGCACACCGGACAGTGTCCGGTGCCCGATTCCTTTCCTTAAATGGCGAAGCCGACCGTTGCAGATGCGGGAGCCGTTGGCGCACCGGACATGTCCGGTGCACACCGGACAGTCCGGTGCCCCTTTTCGACCGTTGGCTTGGCCACGTGTCCCGCGCAGATCGCGCGGCCGACCGTTGGCCCTGGCCGACCGTTGGCTCACCGGACAGTCCGGTGCACACCGGACAGTCCGGTGAATTTTAGCCGTACGCCGTCGGCGAATTCCCGAGAGCGGCCACTTCGGCCGAGGCAGCCTGGCGCACCGGACACTGTCCGGTGCACCACCGGACAGTCCGGTGCCCCAGACCGAAACAGCCCCTTGGCTGTACACAGCCACCTCTTTCTTTTTCTTCCTGTTTCCAATACTTAGACAAATATATTAGTACACAAAACCAATGTACTAAGACTTAGAAACGTACCTTTGCTCTTGATTTGCACTTTATTCATCCATTGCATAAATTCACATTTAAGCACTTGAGTTGGCACTCAATCACCAAAATACTTAGAAATGGCCCAAGGGCACATTTCCCTTTCAATCTCCCCCTTTTTGGTGATTTATGCCAACACAACATAAAGCAACTAGAACAAGTGCAAAATCACTTCAAATAACACTTAAATTTATTTTGATTCATTTTTGGCATATATGGATCATCCTTTGCCACCACTTGGTTTGTTTTTGCAAATCAAACTCAAATCTCTATCTCTAAGTCAAACACACATGTTGAAGCATAAAAAGAGTCATTCCAAAAGAGATTGATCAAAGATTTCAAAAACTCCCCCTATTTCCCATATAAAAGAGTTTGATAAAACACAAAGCTCTATTCTCCTATTTTCAAAATCTCACAAGTGGTAGCTGATCCATTTATCGCTTTGGCCTTTATTTTCTCCCCCTTTGGCATCAAGCACCAAAACGGGATCAATCTTGGCCCCTTTAACCCCATTGCCTCACCAAGATCTTCAATTAAGAGCAAACAGGCAATGAGAGTCTAAAGATGAACTTGGAATAAGTTACCCTCTTATCGGAGTGCAGTGGAAGTCTTTCATGGTCCAAATCCACCTTTTCCTTTCAATCCTCCTTCGAGACTAAATCATCAAACTCAAGCACATGGTTAGTCTCAAAGGGTCAAGTTGTAACACATCTCCCCCTAAACATGTGCATCACTTTGCAACGGACTTGTGAGGTCCAGGGAGTGTTTGTACAACTTGAGCACCATAATAAGCAACAAAATGCAAAAAAAAAGGAACATGATCAAAAGCATAAATACATGTATGCTACAATTCAATCCAGGTTCCGCGAATCTAAGACATTTAGCTCACTACGCAACCTGCAAAAGGTCTTCTCATCTAGAGGCTTAGTGAAGATATCGGCTAGCTGGTTCTCGGTGCTCACATGAAACACTTCGATATCTCCCTTTTGCTGGTGGTCTCTCAAAAAGTGATGCCGGATGTCTATGTGCTTTGTGCGGCTGTGCTCAACAGGATTCTCCGCCATGCGGATAGCACTCTCATTATCACATAGGAGTGGGACTTTGCTCAGATTGTAGCCAAAGTCCCGGAGGGTTTGCCTCATCCAAAGCAGTTGCGCGCAACACTGACCTGCGGCAACGTACTCGGCCTCAGCGGTGGATAGGGCAACGGAGGTTTGTTTCTTAGAGTTCCATGACACCAGGGACCTTCCTAAGAATTGGCACGTCCCCGATGTACTCTTCCTATCGACCTTACATCCAGCATAGTCGGAGTCTGAGTATCCAACTAAGTCAAAGGTAGACCCCTTTGGATACCAGAGCCCGAAGCAAGGCGTAGCAACCAAATATCTAAGAATTCGCTTCACCGCCACTAAGTGACACTCCTTAGGATCGGATAGAAATCTAGCACACATGCATACACTAAGCATAATATCCGGTCTACTAGAACATAAGTAAAGCAAAGAACCTATCATCGACCGGTATGCTTTTTGATCAACGGACTTACCTCCTTTGTTGAGGTCGGTGTGTCCGTCTGTCCCCATCGGAGTCTTTGCGGGCTTGGCGTCCTTCATCCCAAACCGCTTTAGCAGATCTTGCGTGTACTTCGTTTGGGAGATGAAGGTGTCGTCCTTGAGTTGCTTCACTTGGAACCCAAGGAAGTAGTTCAACTCGCCCATCATTGACATCTCGAATTTTTGCGTCATCACCCTGCTAAACTCTTCACAAGACTTTTGGTTAGTAGAACCAAATATTATGTCATCGACATAAATTTGGCACACAAACAAATCACCATCACATGTCTTAGTGAAAAGAGTTGGATCGGCTTTCCCAACCTTGAAAGCATTAGCAATTAAAAAGTCTCTAAGGCATTCATACCATGCTCTTGGGGCTTGCTTAAGTCCATAGAGCGCCTTAGAGAGCTTACACACGTGATCGGGGTACCGTTCATCCTCGAAGCCAGGGGGTTGCTCCACATATACCTCCTCCTTGATTGGCCCGTTGAGGAAAGCGCTCTTCACATCCATTTGGTACAACCTGAAAGAATGGTGAGCGGCATATGCTAGCAAGATACGAATGGACTCTAGCCTAGCCACAGGAGCGAAAGTCTCCTCAAAGTCCAAACCTGCGACTTGGGCATAACCTTTTGCCACAAGTCGAGCCTTGTTCCTCGTCACCACCCCGTGCTCGTCCTGTTTGTTGCGGAACACCCACTTGGTTCCCACAACATTTTGCTTCGGACAAGGCACCAGTGTCCAAACTTCATTGCGCTTGAAGTTGTTGAGCTCCTCCTGCATGGCCAACACCCAGTCTGGATCTAGCAAGGCCTCCTCTACCCTGAAAGGCTCAATAGAAGAGACAAAGGAGTAATGCTCACAAAAATTAACTAATCGAGATCGAGTGGTTACTCCCTTGCTAATATCACCCAGAATTTGGTCGACGGGATGATCCCTTTGAATCATCGCTCGAACATGGGTTGGAGGTGTCGGTTGCGCTTCTTCCTCCATCACTTGATCATCTTGTGCTCCCCCTTGATCAAACGCCTCCACTTGAGGTACCTGTTCGTCATCTTCGGTTGGGGGATGCACCATAGTTGAGGAAGAAGGTTGATCTCGTTCATCTTGTTCCTGTGGCCGTACTTCTCCAATTGCCATGGTTCGTATAGCGGCCGTCGGAACATCTTCTTCATCTACATCATCACAATCAACAACTTGCTCTCTTGGAGAGCCATTAGTCTCATCAAATACAACGTCGCTAGAGACTTCAACCAAACCCGATGATTTGTTGAAGACTCTATACGCCTTTGTATTTGAGTCATAACCTAACAAAAACCCTTCTACAGCTTTGGGAGCAAACTTAGAATTTCTACCCTTCTTCACTAGAATGTAGCACTTGCTCCCAAATACACGAAAGTAAGATACATTGGGTTTGTTACCGGTTAGTAGCTCATACGAAGTCTTCTTGAGGAGGCGATGAAGGTAGACCCTGTTGATGGCGTGGCAAGCCGTGTTCAAGGCTTCCGACCAGAAACACTCGGGGGTCTTAAATTCTCCAAGCATTGTCCTTGCCATATCGATTAGCGTCCTGTTCTTCCTCTCTACCACACCATTTTGCTGTGGTGTGTAGGGAGCGGAGAACTCGTGCTTGATCCCTTCCTCCTCAAGGAACTCCTCCACTTGAAGGTTCTTGAACTCGGACCCGTTGTCGCTCCTTATCTTTTTCACTTTGAGCTCAAACTCATTTTGAGCTCTCCTGAGGAAGCGCTTGAGGGTCCCTTGGGTTTCAGACTTATCCTACAAAAAGAATACCCAAGTGAAGCGGGAAAAGTCATCAACAATAACTAAACCATACTTACTCCCTCCTATGCTCAGATAGGCGACGGGTCCGAAGAGGTCCATATGCAGCAGCTCCAGGGGTCTTGAAGTGGTCATCACGTTCTTGCCGTGATGCGCTCCTCCCACTTGTTTACCTGCTTGACAAGCTGCACAAGGTCTATCTTTTTCGAAATGCACGTTAGTCAAACCTATCACGTGTTCTCCCTTTAGAAGCTTGTGAAGGTTCTTCATCCCCACATGTGCTAATCGGCGATGCCACAGCCAGCCCATGCTAGTCTTAGCTATTAAGCATGCATCTAGACCGGCCTCTTCTTTTGCAAAATCAACTAAATAAAGTTTGTCGTCTAATACACCCTTAAAAGCTAGTGACCCATCACTTCTTCTAAAGACAGACACATCTACATTTGTAAATAGACAGTTATATCCCATATGACATAATTGACTAACAGATAGCAAATTATATCCAAGACTCTCTACTAAAAATACATTAGAGATAGAATGCTCATTAGAGATTGCAATTTTACCTAACCCTTTTACCTTGCCTTGATTCCCATCACCGAATATAATTGAATCCTGGGAATCCTTATTCTTGACGTAGGAAGTGAACATCTTCTTCTCCCCCGTCATATGGTTTGTGCATCCGCTGTCGATAATCCAGCTTGATCCCCCGGATGCATAAACCTGCAAGGCAAATTTAGGCTTGGGACTTAGGTACCCAACTCTTGTTGGGTCCTACAAGGTTAGTGCAAATTTCCTTAGGGACCCAAATGCAAGTTTTATCTCCCTTGCATCTTGCCCCTAACTTCCTGGCAATTACCTTCTTACCCTTTCTACAAATAGCAAAGGGAGCATTGCAAGCATAATAAATGGTAGAAGGTTTGTTCACAACTTTTCTAGGAACATGAGCAAAATTTCTCCTAGGCATATGCACAACATTTCTCCTACACATATCTCTATCATGCTTATAGGAAGAACTAGAAGCAAACATGGCATGAGAATCATAAACATGTGAATCAAAATCATTATAAGCATTTCTAGCATGTCTCCTATCATGGTACAAGAAAGCATGGTTCCTTTTAGCACTACTAGCCATAGGGGCCTTCCCTTTCTCCTTGACGAAGATGGGAGCCTTATGGCTTGTTAAGTTCTTGGCCTCTCTCTTGAAGCCAAGACCATCCTTAATTGAGGGGTGTCTACCCACTATGTAGGCATCCCTTGCAAATTTTATTTTATCAACTTCACTCTTGCTAGTCTTAAGTTGAGCATTAAGACTAGCCACTTCATCATTTAGTTTAGAAATTGAAACTAAGTGTTCACTACAAGCATTAACATTAAAATCCTTACACCTAGTGCAAATTGTAATATTTTCAACACACGAGTTACTTGCTACTTCTAGTTTAGCAGTTAAAACATTAATTTCACCTTTTAAAGAAGAAATGGTTTCATTACAAGTAGAAAGTTCACAAGAAAGTATTCCATTTCTTTTAACTTCTAGAGCAAGTGAATTTTGTGCACTAACAAATTTATCATGTTCTTCATATAAAAGGTCTTCTTGTTTCTCTAAGATTCTATCCTTTTCATTTAAGGCATCAATCAACTCATTAATCTTAGCTATCTTAGTTCTATCCAATCCCTTGAATAAACTAGAGTAATCAATTTCATCCTCACTAGATTCATCATCACTAGAAGAATCATAAGTATTAGCATTACGAGTGATTACCTTCTTTTCCCTTGCCATGAGGCAAGTGTGATGCTCGTTGGGGAAGAGAGCCGATTTGTTGAAGGCAGTGGCGGCGAGTCCTTCGTCGTCGGAGTCGGACGAAGAGCAATCCGAATCCCACTCCTTTCCAAGGTGTGCTTCGCCTTTGGCCTTCTTGTAAACCTTCTTGTTCTCTCTCTTCCCATTTTTCCCTTGCTCCTGGTCACTATCATTTTCGGGACAGTTAGCAATAAAATGACCAAGCTTACCGCATTTGAAGCATGATCGCTTTCCCTTGGTCTTGGCCTTGCTTGGTTGTCCCTTTCGACCTTTTAGCGCCGTCTTGAATCTCTTGATGATGAGAGCCATCTCTTCATCATTGAGCCCGGCCGCCTCAACTTGCGCCACCTTGCTAGGTAGCGACTCCTTGCTCCTCGTTGCCTTTAGAGCAATGGGTTGAGGCTCGTGAAGTGGACCGTTCAACGCGTCGTCGACGTATCTTGCCTCCTTGATCATCATCCGCCCGCTCACGAATTTTCCAAGTACTTCCTCGGGCGTCATCATCGTGTACCTGGGATTCTCACGAATATTGTTCACGAGATGAGGATCAAGAACGGTAAAGGACCTGAGCATTAGGCGGACGACGTCGTGATCCGTCCAACGCGTGCTTCCGTAGCTCCTTATTTTGTTGATAAGGGTCTTGAGCCGGTTGTAAGTTTGAGTTGGCTCCTCTCCCCTTATCATGGCGAATCGTCCAAGCTCGCCCTCCACCAACTCCATCTTGGTGAGCATGGTGATGTCGTTCCCCTCGTGAGAGATCTTGAGGGTGTCCCATATCTGCTTGGCATTGTCCAAGCCGCTCACCTTATTGTACTCTTCCCTGCACAAAGATGCTAAGAGAACAGTAGTAGCTTGTGCATTTCTATGAATTTGTTCATTTATAAGCATAGGGCTATCCGAGCTATCAAATTTCATTCCATTCTCCACAATCTCCCATATGCTTGGATGGAGAGAGAATAAGTGACTACGCATTTTGTGACTCCAAAATCCGTAGTCCTCCCCATCGAAGTGTGGAGGTTTGCCAAGAGGAATGGAAAGCAAATGCGAATTCGAACTATGTTGAATACGAGAATAATCAAATGAAAAGTTCGAATTGACCATCTTTTTGTAGTCGTTGTCATCATCCTTTTGGGAAGAAGTAGACTCATCACTATCGTCGTAGTAGATGATCTCCTTGATGTGCCTTGTCTTCTTCTTCTTCCCTTCCTTCCGTCTATGCCCCGAGCCGGAGTCGGTAGGCTTGTCGTCCTTCGGCTCGTTGACGAAGGATTCCTTTTCTTTGTCGTTGATCACGATTCCCTTCCCCTTAGGATCCATCTCTTCGGGCGGTAAGTCCCTTTGTGAAGAGAACGGCTCCGATACCAATTGAGAGCACCTAGAGGGGGGGTGAATAGGTGATCCTGTAAAAACTTAACTTATAGCCACAAAAACTTGTTAGGGGTTAGCTCAATAATTGCCAAGTGGCTAAAGAGGAGATCTTGCACAATACGACAATCACAGAGAATTCAACACAGAGGAGACACGGTGATTTATCCCGTGGTTTGGCCAAGTACAAAACTTGCCTACTCCACGTTGTGGCGTCCCAACGGACGAGGGTTGCAATCAACCCCTCTCAAGCGGTCCAAAGACCCACTTGAATACCACAGTGTTTTGCCTTGCTTATCTTTATCCCACTCGCGAGGAATCTCCACAAATTGGAGTCTCTCGCCCTTACACTTAAGATTCACAGAGAAGCACGGAGTAAGGGAGGGAAGCAACACACACAAATCCACAGCGAAACGCGCACACACACGGCCAAGATTCGAGCTCAAAGACTATCTCACAGTTTCTCACAAGAACGGAGCTCGGATCACTTAGAATAACAAACGGATGCGCAAAGACTGAGTGTGGATGATCAAGAATGCTCAAGAGTTGCTTGGTGTTCTCCTCCATGCGCCTAGGGGTCCCTTTTATAGCCCCAAGGCAGCTAGGAGCCGTTGAGAACAAATCTAGAAGGCCATCTTTGCCTTCTGTCGTCGGGCGCACCGGACAGTCCGGTGCACACCGGACAGTGTCCGGTGCCCGATTCCTTTCCTTAAATGGTGAAGCCGACCGTTGCAGATGCGGGAGCCGTTGGCGCACCGGACATGTCCGGTGCACACCGGACAGTCCGGTGCCCCTTTCCGACCGTTGGCTTGGCCACGTGTCCCGCGCAGATCGCGCGGCCGACCGTTGGCCCTGGCCGACCGTTGGCTCACCGGACAGTCCGGTGCACACCGGACAGTCCGGTGAATTTTAGCCGTACGCCGTCGGCGAATTCCCGAGAGCGGCCACTTCGGCCGAGGCAGCCTGGCGCACCGGACACTGTCCGGTGCACCACCGGACAGTCTGGTGCCCCAGACCGAAACAGCCCCTTGGCTGTACACAGCCACCTCTTTCTTTTTCTTCCTGTTTCCAATACTTAGACAAATATATTAGTACACAAAACCAATGTACTAAGACTTAGAAACGTACCTTTGCTCTTGATTTGCACTTTATTCATCCATTGCATAAATTCACATTTAAGCACTTGAGTTGGCACTCAATCACCAAAATACTTAGAAATGGCCCAAGGGCACATTTCCCTTTCAACAGGACCTATCCGGTGCACCACCGGACAGCCCAGAGGCCCCACCTGTCAGAGCTCCAACGGTCGAACCCCAACGGCTGGCTGATGTGGCTGGCGCACCGGACAGTGTCCGGTGCGCCATGCGACAGCAGCCTTCCAACGGCCATATTTTGGTGGTTGGGTCTATAAATACCCCAACCACCCCACATACAATGGCATCCAAGTTTCCAACCTTCAACACATTACAAGAGCTATAGCATTCAATTCTAGACACTCCAAAGAGATCAAATCCTCTCCCAAGTCCGGAATCACTCCAAATCAAATAGTGACTAGAGAGCGACATTTGTGTTCATTTGAGCTCTTGCGCTTGGATCGCTTCTTTTATTTCTCTCATTCTTTCTTGTGATCATACTCAATTGTAATCAAGGCAAGAGACACCAATTGTGTGGTGGTCCTTGCGGGAACTTCGTGTTCCGATTGATTGAGAAGAGAAGCTCACTCGGTCTAGGTGACTGTTTGAGAGAGGGAAAGGGTTGAAAGAGACTCGGTCTTTGTGACCACCTCAATGGGGAGTAGGTTTGCAAGAACCGAACCTCGGTAAAACAAATCATCGTGTCTCGTTCTTTATTTGCTCACGATTTATTTTGCGCCCTCTCTCTCGGACTCATTTATATTTCTAACGCTAACCCGGCTTGTAGTTGTGCTTAAGTTTATAAATTTCAGATTCGCCCTATTCACCCCCCCTCTAGGCGACTTTCAGCGGGCCTTCGCCGTGCTCGCTTCCCACTACGACGTGGATCTGGAGTGGGTCAGCGAGGGGTACTGCTTACCCAACGAAGAGGAGGCCACCTTAGCCGAGGTCCAAAGGCTTGACGCGGCTGTCGAGGGCCCAAGCGCGGCGCTGGCTTCCTCCTTTGAGGTGGAGATCCTTTTGCCCGTGTCGCCGTCTGAGGCCGGGCCAGATTCTGCCGAGGGTGGAAACGACGCCGAGGGTGCTGCTCCTCCCTCTGCCGATGTCTGAGCCTGCAGGAACAGTTTGTTTTAAGTACGTGTATATTTATTGCGACCGCTGAGGCCTAAACATTTTAGCGTCAGAGTATAAAGCTGTGTTTTCTTTCCTCTTGTTTCGTGCGTTAGGACTTATTCGTCGGTAGCAGAATCACTTGTCCGAGCGTGAGTTACTTTTCACGGAAGGTGATGAGTGAGGTATCCGTATCCCGGAGGCGTAGGAGTCCCTCGGCTCGGTTGGCCTTGCCGTTTAAGTGTTCCTCTCGTCGTTTTTAGGATTCCGTTATCAATATAGTCGAAAAGCATGAAAGTCGTTTTGGTAGAAAACTTTTCCGAGGAAAATTTTGACGCAGAGGGGGTTCCCCCCTTCTAGCCCCCGAGGGAGGTTCGGTTTTTGTTGAGGCAAGGCCGATCCTCCCTTGATGGTTAGACTTTATTTATGCATGTAAAGAAAGCAAGATACATGAACGACTTGAAACATTTTAAGGGTAAAAGCGACGTAGTTGTTCGATGTTCCAAGCGTTGCTGTAGACCTCGCCTTGATCGTTGGCCAGCTTGTATGTCCCGGGCTTCAAAATCTTGGCGATGATGAACGGCCCTTCCCAGGGAGGAGTAAGCTTGTGGCACCCTCGGGCGTCTTGTCACAGCCGAAGTACCAAGTCTCCCACTTGGAAGCCTCGGGACCGAACCCTTCGAGCGTGGTAGCGTCACAAAGACTGCTGGTACCGTGCCGAGTGTAGTAAGGCTACGTCCCGAGCCTCTTCCAGCTGGTCCAATGAATCCTCTCGGCTGGTCTGGTTGCTTCGGTCGTCGTATGCCTTTGTCCTCGGGGAACCGTATTCTAAGTCTGTGGGTAGGACGGCCTCGGCCCCATAGACTAGAAAGAACGGCGAGAAACCCGTGGCCCGGCTCGGCGTCATCCTCAGACTCCAAACCACCGAGGGTAGTTCTTTTATCCACCGCTTGCCAAACTTGTTGAGGTCGTTATAGATTCTCGGTTTTAGTCCCTGCAAAATCATGCCATTGGCGTGCTCCACCTGCCCGTTTGTCATTGGGTGAGCTACGGCGGGCGAGTCCACACGGATGTGGTGGTCTTCACAGAAGTCCAGGAACTTTTTCCCAGTGAATTGCGTGCCATTGTCAGTGATGATGGAGTTTGGGACCCCAAAGCGATGGATGATATTTGTGAAGAACGCCACCGCCTGCTCGGACCCGATGCTAGTTAAGGGTCAGACTTCGATCCACTTGGAGAATTTGTCGATGGCGACCAGCAGGTGCGTGAAGCCCCCGGGTGCCTTCTGCAAGGGACCGACGAGGTCCATACCCCATACGGCAAACGACCAAGTGATAGGTATTGTCTGCAGGGCCTGAGCGGGCAGGTGCGTCTATCTCACGTAGAATTGACACCCTCGGCAGAAGCGCACAATCCTAGTGGTGTCGGCCAGTAGAAACCTTGTCGAAAAGCGTTTCCCACGAGAGCCCGAGGTGCTGCATGGTGAACACAAGCCCTCGAGTGTATTTCCTGTAACAGCTCTTGTCCTTGGGCGACGGATATGCATCGTTGGAGAATGCCTGAGGGGTTGCGGTGGTATAACTCTTTTTCATCTCCCAGTAAAACGAATGGCTTGGCGTGCTGAGCCAGTCACCGAGCTTTGGCCTTGTCGGGGGGCAGCTCTCCTCGGAGGAGATATTCCAGGTATGGGGTCTGCCAGTTTAGGTTTGGCGTAACCCCGTGCTGCTCTCCCTCGACGCGCAGGGCCTCACCCTCGGCGGCCGAGGGTACCTCGGGCTGGCCGAGGTCCCCTCGAGTTCGGGCGCGTCGTCGAGTTTGACGGATGGTTGATATATGTCCCTGGAGAAGACGTTCGGGGGAACAGTCGTCCGCCCCAAGGCTATTTTAGCCAGCTCATCCGCAGTCTCGTTGTACCGTCGAGCAACATGGTTAAGTTCCAGCCCGTAGAACTTATCTTCCAAGTGCCAAACTTCGTCGCAATAGGCCTCCATTTTTCGATCGTGGCAGTGGGAGTTCTTCATGACTTGATCAATAACGAGCTGCAAGTCGCCACGAGCGTCGAGGCGCCGAACCCCTAGCTCGACGGCGATGCGCAACCCATTAACCAAAGCCTCGTACTCGGCCACGTTGTTTGACGCCGGAAAATGGAGGCGTATAACGTAGCGCACATGTTTTCCGAGGGGTGAAACGAAGAGCAAGCCAGCACATGCTCCGGTTTTCATAAGCGACCCATCGAAGTACATGGTCCAAAGTTCGGCCTGGATTGGAGATGTCGGCAATTGGGTGTCGACCCATTCAGCCAGGAAGTCTGCCAATACTTGAGATTTTATGGCCTTCCGAGGAGCGAATGAAAGTGTTTCGCCCATGAGTTCCACCGCCCACTTTGCTATCCTACCCGAGGCCTCTCGGCACTGGATGATCTCTCCTAGGGGGAAGGATGACACCACAGTCACCGGATGAGACTCGAAGTAGTGTCACAACTTTCGCCGTGTCATAATCACTGCGTATAGTAGCTTCTGGATTTGTGGGTAGCAGATCTTGGTCTCGGATAGCACCTCGCTGATGAAGTAGACTGGCCTCTGGATGAGCAGTGCATGCCCTTCTTCTCGTCTCTCGACTACGACCGCGGCGCTGACCACCTGGGTGGTAGCGGCTACATAAATCAAGAGGGCTTCTCCCGCAGCGGGGGGCACCAAGATGGGCGCATTAGTAAGGAGTGCCTTTAAGTTTCCGAGGGCTTCTTCGGCCTCGGGGGTCCAAGTGAAGCGCTCGGCCTTCCTTAAGAGTAGAGACGGAAACGGACGGAAAAACCCTTCTCCCGTTTCCGCTCCCGCAATTCTTCATCGGAAATGGGAGCGGGAGCGGAACAACCACGGGCGGAAATGGGTTCGGGTTATACGGGTTTACGGAAACGAACCAAAACGGCCGAAAATTAACCGAAAATGAACGGAAATTACCTCAACGGAAAAATTAATCGGAAAATAAGTCCACAGAACCACATGATTACATGACCAGTTGACCACATAGCCATTGAACAACATGAAAATAAAATAAGTCCACAATAGTACATGAGCACATAGCACAATTCCAAATCCAAGTATCCAACAAGTAAACTTACACTCACTCTACCCACATAAATTCAGTCCATACACAATAACAGTTAACAGAGTAATAGACACGTACGATATTGCTCGGGCCCTGGTCGGCGAGAGTGCAAGCCAGACAGCCAGTACTCCAGTGGGCAGGGGCGACTGCCGACCGGCGACCGGCCAAGGTTCCATGACCGTCGGCGGCAGCTGGTGAAGTCAACCTCCGCCACGGCCAGAAGAAACGAGGTGCAGCGGCCAATGGGTCTGTAGGCGGCGGCTGGTAAAGTGGCTTAGGGTTTCACTAATTCACTTCACTCTCAATTAGTCAGTTCTTAGGCAGCGTCTCACTCTCACGTCCGTCGGTGGAGGCCTGTTGAGTGTTGGCCTGTTGGGCTTGGCACTTTGGCAGATTTGGCCATTTGGTTGACGCTTCGGGTTAAATCCGGAAACAATTCGGAAATATTCCGACCGAATACGGGATCCCGACAATCCGAACGGAAAATAGTCTTTCCCGTTTCCGTCCTGCTCCCGCCGACCGCCAACCCGTAACCCGTCCCGAACCCGTATTTTTCCGGAAATCCGAAAACGGGCGGATCAAATGTGGAAAATGGGGCGGGTCGGGACGGGATTTTTTCCGTCCGTTTTCATCCCTACTTAAGAGGCGGTACAAGGGCAATCCTTTCTCACCAAGGCGCGAGATGAAGCGGCTTAGAGCCGCAAGGCATCCCATGACCCTTTGTACTCCTTTTAAATCTTTGATAGGTCCCATGTTGATGATGGTCGCAATTTTCTCTGGGTTGGCCTCGATGCCCCGTTCGGAGACGATGAACCCTAGGAGCATGCCTCGGGGGACTCCGAAGACACACTTCTCGGGATTGAGTTTTACGCCCTTCGCTCTTAGACACCTGAATGTTATCTCAAGGTCAGAGAGGAGGTCAGAGGTTTTCCTTGTCTTGACAACGATGTCATCGACGTAAGCCTCGACCGTTCTGCCGATGTGCTCTCCGAACACGTGGTTCATGCACCTTTGGTATGTTGCACCTGCATTCCTCAAGCCAAATGGCATAGTAGTATAACAATACATGCCAAAAGGTGTGATAAAAGAAGTCGTGAGCTGGTCGGACTCTTTCATCTTGATTTGGTGATAGCCTGAATAGGAATCGAGGAAAGATAGGGTTTTGCACCCAGCAGTGGAGTCCACAATTTGATCGATGCGAGGCAGAGGGTAGGGAACCTTCGGACATGCCTTGTTTAAACCAGTGTAGTCTATGCACATCCTCCATTTCCCACCCTTTTTCTTCACAAGCACAGGGTTAGCTAACCATTCTGGATGCAATACCTCTTTGATGAACCCTGCAGCCATTAGCTTGTGGACCTCCTCACCTATGGCTCTGCACTTTTCTTCATCAAAACGGCGCAGGTGCTGCTTCACGGGTTGGGCACCGGCTCGGATGTCCAGCGAGTGCTCGGCGACATCCCTCAGTATGCCTGGCATGTCCGAGGGACTCCACGCAAAAATTTCGGCGTTTGCGCGGAGAAAGTCGACGAGCACTGCTTCCTATTTGGGATCGAGCTCGGAGCCAATCCTGACCTTCTTGCCGGCGTCGTTGCTGGGGTCGAGAGAGACGGACTTAACCGCCTCAGCCGGTTAAAAAATGCCGGTGTGGCGCTTCGCATCAGGCGCATCCTTGGAGAGGCAATCCAGGTCGGCGATGAGGGCCTCGGACTCGCGAGGGCCTCAACGTACTCCACGCATTCCACGTCGCACTCGTAAGCGTGGCGGTACGTAGATCCGACGGTGATGGTTCCCTTGGGGCCTGGCATCTTGAGCTTGAGATACGTGTAGTTGGGGACGGCCATGAACTTGGCGTAGCACGGTCTTCCCAGCACCGCGTGATAGGTCCCTCGGAACCCGACTACCTCGAAAGTGAGGGTTTCCCTTCAGAAATTGGAGGGAGTTCCGAAGCAGACGGGCAAATCGAGTTGTCTAAGGGGCAGGACACGCTTGCCGGGGACAATCCCGTGAAAAGGTACTGCACTGGCCTGGATCGTGGACAGGTCGACCCCCAAGAGCCCTAGGGTCTCGGCGTAGATGATGTTGAGGCTGCTGCCTCCGTCCATGAGGACCTTGGTGAGCCTAGCGTTGCCGATGACAGGGTCGACGACGAGCGGGTACCTTCCTGGGCACGGTACGTAGTCGGGGTGGTCGCCTTGGTTGAAGGTGATGGGCTTGTCGGACCAGTCTAGGTAGACCGGCGCTGCTACCTTCACCGAGCAGACCTCCCGGCGCTCCTGCTTGCGGTGTCAAGCCGAGGCATTCGCCACCTGCCCACCGTAGATCATGAAGCAGTTGTGGACCTCTGGGAACTCCTCTTCCTTGTCGCCCCCCTTCTTGTCGTTGCCTTGGTCCTTGCCACCTTCTGCCGAGGGTCTAGCCTTGTTGAAGTAACGCTGGAGCATGTCGCACTCTTCAAGGGTGTGCTTGACGGGACCCCTGTGATAGGGGCACGACTCCTTGAGCATCTTGTCGAACATGTTGGCCCCTCCGGGAGGCTTCCGAGGATTCCTGTGCTCGGCAGCAGCGACGAGATCCGTGTCAACGGCGTCGCGTTTTGCTTGCGCCTTCTTCCTAGTCTTCTTCTTCGTGCCATGCTGGACGGACGCCTCGGGGACGTCCTCCTTCTGTCTTCCCTGAGGCTGCTTGTCCTTCCGGAAGATGGCTTCAACCGCCTCCTGACCAGAGGCGAACTTGGTGGATATGTCCATCAGTTCGCTCGCCTTGGTGGGAGTCTTCCGTCCCAGTTTGCTCACCAGGTCTTGGCAAGTGGTGCCGGTGAGGAATGCCCCGATGACGTCCGAGTTGGTGATGTTGGGCAACTCGGTGCGCTGCTTGGAAAACCGCCGGATGTACTCTCGTAGGGATTCCCCTGGCTGCTGGCGGCAGCTTCAGAGATCCCATGAGTTCCCAGGGCGCACGTACATACCCTGGAAATTTCCAGCGAAAGCCTTGACCAGGTCGTCCCAGTCGGAGATCTGCGCAGGAGGCAGATGCTCCAGCCAGGCCCGGGCAGCGTCAAAGAGGAAAAGGGGGAGGTTGCGTATGATGAGGTTGTCGTCGTCCGTCCCTCCCAGCTGGCACGCCAGCCGGTAATCCGCAAGCCACAGCTTCGGCCTCGTCTCCCCTGAGTACTTGGTAATGGTAGTCGGGGCTCGAAACCAGGCCGGGAACGGCGCCCGTCGTATGGCTCGGCTGAAGACTCGCGGACCTGGTGGTTCGGGCGAGGGGCTCCGATCCTCCTCACTGTCATAGTGTCCTCCGCGCCTGGGGTGGTAGCCTCGACACACCCTTTCCTCGAGGCAGGTTCGACCGTCGCAGCGGTGTTGCTCGTCGCCGAGGCGATCCGGGGCTGCAGGCGTCCCGTCCCTTGTGCACTCGGTGGGGACCGAGGCCTCCCGCATGCGTCGGGAGAACGCTGCGCGATGCTCCGAGGGGGCGCCCTCGCCTTTGGAAGGCAGGGCTTTCGGCTCGTCGGATGGCGGCATCTTCCAGGAGATCCTTGAGTTCGCCCTGGATACGTCGCCCCTCGGTGGTGGACGGCTCCGGCATCGTTCGGAGTAACATCGCCGCTGCAGCTAGGTTCTGGCCGGCCCCGCTGAAGGCTAGGGGCAGCCCTGCCCTGGCATCGTCAACGATACGGCGCTGGACGTCCCGGGCCCAATGACACGCTCCTTCGGCGAGTGCCCGGCCTGCCCACTCCTGCTCGATGTTTTGTCGGAGCTGCACAAGTCGCCCCGTTTCTTCATCGAGCTTGGCCTGCATCTCGCAGAGTTGCTCGAGCTATGTGTCCTGACCCCCCGCAGGGACTCGGACCACAGCTAGCTCCTGCGGAATCTCAACGCAAGACGCAGGCACAGGGGCGTCGTCGTTCTCTGGCATGCCGAGGCGGTCGTCCTCATCGTGATCCCCCTGATCGATGTGGAAACACTCGCGACTTGGGTCATAACCCTCGTCGTCAAGGTTATGGCCATCGTCAGAGCAACTGGAGAGGCAGTAGTCAATGCGGACATGAAGTCTCGCATGGCACTAGGATCACTGAGTCCGAAGAAATCCCAACTAAAGTCAGGGTCGTCCTCTTCCTCGGAACCCACGGGTCCGTAGGTTGAGACGGCCGTCAGTTGGTCCCAGGTTGACCACATATGGTACCCTAGAAGGTCAGGATATGCCCTTGCGAAAGCGCTCACCGAAGCGAGGTCACTTGGTGGATCGAAGCTGAATCTAAAGGGAACAGGATGGAAAATAGATGGTACCTCATGGTTGATGGATGGTAATGAAGTCGCATCGGGGACGGAGTGCGTCGTTATCTCAGGTGCGAGACTAATGTCCGACAAGTCCCTCGCAAGGGTGCCGGCATCATCAGTCCGCGCCGGGGTTGGCATGTTGCTGGGAAGCGACACCCGTCGTTGTCTTAGGTGCGAGGACAACACCCAACATGTCCCCCGCAGGGGTGCCGGCGTCGTCGACTCGCTCTGGTCTGACAGCCGACGAAGTGCCACCTCGTGCCTGGCCATGGTTGCTCTGTCTTCTCCTCCTCTGGCGAGGAGGGTGGCGGGGCAAACCCAGATGTTCCTCTTCTGCTGTGGGGAGATGTCGCCGTCAAGTTCGCCGCCGCCGGGTGAGCCGGCGACCGTCGTTGTTGTCGTGCTGCGAGGGGAGGAGTACCATGTCGTAGTTGTTGTCACGGGACATGAACTCGAGACTCCCAAAGCGGAGCACCGTCCCGGGCTGAAGAGGCTGCTGAAGATTGTCCATCTGGAACTCAACGGGAAAGTGTTTGTTAACACGCAGCAGGACCCCTACCTGGCGCACCAACTGTCGGTGTATCGGACCCACGAGGACCCTCAGCCGACCAGTGAATTTGTCGCTGCGTGTCCCTGCCCAGATGGGTTGATGCAAGATGGAACACAAGAGGGAGGATGAGGCTTATATTATCTTGCACCGGGGTGCTCGTAGTAGGGGTTACAAGCGTCGTGAGAGAGAGAGGGAGAGAGGGTCTGGCCCTGAGGTGAGCTGTCTGAGTTAGCCTCCTCTGCGTTTCTCTCCTTCTCCGCCTCTGCTCGCCTCCTTTTGGAAGGCCCTAGACATCCCCTTTTATAGATACAAGGAGATGGTCCAGTTGTACAATGGGGGTGCAGCTATGTGCTAACGTGGCAGGCGGAGAAGTGCCTGAGCCCCGTATATGTGCTAATGCGGCCGTCGGAGAAGTGCTTGAGCCCTGTAGAAGCGTAGCTGACGGTGCGGTCCGGGGTCCTGCTGACGTTTCCTTGCTTCCGTAAGGAGCTGAGAACCATCGACGTCATGGACGCACGCGGGGAACCATCATTACCTGTTACCGGAGTAATCTAGATGAGACACCGGTCTTGTTCCTTCGTAGCCTGAGGTAGCTAGCTAGGGGTAGGGTAATGATGTATCCCCAGTGGCGTAGTCAGTTCGAGGCTGAGGTCGGGTGAGGCGGAGACTTCTCCCGAGGCCGAGGCCCGAGGTCGGGCGAGGCGGAGACCTTCTCCCGAGGCCGAGGCTGAGGCCGAGGCCTGGGGTCGGGCGAGGCGGAGACCTTCTCCCGCGGCCGAGGCTGAGGCCGAGGCCTGGGGTCGGGCGAGGTGGAGACCTTCTCCCGTGGCCAAGGCTGAGGCCGAGGCCTGAGGTCGGGTGAGGCGGAGCTCCCTCTTGCGCCCGAGGCTGAACTCGGGGGAGGTCGTGACTTACCGTCGTTAGTTTTACCCTAGTGGTTGGCACAGTAGTCGGAACGGGGTGAATAGCGTTGTTTTCCTGTTAGAACGGTCACTAAAAGGCGAAGTGACTGCGGTCACTTCGATCTTGCCGACTGAGGCGCGCGTGTCAGGATAAGGTGTCAGGCGATCCCCACATTAAATGCGCATGCGATACGGTCGGTTGGTAAGGCGATTTGGCCGAGGTCGCTGCACGACAAAGTTCGCCCAAGCTGGGCTTCGGGCGAGCCGAGGGTTCGCCCACTGCCTAAGGAGGCCCTCGGGCGAGGCGTGAATCCGTCCGGGACTACTGTTCCCGCCCGAGGCCGGGCTCGGGCGAGGCAAGATCGTGTCCCTTGGTAGACGAGGCCTTGACTTGAATCGTGCTTATCAGTCTTTGCGGTTTGTTCTGAAGATGCTTTCTAGCCATGTTAAGGAGTGTTGGGGGTACCCCTAATGACGGTACCCGACAACCGTACTATAAAGAGGGGTTATCGATGAGTAGTTTGACCAAGAGAGTTCTAGTGTAGTGTTGGTGCACATTCACACTCACATATAGTGCTAGGTGTCACTCTAGAACTCACTCACAAGTTAGAACGAAAACCGATTTGAAAACAGCTGAAAACAGGAAATAGGGTTTCTGGTCTTGGGGCACCGGACTGTCCGGTGTGCACCAGACTGTCCGGTGTGCACCGGACTGTCCGGTGCGCCCTCTGCCAGGTGGGGCCAGCCTGGCCCAAGGGAAGGCTTTCCCCGAGCAAAAAAACCCGAGAGTGCCAGTTTCAGAAATGAATTTTAGTGGTGCACCGGACAGTGTTTGTTCACTGTCCGGTGTGCATCAGCCCAATAGCTAGCTGCAAGAACTAGCCGCTGGAGTCGACCGTTGGCGCACCATTGGCGCATCGGACTGTCCGGTGCGCCCATGCGCAGAAGAGTGCTGGTAACGGCTAGTTGGTGGGTGAGGGCTATTTATACCCCCTCCACCCACCATATTCAATGTCTTACTGCCCACATTAATTCCAGCACATTGCTAGAGCATTGCAAGCACCAAAAGCCTAGTGAGGAGATTAGAGAATCTTAATCCCGCATTTGTTCCTCATTAGCGCTAGCGAGAGCCACCTAGAGCACACACCACTTGCATTAGGCTTCTCTTGGTCAAGCGAAAGTCTACGGCTTGTTACTCTTGGTGATCGGCATCACCTAGATGGCTTGGTGGCGTTGGGAGCTCGGTGATCACCGTGAAGATCTTGTTGGTGACCCGACTCAAGTTTGTAAGCTGTCTCGAGCGATCCACCGTGCCAGAGTGGCAAAGGATCATCTCGTAGTGAGCACTTGGTTCTTGCGAGGACCAAGGGGGAGCGATACCCTTGCGCGGGTGCTCCAACGAGGACTAGTGGAGAGTACCGACTCTTCGATACCTCGGGAAAAATTGGAGGAGTCTTCTAAACCTTGCTTTACATTCCGCACTTAATTCAAGCACTTTACATTGTGTATTTGTTTAGCAAGTATTTGAAGTATTGTCTTAGCATTGTTGTATTTTTAGTATTATTATCTTAGTGCTAGTTGTTGGGGTGAAGTTGGGCTCTTGCTTAGCTCTTGCTTAGGTTTTAATTAGTGTTGATTTTTAGAAAAGCCCAATTCACCCCCCCCCCTCTTGGGCATCGTGATCCTTTCAATTGGTATCAGAGCCTTGTTGCTCTTAGATTAGCTTAACCGCTAGAGTAACGATGTCCGGTGGGGATGGACCTCCTCCGGTTTTTTATGGTGACGATTTTCCATATTGGAAAATTTGTATGGAAGCATATTTAGAGGCTCTAGACATTGGTGTCTACAAAGCCGCCACACAAGGATTCCCCGCACCTAGAGATCCCACAAATCTTGTAGCTGATGAGTTTAATTATGAGAAATGGAATGCTAAGGCCAAAAACACCCTTTTTAGAGGCCTTTGCAAAGATGTGTTCAATAGAGTAAGAAATCATAAGAATGCTCATGATTTGTGGATGGACATTTGTGCTCTACATGAAGGAACTAGAAGTGAGCGTGAGGAGAGATATCACATTGCTATGAGAAAGTTAAATTCTTTTGAAATGCTTGCTAATGAAAATGCCAATGCTATGTACTCACGTCTCAATATTCTTGTAGAGGAAGTAAATGGATTGGGGCCTACTCAAATCTCACAACTGGATGTTGTGAAGAAGATTCTCAGTGTCCTCCCAATAGACAAATATGGACACATTGTCACTATGCTACATCAAATGGATCTTTCAGTTATCACACCTACACAGATATTGGGAAAGATAAATGCTCATGAGATGTACATGCACATCAATGACAAAGATGAGTCATCTTCCAAGAGAAAGGATTTGGCTCTCAAAGCAAATCAAGAAAGAAAAGGAAAAGGTAAAGTACAAATTGAGGAAGAATCCTCAAGTGATGATGACCTTGATGCTAACATTTCCTTGATGGTGAGGAAAACCACCAAGATGTTAAAGAAGCTCAACAGAGAAGGCATCAAATTTGATTCAAGAAAGAAGAAATTCTTTTCCAGCAAAAGAAAGCCCATTTCTGAGATGGATTGCTACAATTGTGGAGAGCTTGGTCATCTTGCTCATCAATGTACCAAGCCTAAGAAGAACAAGTTCAAGGGCAAGAAAGAAGATGACAACGATGATGAGAAAAAGGAAAAGAGATTCTTCAAGAGGAAGGATGGAAAGCAAAAGAGGTTCCACAAAAAGAAAAATGGAAAGGAATATATTGTTGGTGACTGGCTCACTGACATTGAGTTATCAAGTGGATCTTCATCAAGTGAAGAAGAGAATGATGAAAAAGTTGCCGCCATCGCCGGGGACTTCTCTTCACCACCACCATCGCCATCATCGACTTCTCACCTATGCCTCATGGCTAGAGTGAACGGAAGGTACAAAATGATATTGATATTATTGATGATAGTGATAGTGATAGTGATGAGGAATCTGCTTCACCTTCATATGATGAACTAGCTGACTTACTTAAAGAATATACTCAAATCGTTAGGAAGTCAAAAGCTAAATGTGATAAGTTGAAAAATGAAAATGAATCTTTAAATGCCAAATATGACATAGTTATGAAAGCTTGTGAAGAAATGAAAGAAGAAAACAAAACCATGTCATCCACTGTAAATGAGCTCACAACCTCCCTAAAAGATGCTAAGGATAAATGTGACAAGTTAAATGAAGCTAATAGGGAGTTGAAAGATAGACTAGTGAAAATCAAGGAAGACTATACTAAGATTAAATTTGATCATGATAATCTTCTTGTTGAAAATGAACTCTTATCTTGCAATACACATGAGGCTATTAACCCTGTTGTTAAGATTGATGTAGCAACCTCATGTGATGATTTGAGTCAAGGAGAGCAAACTAGCCTACATGATGAATTGACCGAAAAAGTTGAAGTCTTGACTTTAGACAACCAAAAATTGAAGAGATACTTGACTGATGCAACTACTAGAGGAAAGGTTTCCATTGAGAACAATGATTTCAACAATGAGTTGGTAGTGGATAATGAAAGGCTTAAAATGAGGTCAAGAAACTTAAGAGTGAAAATGAACATCTTGCAACAAGTGTGCAAAAGTTCAACAAGGGCCAATACCTTCAAAATGAGTTGCTTATGAACACTGTCATGAAAAACAACAAGAGTGGTATTGGATACAATGCTTTTGTGCAAAAGAAAGCTACTACTCAATACAAGCCAAAGCAGACTCACAAGCCTATCAAATGCTTTGAGTGTGGAAAAGAAGGTCACTTTGCCCACAACTGCAAAGCCAAACCACCAACTCCCTTGCCTAAGCACTCAAGACCATTTGCTTTCAATGCTCATTATGTTCTAAGAAAAGTAGCAAATGGAAAGGTCAAAGTTACATTCCTAGGTCCACCAAGCAAGAATAGACCTAGACAAATTTGGGTTGCAAAGTCCTTGATTGAGAGAGTCACTGGTCCTATGCAATATAGGGCCCTCAAAACTCAAGTTTGATTTGTCTGTGGATGTAGGTGAACTACAAGACCGGTGGGAGCCATTGGGTTATTGACAGTGGATGCACACAACATATGACAAGCAACCCACGGATGTTCACCTCACTTGATGAGAATGTTGATGGACAAGACAAAATCACATTTGGAGACAATTCAAAAGGGAAAGTGCAAGGACTTGGCAAGGTGGCAATTTCAAATGATTTATCAATTTCAAATGTTCTCTTGGTTTCACCTTTGAGCTTCAATTTATTATCAGTGGGTCAACTCTGTGATCTTGGACTTCAATGCTTATTCACTCCAACAGAGGTTATTGTATCAAAAATGGATGATGAATCAATGGTGTTCAAAGGATTTAGATACAACAATCTCTACTTAGTGGATTTCACCTCAGAAGATGCAGACTTAAGAACTTGCCTCTTCACCAAAGCATCACTTGGATGGCTCTGGCATAGGAGGCTTGCACATGTTGGGATGAGCACACTCAAGAAGGTATTAAAGAAGGACATGGTTAGAGGATTAAAGGATGTGGTATTTGAAAAGGACAAGCCTTGTAGTGCATGTCAAGCTGGGAAGCAAGTTGCTAATACACATCCTACTAAAGCTTTCATGTCAACATCAAGGCCACTAGAACTACTTCATATGGATTTATTTGGATCTACAAATTATGTAAGTGCTGGTGGCAACCTCAACTATCTGGTGATTGTTGATGATTTCTCAAGATACACTTGGGTGTTCTTTCTCCATGACAAATCTGAAGTTGCATCTATATTCAAGAAGTTTGCCAAGAAAGCACAAAATGAATTTGATTGCAAGATCAAGAAGATTAGAAGTGATAATGACAAAGAATTTGACAACACCAACATTCATGAGTACTGTGATGAAATTGGGATCAAGCATGAAGTATCTGCATCATATACACCTCAACAAAATGGAGTTGTTGAAAGAAAAAACAGGACCTTGATCACTCTTGCAAGAACAATGATTGATGAGTATAACACACCGGAGAGGTTTTGGGCCGAAGCTGTCAACACTGCATGTTATGCATCAAACAGGCTATTTCCTCATCGGCTGCTTGCGAAGACTCCCTATGAACTGCTAAATGGAAAAAAGCCAGATGTCTCCTTCTTCCGGGTGTTTGGATGCAAATGCTACATCTACAAGAAATGCCATCCCCTAGGGAAGTTTCAAAGACGTTGTGATATTGGTTTTATTTTGGGTTATTCATTAAAGTCCAAAGCATATCGAGTATTCAATCATGCCACTGGCGTGGTAGAAGAAACATATGATGTGGAATTTGATGAGACTGATGGCTCCCAAGGAGCACTTGAAAATCTTGATGATGTAGGTGATGAGCCACTTAGGGAAGCAATGAATAACATGTCAATTGAAGCTATCAAACCAAAAGAAGATGAAGAAGAGGTGCAAACCGTTGACATGCCTTCTTCATCAAATGTACCACAAGATGATGAAAAAGATGAGAGGCATGCAAATGAAGATACATTTGTCTCTCATGAACAAGCAAGGGTACAAGCCGAAGATGTTGATGCTCTAGGATCTTCTTCCCAAGTGGTTGACAGGAGAAACTCATCACTACTTCAAGCTCATCCTCAAAACCAAATCATTGGGAGTCCTTCACAATGGGTTATTACTCGATCACATAGACATGCTTCTTTTATTGAACATCACTCCTTTGTTTCTTGTGTTGAGCCTACATGTATAGATGAGGCGCTACAGGATCCGGACTGGGTGAACGCCATGCATGAAGAACTTAACAACTTCACCCGTAACCAAGTTTGGACCCTGGAGAAGCCCCCACAAGATGCAAGAATCATTGGAACAAAGTGGGTGTTCAGAAACAAACAAGATGATCAAGGCGTGATTGTAAGGAACAAGCCAAGACTTGTTGCAAAGGGATTCTCTCAAGTTGAAGGCTTAGATTTTGGAGAGACCTTTGCACCGGTTGCTCGACTGGAAGCCATCCGTATCCTACTTGCATATGCATCATGCTATGATATAAAACTTTATCAAATGGATGTAAAAAGTGCATTTTTAAATGGCTTCATAAACGAACTTGTATATGTTGAGCAACCACCTAGATTTGAAGACCCTAGATATCCTAACCATGCTTACAGGTTGGTCAAGGCTATATGGGCTAAAGCAAGCTCCAAGGGCTTAGTATGAGCGTCTTCGCGACTTCCTCATCGAAAAGGGCTTCAAGATTGGGACCATCGACACAACTCTATTCATAAAGAAACATAACAATGATATTTTTCATTTGTCAAGTATATGTTGATGACATAATCTTTGGCTCGACAAATGACTATCATTGCAAGGAATTTGGTGAGTTGATGTCGAAGGAGTTCGAGATGTCAATGATTGGTGAGCTGACGTACTTCCTCGGCCTTCAAGTCAAGCAAATGAAAGATGGTAACTTTCTCTCACAAGATAAGTATACCAAAGACTTGTTGAAAAGGTTCAACATGGAGAAGTGCAAACCAATCAAGACACCTATGCCAACAAATGGACATCTCGACCTAGATGAGGGAGGTAACCCGGTTAATCAAACTCTCTACCGTTCTATGATTGGTAGCTTATTGTACCTTACCGCATCTAGGCCCAATATCATGTTTAGTGTCTGCATGTGTGCTAGATTTCAATCTAATCCTAAGAAAGCTCATCTTCGCGTTGTTAAAAGAATTCTTAGGTATCTCAGGCACACCACAAGCGTTGGTCTGTGGTATCCCAAAGGAGCTACTTTTGATTTAATTGGCTATTCCGATTCGGATTATGCCGGTTGCAAAATTGATAGGAGAAGTACTTCTAGGGGACGTTGTTGGGACCATGCTTCGTCGCCGAAGGTCCTGCAGAAAGAGACAGCTTCGGCTGAAGCTGCCCGTACGTGACGCCAAAGGTATCATTCATGAAGCTTTGATAATACAACACATCCGAAGGTGAAGGGACGAACCGACTTAAAGATAGAATGACCTTTTAGTCTATAAAGGTCTGAGTCAATGTTGTAAACTTTTATGATGGACATGATTGTAATTCCTCACAGGCTGTGTCCTGTGCCTATAAATAGTGAACATTATTCCTTTACTGTTCACGCATTCCTGCAATTGTAATCGCATCACTCGGAAATTATTCTTTGCCAAGACAGAGGTATAAATGCATCTAATATTTGAATACATCAAGTTTGTATAATATGAAAATGATGTTGTTTATTTATAATTTACTTGTCGTTAATGCTTCATATCTCGAATTATTTTATACAATCTCTGAGAGTTCAATTACGAAGATTCAACCTTCGTAATTGTACCATCTTTGACCTTTGTCCGAAGTTCATTAAATCCTTAAGGAAATAATGCTTCTGCGGACGAAGGGCATTAACATTTAACATTTTATGTTGCCTTGTTCTTAATTCATAGCACTTGAGAACGAGTCCCCAACATTGGCGCCCACCTCCGGTGAACTCACTTCCACTTTTCTGAGCTGATGGCTTCGTTCAATATTCAAGCTGGAGTTGCTTCGGTTCCGAAGCTGGTACTCCCGATAACAGGCGGTTCATGTTCAGAACCAGCCAACAAGAAGCAGAAGAAGGAAGCATAGAGAAGGGTACAGCATGTCGGGGTGTAAGGACCCTTCATCAAATCAAGATGGTCTCACATTCCTATTACCTTCTCCCAAGAGGACCTTCAACTCAAGGATTACCCACACAATGATGCTATGGTTATCTCTTGTGTTATCAAAGGATTTCTGGTCCACAATGTTTTGGTTGATACAGGCAGTGCAGCTGATATCATATTTGCTAAGGCCTTCAGACAGATGCAAGAGCCCGAAGATAAAATTCTTGATGCCACACATCCCCTCTGCGGCTTCGGAGGAAGGCAGATTGTAGCACTCGACAAAATCTCAATGTCAGTGGCCTTCGGATTCATCAACAACACAAGGACTGAACAAGTTATGTTTGATATTGTTGACATTGAGTACCCTTACAATGCAATCATTGGTCATGGCACTCTTAATGCCTTCGAAGCAATTCTGCATCCAGCTTATCTTTGCATGAAGATACCTTCGGACCAAGGGCCCATTGCTATTCATGGAAGTCAAGAAGCTGCCAGAAGGGCCGAAGGAAATTGGACAGACTCAAAAGCAATCCATAATATAGATGGAACTGAAGCTTGTCAGCAATACAAGTTCAGAAGGGAAAAAGCTGCTTCAGCTGACCAGCCGAAACCCATGCTCCTATGTGAGGATATATCAGAGCAGAAGGTGCTATTGGGATCTCAATTGTCCGAAGAGCAGGAGAAAACCTTGATAAGGTTTCTGTTCAACAATAAAGATGTTTTTGCTTGGTCAGCTAATGATCTTTGTGGAGTTAACAGGGATGTTATCGAGCATTCGCTCAATGTTGATCCATCCTTCAGGCCCAGAAAGCAGAGGCTTCGAAAAATGTCTGAAGACAAGGCCGAAGGTGCTCGAAATGAAGTAAAAAGACTCCTCAGTGTCGGAGTTATTAGAGAGGTAAAATACCCAGAATGGTTGGCTAACACTGTTATGGTGAAGAAGGCCAATGGTAAATGAAGAATGTGTATCAATTTTACTGACCTCAATAAAGCCTGTCCGAAGGACGAGTTTCCATTGCCAAGGATAGATTCCTTAGTTGATGCAGCAGCTTCATCAGAGCTTATGAGTTTGCTGGATTGCTATTCAGGCTATCATCAAATATGGATGAAGAAGGAAGATGAACCAAAAACCAGCTTCATAACCCCTAGTGGGACATATTGCTACCTTCGGATGCCTGAGGGGCTTAAAAATGCTGGAGGAAGTTTCAGCAGAATGACAGCGAAGGTCCTTCACTCTCATATAGGAAGGAATGTGCTAACTTATGTTGATGATATCATTGTAAAAAGCACGAAGCAAGATAACCACATTGCTGATTTGCAGGAGACCTTCGCTAATTTTAGACAGGTTGGTCTAAAATTGAATCTAGAAAAATGTGTCTTCGGAGTAAAGAAGGGGAAATTTCTCGGTTGCCTAGTCTCAACAAAGGGAATCGAGGCTAATCCAAGCAAAATCGAAGCAATACTTCGAATGGAACCACCAAGTACAAAAAAGGGGGCTCAAAGATTGACAGGAAGGCTGGCGTCTCTCAACAGATTCATATCTAGATCAGCAGAGAGAAACTTACCATTCTTCGAAGTGCTGAAGACAGCTGAAGTCTTTCAATGGGGACCAATCCAGCAGAAGGCCTTCGAAGAGCTGAAGCAGTATTTGATAGATCTCACAACATTAACTCCACCTACGCCAGGGGCTCCTTTGTTATTATATGTGACAGCTTCGCACTCAGCGGTAAGTGCAGCACTTGTTCAGGAGAAGCTTGAAGGCCAAGTTAAGAGGCAGGTCCCAATATATTTTGTATCCGAGGTTCTTAGTTTATCAAAGAAAAATTATACAGAGTTGGAGAAGGTACTGTATGCTGTCTTGATGGCCTCCAGGAAGCTTCGGCACTATTTTCAAGCTTACAACATAGTTGTTCCTTCTTCACAACCTCTGAAGGATATTATGAGGAACCGAGAAGCTACTGGAAGGATTGGAAAATGGGCTGCAGAGCTCAATGAATTTTGTATTGATTATGTTCATAGATCTTCGATTCAGTCCCAGGCGTTAGCAGACTTCATTGCTGACTGGACGCCAGGGGCTCAGGAGGAAGAAACAAATAAAGACGCCGAAGCATGGACAGTGTTTTGCGATGGGTCTTGGGGAACCTTCGGAGCGGGAGCGGCTGCTGTGTTGGTTTCACCTTCCAAAGTTAAAACTTGTTATGCGGCAAGACTTGATTTTAGCTGCACAAATAACATCGCCGAGTATGAAGCTCTGTTTTTTGGGTCTTCGGAAATTAAAGGCAATGGGAATCAGAAGGGCCATTCTTAAAACTGATTCTCAAGTTATTTCTAGTCATATTGACAAAAGTTACAAAGCAAGAGACCCGAAGCTTGAAAAGTATCTAGATACAGTCCGAAGGATTGAGGCTTCCTTCGAAGGTTTCTCTGTCAAAAATATTCCTCGTGGAGAAAATGAATACGCTGATCTATTGGCTAAGTCAGCAGCTCAAGGGCTGCCTATACCTTCGGAAGTATTTTTTGAAACAATAAAAGCACATTCGGTTGAGCTTCTTGAAAGAGCAATCCTTAACATATCCCCTGTTTATAGTGAAGATTGGAGAACTGAGATCATCTCTTTCCTTCAGGGTAATTTTCTTTTAGACGACGAAGCTTATAACAGGAGAATAGAAGCAAGAGCTCGACCATATGTTATAATAGAAGGAGAGTTATACAAGCGCGGGGTCTGTTCCCCATTGCTCAAGTGCTTATCCAGATCCGAAGGTATAGAATTAATGAAGGACATACATGCAGGTCTGTGTGGATCTCACATTGGATCTAGGCCCTTGCTTGGGAAAGTTTTTCTCCAAGGATTTTATTGGCCAAAGGCAGCTTCGGATGCAGCGGATTTAGTTCAAAAGTGCGAAGGTTGTCAGAAATGTGCAAGAGATCAAAAACAACCTTCGTCTTCAACTCAATTAATACAACCCACTTGGCCGTTGCAAAGGTGGGGTCTGGATTTGCTAGGTCCATTACCACCAGCACAGGGGAACTTAAGATATGTGGTGGTGGCAGTGGAATATTTTTCCAAATGGATTGAGGCGAAGCCCTTAGCCACAATAACTTCATTTACTATCCAAAAGTTTTTCTGGCAAAACATCGTTTGTCGCTTCGGAGTGCCGAAGGCTATCACTGTGGATAATGGGACACAGTTTGATTCTGAAGCCTTCAGAGAACTTTGTAATCAAATTGGTACAAAGATCCATTTTGCATCAGTCCGACACCCAGAGTCAAATGGACTTGTCGAAAGAGCCAATGAGATCATAATGACAGGAATAATGAAGTCAATCTTCAATCAGCCCAGGGGAAAGTGGCCAGATGAGTTAATCAAAGTGGTATGGAGTCATAACACAACCATATCAAGATCAACAGGCTTTACACCCTTTAAACTATTATTTGGTGACGAAGCAATAACCCCAGAAGAGGCCAAAACAGGATCAATAAGGACAGTAGCTTTGGCAGAGGGCGAAAACGAAGCTGATTGCTCTGTAGAAAAAGATGCTATTGAAGGGATCAGACTTCAAGCTGTGGAAAACATCAATAAATATCAAGCTGAAACAATAAAATGGCGTGATAGAAAGGTCAAGCTGAAGAACATTGAACCAGGACACTTGGTACTTTGAAGAGTAGCTAACCCTGAAACAGTAGGCAAATTACAGCTGAAGTGGGAGGGCCCCTTTTTGGTAGTATCTTCGTCAAGACCCAGTTCTTACAGATTGAAGGATATGGACGGCAATGACATTCCTAGATCGTGGAATGCGGATGAGCTTCAGCGATATTATGTTTAGTTCGATGTAATTTTTATATTCTTTTTTGTGGCACCCTTTTCCTTTCCAAAGGGGGAGAAAGGTTTTTAATGGGGCCACAACATGTAATTTTTCTTTTTCTTATTTCAATTCCATAAGAGCGATATCCCCCAAAAATGTAAATGTAAAAGCTGAAAACGCACCTTCGAGTGCAAAGGAAAAAGAAAAGAAAACAGGGAGAAGCTCAAAAGTCGTTCCTAAGGGAATGCAGAGCTTACAGCGAAAAATAAACGCTGATTCCGCCGAAAGTAAAAGGCGAAGAAGCTCCTAAGGGAGGCTTACAGCGAAAAATAAACGATGATTCCGCCGAAAGTAAAAGGCGAAGAAGCTCCTAAGGGAGGCTTACAGCGAAAAGTCAACGCTGGTACACCGAAAAGTAAACGGTGAAGCCGAAAAGTAAACGGCAAAAAGATTTGTATCATTCTTGAGGGGATGAAGGGCCGTGCTTATGGTTTTTGAACATGTGTCCTAATATTCATTTGCACATTACATGTCATCATGTCATTTGCATTCATAAACATCCATTTAGACATATATAGAATCATCATCATGCTACACAAAGAAGACAGGTGCTTCAGAAAATAAGGAAAAGATTCGAAGAAAAAAAAATTTATGCTTCGGTGTGTACGAAAAGAAGGGAAGGTGTTTTTCGCCTTCGGCTCAAAAGAGAAGTTTCATCCACAGCAAAGCAGACTGAATAGGCTAAGGGAGACAGAATATATTACAAGGTATGTACAAATTTACATGAGTTGTTCCATATCTATATTACAAGAGTTTCTCCAAGAATTTTTGCAGGAAAGCACATTATAAGCAACTTCAAGCTCCAGCTAAGGCTTCGTTTTCAATTTTGTTAAACATCAGCATTGTCAATCTTCAGCTTCGTCATCCTGTATAAACAAACAGCAGAGTAAGAAAGGTACAAATTTCAAAGGAGAAGGTAAAAGTAACAAACATAAGTTTCTTACCGGCTTAAGATGGCTTCGAGCTTCGTCGCCTGCCATTTTCCGCCCGCCACTTACCCAGATCTGGGTCATGAATCTATTTCCGATGCTTCTGGCTAAGCTTGGGATATCTATCAAATCTGAAGCTGACAAGCTGAAGTTTGGTCTGTTCACAATGTTTCCATGCGTGCAGCCAGCCTTCAAAAAAGCAGTAGCTGTGCCCCGAGAAGCTACCAGGGCGCAGAAGTCCGCGTGCCCACCAATAACTTCGTCAAGGGCATCAATTTCGCCTTCAATATATTCTAATGTTCTTGGCAGATTTTCAGTTGAAGGTGTAAATTTCGAAGAGCTAGCTCCGACAGAGTGAAACACGTCCTTCAGCCGCTGCACACATCGGCTGCCGAAGCTTAAGCATTTCTCATGAAGTTCTTTAAAGGATTTCTGCAAATTTGAGTATTTATCCACTTCAGTTTTCAGGCTTGCTTCAAGATATTTCTTTTCTTGCTCGAATTTTTCTGATTGGCGGAGCAATTCATTCTTTAATTTGTCATTCTCATTTTGGACTTCAGCCAAAGAGCCCTCCATGGTCTGAATAACAAAATCCTTCTTTTCTAATGCACCTTCGTGCTCTTTGACCATGATTTCAAGGTCTTGGATTATGAAGTCTTTCTTTTTCAGATTGGCTTCGTGATTTTCAACTTTTTCAGCCAAATCTTGAATGACGGCTTCGTTTTTCTTTTCTTCCAGATCTTGTTGCATTTTTAGAACCTTGCTTAATACCATGCTCTGTCGAAACGATCTTCGTTAGAACGTGACCTAAAAGATAGTAATAATAGTAATAAAATAACAAAAATATCCATTACCTTGAAGTTAGCATAAAGCAAGCTTCCGGCGATGTGGTGTCGTTGATAACGGCACAAGTCAGTTTCCAGCTTCGGCAAGCCAATGCTTTTGGAGAGGGTTCTAACAATTTTGGCCTCGGTACGGTTCCGAAGGCATCTTAGTTTCCCTTCGTTTGCCCCACCAAATAGCATAGCCCCTGATTTATATCCGCAAGATATGGCATGTTTTTTCAACTCCTCTTTCTCAGCGTCTGTTAACTCTTGTCCAAGCAAATCTTGAAAGTTAAAATCTTCTTCTTCCGAAATTTCATCAATTTGCTCTTTCCCCTTTTCAGTTGCCGTGCTCACCGCAGCTGCAGTAGTTTCTTCTTCAGCCATTTTCAGGAGTATATTGTCAATAACCTCAAGTGTGGTTTCCAGGTTCGACTCTTCGGTGGTCCTGGCTTCGGCCCCGGTAGTTTTGGCTTCGCCGGTCTCAGCTTCAGTGGTTTCCACTCCAGTAGCTTCGGCTGCGGCGCCTTCGGCTTCGGCAGTCTCGGCAAAGACAATTTTTGACACCGTCGCCGGTGGCGGTGTCTGATGGATCACATCTGTCACTCCGTTTTTTCGGCTTCACAGGACTTTTTGCTGCCGAAGCTGCCTTGTCCCTCTGAAAAAACTTTGTCAGTTCCAGTGCCAGCGGACTTAGCCTGATAGGCAAGGGTTCAGTCATTACCTTCATAATCTCTTCTACTTCAACAGCAGAAGGAGAAGCAGGAGTATCTTCTTCTCGGACCGGCGTTTCCGGCTCTGGGGATGCACTTTTTCTCTTTCTTGTAGTGGCCACCTTCGGCTCAGGATTTAACTCTTCAGCGCTAAGATTTTTAGAATCTTTCTTTTTCTTTTTGGCTACCTTGACGACTTCTTCGTCAGTAGCGCTGGTAATCCTTTTTCGCTTCGGACCTCCAGCATCTCCGCCCAGTCGACCGTAGTCAGCATATTCAAATCCTATGGCATCAAGCACCCTGTTCAGCCTTCGTTTCGGCCGAGTGCCGAAGGCCGCTGTCATCAGTTGGTCCTCTTTTTTAGAGTAATTCCCAAGAATTTCATTACTCATTATTTCAATTGTATCAAGCCATTCTTGGCAGGGTACTTTAAAATATTTCTTGAACTTATAATAGTAGGGCAGTCGGACGAGTTCCCCCTCTTTCTTTTCCCCTTTAAGCTTCGGCATTGTCCACTCTTTCATAGTTGGAAAACCCTGAAGGCCAGGAATTCCTACACTAAATCTCTAGTGCCAATATGTTCTGCAATAATTTTGAATTCGCCCAGTGCAGCCCAAGTTGGACCTTCTACTGCCATTTTGCATCGGGGTCTTGTTTCTCCGAAGATTAGTTCAAGAGGGCTCTGAACCAGCTTCTCTTTGTCTTCGTCAACTTTGACATAAAACCATTCTAATTTCCAGCCTGCCGGCCATTTGCTTCGGTAGCTGATCACGGGAAACTTCATGGTTTTCCGATAAGCAAAATTATAACAACCAAAATTTTCATGCAATCCATCTTTTCTGGCCTTAGTTTGGTAATGCAGCTCATGAACTCGACAGAAGCTGTCGGCAAACGGCTCCACCGCCTGGCTTCGGAGAGCCTAGATATAGACGCTGAGCCTGACAATGGCGTTGGGAGTCAGTTGGTGAAAATAAATACCAAATCTTTGCAGCACATCAGAAATCATCCTATTTAAGGGGAATCTCAACCCAGCTTTTAGAAAGCTCTTGAAAATAACTATTTCATCTTTTTCTGGCTTCGGGGTAGTTTCTTCCCCCCGAAGCGAAGCAGCTTCTTCTCATTCTCACTGAAATAGCCCGACTTCACCATTTTGGAGAAATCAGCCTTGGAGACAGTCGACTTTCCGAAGTCCAAATGGCTGGGCTTGCTTGGTACGGCAATATGGTAATCATCATCGGAATCAGCTTCCTCAATATCTCCTTCTTCCGCATCGGCAGCAACTTGTTCTGTATCGGCAACAGTCTGCTCTGTCTCGGCAGTGCGGATTCCTTCCGAGGTCACCAGTCCGGATCGTTGCATCGCTTCGGAGATAGGAACAGTCTCCGCTCCTTCGGCTTCGCCTCCCTCACGCTCAACTCTAGCGGTAGAGCGCACTCTGGCCATTTAATTCTGAATTTCTTGGGAACTAAAAAACTTTCTCTCCCAAAACTTTTTCTTCTGACGAAGTAGGCTTTAAACTGGAGCTTCGTCTGATTGCGAGAGTCAAGCTTCGGCTATGGTTAAAAATTTTGGCAGCAAAACAGTGCAATAGCAATGAATGCTGTGGTAACTTCACACCTACCCGTCTGTTTATATAGTACTGCAGGTAAGAAGGTGAATCGTCAGGATTTTTGCACCAGGCAAACAGCTGCTCACACCCACTACGCGGTGGACCGCAAAGACCAAATAGTAACCCTGCAGGGTGGGACCGCTATCGTTTCTCGACAACGAGCTCAGGGAAGGTGTTTTTCGAACCTTCGGCTTCCTAAAGCCTAAGAGACTTTTTTCACGGATCAAGCTCGTTACGAAAAACGATCTAGCACCGCGAAGGGGCTACTGTTGGGACCATGCTTCGTCGCCGAAGGTCCTGCAGAAAGAGACAGCTTCGGCTGAAGCTGCCCGTACGTGACGCCGAAGGTATCATTCATGAAGCTTTGATAATACAACACATGCGAAGGTGAAGGGACGAACCAACTTAAAGATAGAATGACCTTTTAGTCCATAAAGGTCTGAGTCAATGTTGTAAACTTTTATGAGGGGCATGATTGTAATTCCTCACAGGCTGTGTCCTGTGCCTATAAATAGTGAACATTATTCCTTTACTGTTCACGCATTCCTGCAATTGTAATCGCATCACTCGGAAATTATTCTTTGCCAAGACAGAGGTATAAATGCATCTAATATTTGAATACATCAAGTTTGTATAATATGAAAATGATGTTGTTTATTTATAATTTACTTGTCGTTAATGCTTCATATCTCGAATTATTTTATACAATCTCTGAGAGTTCAATTACGAAGATTCAACCTTCGTAATTGTACCATCTTTGACCTTTGTCCGAAGTTCATTAAATCCTTAAGGAAATAATGCTTCAGTGGACGAAGGGCATTAACATTTAACATTTTATGTTGCCTTGTTCTTAATTCATAGCACTTGAGAACGAGTCCCCAACAGACGCCATCTGCTTGGTAGATCACTAGTATCATGGACATCCAAAAAGCAAAATAGTGTTGCCTTGTCAACCGCCGAAGCGGAATACATTGCCGCGGGTGCTTGTTGCACACAAATTTTATATATGAAACAAACTCTTCTAGACTATGGCGTAGTTCTAGAAAAGGTACCTTTGTTGTGTGACAATGAGAGTGCTGTTAAAATTGCTAATAATCCTGTACAACAATCTCGCACCAAGCACATTGATATCTGTCATCACTTCCTTAAAGATCATGTTGCTAAAGGAGACATCCTTTTAGAAGGAGTGAGGTCGGAAGATCAATTAGCGGATATTTTCACTAAGCCACTTGATAAGACCCGCTTTTGCATGTTGAGGAATGAATTAAATATACTTGATCTCAGAAATTTTATTTAAAATGTCAAATGGTGTTGTCAAGCTTGCATTGCATATTTAAATTTCTTGTATTGCATCTAGGGCTTGTCTAACCTAGTTGAGATAACCGCCAACAAAGCGAGTGAAAAAGCTTAATTCGGATCAAACTTGACAAGTCTTAGTTTTAAGCTTTTAGCACTTAAATTCTTACTTTTTATGCAATTGTTGGTTCTTGAAATATGCATGAGGTACTGCACTTAGGGGGGAGTATTCAAAACTCAAATCACTCATGAAAACCCCTAGTGCAACGCCAAAATGCAAATTTCACCATTTGCCTATTTTCTCTAAAAATTATCTAGCCTATGGCAAAATATTTTGAAAATTAAGAGAAAATATATGAGGGTGTCAATACCTGTCCCAACAATTGTTATTTTGTGTGATTATAAATTGGGATTTGGTTTGGTTGAAAATTAGATAGAAAAATTTCAAATTTTCCCTCTGTCTAGGCTCACCGGACAGTCCGGTGTGCACCGGACACTACACTGTGCAATGTCCGGTGCACCGGTAGCCGCGCGCGCAGATCCCATTTTTCCTGTGCGTTGTCCGGTGGTTCACCAGACAGCTACTATGCGCTGTCCTATGTGCACTGAACAGGCACTGTAGACTGTCCGGTGCGCCCATATCATGTTTTAAAAAAGGCCTCCAGCCCGCGCGCGAGGCAGAGGCCACACTTCTTCTTCTCTCTCTGGTTCTCTCTGCCCTCTCTAGCGGTTTGGCCCCTTCTCCGGCGATCTCTCTCGCCGGCGGTGATCTTCCCTCACCGGCGACCTCCAGTGCTTGTGCCTATCCTCCTCTCTAGTGAGCACCTCTCCCTCTCCTCTCTCTCTCTCTCTCTGTTTCACAGTTCTCTAAAGCCTATTCCACCCCTTGAGTGCCAAACTCAATTTCCTATCAAATTCTGTGAATCCATGTGGTGAGAGATGTTCCTATGTGTCCCTTGAGTATCCCTGCAGGTTTCTAGCTCCCTTTGGGAGGGTTTCAATCCTCAAATGGCCATTTCTCGCAAACCCTAAATCCTCGCACATCACGTGTTCGATGAAATGCCCAAACCAGCCAAAAATGCCCCGATTGAACCCAAACTTTTCAGGCACCTTCATAACACCTCCAGTAACATATTCGCCAAATTTCACGCCAATCCGATATACCAGGCTTCAATTTCACTCAATTCCCCCTTTCGAGCGATCGTTTCCGAGCAGAGTGCCCAAATTCCATTTTCTTCGCCTAAATTCAAACCAAGCACACATTTCACTCATATTCACCCATATAAACCTATTCGTGAAGTATCGACTCAATTCCACATCATTTCATACCTCAATTCGAATTCCAAACCTTCTATGGCACTATTTCTCGTTCAAACGTCGTTTTCACGTCGTTTGACCTCTCGATCGCCATATCTCTCGTTTTCTGTGCCATATTTCTCTGTGTATGTATTTATTCACATTTCATATACTTATGACTATGTGACTAATACGTACTCACCTCTTCTGTCATTTCAGTGACCTTGCATGCCCGTGAGCCGTCTCCTGTCCTGCCTGGATTTTCACCTCTCGTGTGAGCTTTCCAGGTAGACATCTCCTCTTTTGATATTCTATCGGCTATTATCGACTTGTGCTTAGCTTCTCTCTCATTTGCAGTCGTCAGGTCAGGATGCCGCGCACGAAGAATGTGTCGGTGCCAGGGGGAGGCGATGATGAGGATCCTTGTCGCCCCTTCAGGCAGGTCAAGGGAAAGATCGTGTACTTGGAGCAACAGGAAGGCCGCAAGAAGTGGCGTATGGATAGAGCGTATCGAGCTCGTCGCCTCGCCTCCCGGTCTCGCTCCTCCACTCCCACCACTGCTTCCACTCCCACCACCCACTTTGCCTGCTCCCGTCACCCCTGCTACGCCATCCACCACCTCCACTACACCAGCTTCCACTGCTCCTCCTCCCGCTCCCGCTCCTCCTATCCCACCTGCTCGCTTCCGGGAGCGCGATAAGACTGAGGTACGACCACTTGCTACGGATCCTAGGTTATTTGATCTTCAGTGTGCTACAGCGGCACGGGTACGTCGGTTCAGACACGTACCCGTGGAGACCTGGCTACCGGCTCAGAGGGACCCTGCTTCAGTCGATCTCTTCAGCACCAGGATTCATGAGTCCTTCAGGGCCCAGATGTCTGCACAGATTGCTCTGCGAGTGCACTGGCTTTTGGGCCTTCCCGCTTTTCTGCTAGCCGCCGGTGCTGACTCTGAGGTTCACCTCTCCTATCTGCCTGGACTTCTCACTCTTTTGACTACCAGCGGTAGATATGTTGAGGAATGGGTCCGAGTTTTCTACGCTACTGTATGGATCGACCCTGATCACCACTGGATGAGATTTCGTTTTGAGCGAGAGGATGTCACTATTCATGCCAGCCAGATTCACCAGCTATTTGGATTTCACGAGTCATCGACTCGTCTTCACAGCTTATGCTATGGCACCTTTGACCCTCCTCATCACCCTCACGGCGGTGTTGCTCCTGGTACAGCTCACATCGTGGCTCTGTTCCGACCGCCCTTCTCAGATGGGTCGCGACGCTCTCCGGCAGACTTCACTACAGCAGCAAAGTTTTTATATCAGCTTATGAGACGGACACTTCTGCCGCGGATGGGGTACAGGGAGGCTGCCACTCATATCCAGCTCTGGCTCCTTGGTACCCTGGTCTCTCACTCAGAGTTTGATGTTGTGGATTTCCTTATTTGTGAGATCGAGGACACCGTACTGGATGGTCTGCGTGCTCATCGACAGTTGCCTTATGCTCACTATCTGTGTCACATTTTTGCTCAGCTGATTCAGCCTCCACAGTTTCAGGGCACACTTGAGGCCTCACGCCTCCTCTTTGGGTCCTACCGTCCAGTGCCTGAGGATCCTGTGCCAGCACCTGCTCCAGTATTTGACACTCAGGCCGAGGATACTGCTCTTCATCAGTTCGAAGCTCAGGACGCAGCAGTTGATGATGATGATGATGATTTTGGGATTCCACCTCTGCCTCCGCCTCCTATGCCTCCACGCTCTCATGATCATGAGGCTGGGAGTTCCAGTGGTGCTGCCCCTGCTACCCCTCCTGCCATTGACCCTGCTCTTGCGGCGATTCTCCAGACTCTTACTCAGCAGCAGGCTCACTTGGCAGCAGTCCAGCAACAGATGTCCGAGAGAATGCTCTCGATGTTTCAGACGATTCAGGACATGCAGGATTCTTTGCAGTAGCAGCTTCTTCAGGACCAGGCTGAGAACCGGGCATTCATGACTCTTATGCTTCAGCACACCGGTGTGTCGATTCCCCCAGTTCAGTTAGCACCGCCTCCACCTCTTCAGGCTCCTGTTGTGCCAGCGATTCAGCTAGGACCCCCTCTTCCTATAGTTGGTCCTTCTTCCTCTCCGCTCCAGCCGGTCACCCTAGCTTTCATGTCACCGGTCTTCAGATCCGTCTACCCTCAGCCGCTAGTGCCACCAGCTTCTGCTGCTACCACTACTGCTATGGCGGTGTCTGTGACCACTTCAGATCCGGCAGCTCCTGCAGCGCAACCTCAGTCCGAGTCGGTACCAGCTCCAGCTTCTACAGCAGATCCTGGATCCGAGACTGACTCTGACCCCTAGCTGGTGTTCGCTCTACTGCCACGACCGCGACCGGATGCGCCCCTCCACCTCCTCCCTCTTCTGCTGTGTAGGTTCGGGTTCCCTTTTGGTGTTTGACGCCAAAGGGGGAGAGATATGAGTTGTGAGAGCTAGGGGGAGTTAGGGAGTTAGTAGAGAGTCATTTTGATGTAATATATGTGCTTGTTACTCTCTGTACTAGCTTCACTTTTGTATGATGCTTTTGGCTCACAAACTCTATTATATACTCTCGATGCTTATATTGACTGTGTGTGTATTATGTTTTCACCTTATATTTTATCACCAGTCTTCTAGTTCTTGTTCATCGATTTGATTTCACTTTTATATGAACAAGAAACTTATGATGTGTATGCACTCATTCTTATTATTTTGGTACACACTCTTTCTGTCAAAGATTACTGAGTATAACTAACCATCTTCTCTATTGAAAGAAATTTCAAAACAAACTACTCTCACAAATCTTGTAGGGTTGTCATCAATCACCAAAAAGGGGAGATTGAAAGCATCTAGGCCCCTGGTTGGTTTTAGTGATTAATGACAATGTAATGTTATATGTGACTAACGTGTGTTTTGCAGAGACAAATGGTAAGTTAGGTCGCATTACAGGTAGAAGTACTACAACGGTGAAAACAATCCCAGAGATAAGAACTCGAAGCGACGGCTAAACGACGAAACAAAAAGTGAAGGACTACGGAGTCCAAGTGTCAAAGAATTGTGGACACTCGTGATTTAGTTAGGTCTTTTATTCTCTTTTAGCCGTACTATAAAGAGGGGTTGTCGATGAGTAGTTTGACCAAGAGAGTTCTAGTGTAGTGTTGGTGCACATTCACACTCACATATAGTGCTAGGTGTCACTCTAGAACTCACTCACAAGTTAGAACGAAAACCGATTTGAAAAACAGCTGAAAACAGGAAATAGGGTTTCTGGCCTTGGGGCACCAGACTGTCCGGTGTGCACCGGACTGTCCGGTGCGCCCTCTGCCAGGTGGGGCCAGGCTGGCCCAAGGGAAGGCTTTCCTCGAGCAGAAAACCCGAGAGCGCCAGTTTCAGAAATGAATTTTAGTGGCGCACCGGACAGTGCACCGGACTATCCGGTGTGCACTGGACAGTGTCTGTTCACTGTCCGGTGTGCCATCAGCCCAACGGCTAGCTGCCAGAACTAGCCATTGGAGTCGACCGTTGGCGCACCGGTGGCGCACCATTGGTGCACCGGTGGCGCACCGGACGCAGAAGAGTGCTGGTAACGGCTAGTTGGTGGGTGAGGGCTATTTATACCCCCTCCACCCACCATATTCAATGTCTTGCTACCCACATTAATTCTAGCACATTGCTAGAGCATTGCAAGCACCAAAAGCCTAGTGAGGAGATTAGAGAATCTTAATCCCGTATTTGTTCCTCATTAGCGCTAGCGAGAGCCACCTAGAGCACACACCACTTGCATTAGGCTTCTCTTGGTCAAGCGAAAGTCTACGGCTTGTTACTCTTGGTGATCGGCATCACCTAGACGGCTTGGTGGCGTTGGGAGCAAGCGTGCAAGCACTGTGCCGCACCGTCGCTTTCGAGTTTGGAAGGTGATCCGCATCAGGGGCAAGCGTGCAAGCGCTGTCGGTGGCAGGCGAGGGCGCAGGCGAGGGCTAGGCGGGGGCGCGGGGGGGCATGCTTCACCAAGGAGAGAGGTGGACGCCCACGTTAGAGACTTATAGAGTAGTAGAGATTTGTCGTTCCTATCTATTTTTTCAAGGTAAAAGAAGGAGCCGGAATGGGGTTGTTGTGCCCTTCCAGCGGCCTCGGTCTGTAGGGGGCGACAGTGGATAAAAGGAGAGATGTCCATGCAATAAAAGGAGAGATGATGATGATGATGACAAATTTTGTAATTTTTATTTACATACCGTGGCTAGTGAGTCTTTTGCCAAAAAATAATATAAAATAAGCTACTATAGGAGAGATTATGAGATTATCATAATCTAGACATTAGATTATATAATCTAGATCTATAATCTAGGTGTTGATTTATTTGTCGGATCTATACACTGGATTATATAATCTCGCTAGATTATAATCTGAAACAAACAGGCCATTAGACTATAAGGTGTCGTTTGGTTCACGAAATGTAAACATAAATAGTATCGGTAAAGTTTCACACTCGATTACAAGTGGTAACAAGTTTGAATAGGACTGTATCAATTTCCTAGTGTGGTATGTGAGTACAGTTGTACTTAACCAAATATGATTTAACATTATCGGTTACCATTCACGTTACACATATGTAAACCAAACAACACCTAAAAGAAAGGACACATGAACTCCTAAGGTCATCACAACACAACATATCATAAGCATAATCACTGTAATACTGGATGTAGATATTCTCTCACAATGAGAGCTCGAACCAGTCTATACACCTTCCACGTGATTGGTTGCCTAGCCAACTAGACTCAGGGGCACCACATATTGTCGACCACACGTAGTGTGTGATTGGTTGGCTGTAGAGGATAGCGGTAGCCTGCACCCACGCGTGCAACATAGCCCATGTTTCGCTCACTCGCCTGCATGCGTGGAGACGCGGAGTCGTGTTCCCAGTGACCCAGGCTGAGGTGAGGCAGGAGACAACCAATCACGTGGCTTGTGTCTTACCTTCGAGTCTCAATCTCGCAAGCTACCACATAAGGGTATGTACAACTTTGAGACTTCGTTTCGGTTTTCTAAGTATAAGAGACAATTAAGAGACCTACATAATACAACCATGAGACTGTAGATTATAAATGTAGATACGAGACAACATGCATAGAAAGTCATGGAGAGATAATTTCTTAGCGAATAGCCACCTCTTATATTTTTTTCACTTAGTCTCTTATAAACTCCTCAAGAGACTCAATACTAAATGAGGTTGTACATGCCCTAACGCCTGATCATCAAAACGAAATAGTCTCAAACCTAACTAAGGCAGAAAATCCAAAAAAAAACTCATTAACGAATGCAAAATTACAGGCGGTTCCTCTTTTGCTAAATACACCCTCCCTCTGGCCACCTTTCTCCCACTGCCTCGTATTCTATTCCCCTCCCTCGCCATCTCCGCCGTCGTTGCCTTCTCCAATCCACTAGTCGACAACGCACGCGCGCACCTTCTCCCGCGGCGGCGACCCCCGCGGCGTCGTCCTAGGGTTAGGATTCAGGCGACTTCCCTCCCTTCCGTGTCGCGGCGAACGCGTGGGAGATAATACGCCCTATGTCGTCTGACCCTTCGCGCCACCTCCCGTCGCCGGTGGCTCCGCCGGACGCGGCGGAGGTGGATACCCATTCCGCCGAGCCGCCAGAGGTGATGCACCGGACGAGAGCCGTCGACTTCCTTGGACGACGCACGCCCATCGTCTACCAGAACGACAACGGGCCCTGCCCGCTCCTCGCCATCTGTGAGCTCCCTCCCCCCTCGTTCGACTCCGAAACCTCGCGGGTTCGCCGCGCGTCGGCGCGTGCCAGGTGGTCCCCCGCGATGTTCATGGCACCGGCGCGCGTGTGTGTGCAGGTAACGTGCTGCTGCTGAAGAATGTGATCAGCATGAACCCTGACGCGGAGGAGGTGTCGCAGCAGAGGTTGCTCTCGCTCGTGGCGGAGCGCCTCATCGATCCAAACATCGCTGGACAGGTTTGGTCTTAACTCTCGCGAGATCGGGTCTTTCGTGTTCGGTGGATCAATGCGGGAACGGTGTTGTGTTGGGATGCAGCAGCAGCTTGTGAGCTGGCATCTAGTAGTTAGGTTCGCTGGCTGTGGCATTTCCTGGTGTGTTAATGCTTTCGATTCACAGGTCAAGGATGAGGAGTATGTTAACAACCGGGAGCAGAACATCGCGGATGCGATTGATCTTCTCCCGTGCCTCACGACAGGCATTGATGTGAACGTGATGTTCAGGAAGTGCGTAAGGGTTTTAACTTGTTGACCAGTTGTTTGTCATGCACACTCGTGATAATATGTTTATTTTGATGCTTACTGAGCTGTGTGGGATGCAGGATTGATGACTTCGAGTTCACCCGAGAACGTGCTATATTTGATCTTCTGGATATCCCGCTATATCATGGATGGATTGTGGACCCTCAGGTGTGCTATCCTTCCACTTAGCAAAAATGCTATGGCATGTGTTGTGTTATCTGGTGATGCTGCTGATTTCAGTTAGATTTGTGCATGTCATTTTTGTTCCGAGTTTTACACTCACTTTATCATTCTAATCAATGACCTAAACCATCTAATATGAGCTAGTTTTTCTTGTTGAAATTACAGTTTTTAGTTTAACGGATACAACTGATTCTTTTAGTCCTAGTAGAAAGCCACTATGTTTCCATAATTGCGTTATGCCATTGGCTTGGTAGGTCTTTGTGTGTGCACGTGCATGTGCAGACACACATGCTTTTCCAGTGCTTTGTAGGTTTACTATCGTATGCAAAGCGGCCGCTAATCTAGGATTCATACATAGTCTCTGACTACCTGTCTCTGTTATTGATTCACTTCGGGTTCGTTATTGATGTCTGCCTAAAATTGTGTAGTCTACACAATGATCTCTTTTAGGATACTCACGTGCACAGATCTAGACTATTCATTTTATGAATTACCTAATGCAATTAAAAACATAATTTCATCAACACTTACCATAATTTCATAAAAAAAAAGCACAAGGTCCACCACATTATCTTGATAAAATGTATGTGAACACGACAAGGGTTGAATTTATTATTTTTGTCTACTACTGTCAATTAGTCTTGTTCCTTGTCACTTCTGCCACATTTTATATTACATATGACCCCCAAAAGCTTTGTTCATCAACACTTACCTGCAATATTTATATTGTTTTCACACAGCCCACCTGTATGACATGTTGGATCCATTCTGTGTGTTAGCTCTGCAATTGTTCACTACACACAGTAGACACGGAAAAGTGGTGATATGATCAAAAGAACTTAGACCAAATAAAATATATACATGTTGGATCTGTTTCGTAGGTTACCCTATGTATGGGCCCACCCATGTCACGTTCATCGTGTTAGCTGATTATGGTCGGGAAACTTGTATTTCTATTTTCTGATCAAAATGATGGTGTTGTCATTTTGGGGAAAATGAATATGTACATGTTACAGATTTGTTGCTTCCTATTACTCTAAGCTACCAAATAGAAAGTCACTAAGACACATTCAATAATTATGAATGTCCTATTGTTGGTAGGCCATCTTCTTTATTTTTAGCCATTTGATCAAATAGAATGGACAACCCTTACTAATTTGGCAGTTCCCTGTATTTTTCTCAATGCAATAGATACAAAAACAGATCATTTTGCAACTTGCAAGCCACCTACCTACTGTTGCTGATTCATATTGTATTTAGGATACTGAAACTGCTACTGCTATTGGATCGAAGTCCTACAATGCTCTTGCTTCCGGACTTGTTGAATTCAAGTCAGGTAAACCAACAGAAGAAAATAAACCTGTGGAGGAAGAAACTGTTGATTTTGCTGCCGCAACAGCTGCAGCTTTAAAGATTCCGTCTCCCAGTGTTTCTCTTGGGAGATCATTTGATGAACATAGTCTCTCAAACTCAGTTGAACCACATAAAAGGCGAGGTGACCTTGAGGAAGAAGAGGAATTGATGAGGGTCCTCACATTGTCCAAAGGAGAAAGTGGGGATGCAGTTGATGGAGAAGTTTCTCTTGACACCTCACATAGTCATTCATTGTCCAACATGGATACACCACAAACTGAGAATCTTCAGTCAGAAACACCTGAGTTAGTAGGGGCAGCAAAAGAAGAGGAACATGGTAATCACACTGTGAGTGATGATGGCTCCATCCTACCAGTCATAAATGGTGTTGTTAATGGTAGTGAAGCTGTGACCAAAGAATCTCAAAAAACTTTGACATCTAAAGAACCAGAGGCTAGTGGAATAAAGAATATGTTACCAGGGGACCTTAATATACTCGTTCAATCTTCAGAATGTACTCCCAATTGTCAGTCTCATGAATCCTTTGCTACTAGTGACCCCCAGCCTGCTGTTCCTACTCTTGTTGAAGGTGGTAAAGAAAACAATAGAGAACAGTTCGATGCACAAATTCATGGCCAATCTAATGATACTGAGGTTGCTTGTGACTCGACGACTGCAACTTGTGAAGCTGTTCCAGGTCATGCTAAAACAGAACTGGATGTGAAAAGTGATTCTTTAGAAAATTCTGAGCCTCTACCTTTAAGCATTCAGGAATATGAACCAATATACCAAGGTGAAGAGCACATACTTGGCACCACAAATATGGTGTATGAAAATCAAGAACCAGTGTATGAGGGGGAGGTGGTTCTTGCTAAGCAGCTTGACAAGATGGAGGAAAGCAGTCCTTCCGTGGATGACAAGGCCACAGAACATCATTGTGAGTTTTTTGTGTACTTTTTTTTGGTTATTGACTTCTGTATATATGTGAATGTCTTTGTACAACGTGAAAATTACTATATTTGGCTTCACAATCGATTTATTTCCAGGGGAGTTGATCGATAATTTTCTGTGGTCCACTGCTAACCAGCTGACTGTCTATGGGTATATTTCTAATCTATGGTTTAAATACATGTTCTCAACTGTATTCTCATTTATTGCATTTCCAAATTTCAATGTCGCAGTCTCTTCTGCTTACAAGAGGAACTTAAGGAAAATGAGCTTTGTGTCTTCTTCCGGAATAACCACTTCAACACTATGTTCAAGGTATATTAGTTTTGTCGGTATTTGAGTACTTAAACTGGAGCTCACTTTATTTCTTATCTATGTTTATTCTGCAGTACAACGGAAGTCTATATCTCCTAGCAACTGATCAAGGTTTTATAAGCCAAACTGATTTGGTATGGCAGAGGTTGGATGAGGTATGTTAAATTGTTAACTCTTGTTATTATTTTAATGCTTTCTCAGTTGCTTGAGATCAAAACCTTCACTGTCCTTTTCATTCTCAACGGGCCATCATTAGGTGAATGGAGATGGGGGTTTTCTTACTAGCAACTTCACACCATTTAAGGCTGAAACTCCAAGAAATGATTCATGGAATGAACAGCAAGCTATGACGAGTACTGCTGTATGTATAACATCAATAAACTGCTGTAGTTTTTATTAGGTACGGTAATCTTAACTAGTTTAAGTTATTCTCTGTTCACAGGATTATCTTGCTCAATTTGACAACTCCACTTCTGGAAAGTATGTTCTTCTTCCTACCTGTTTTATTGATGTGCTTCATTCTTGAGGGGTGTGTACACCATTTCTAGTTTGGATTTCTGTAACCATGTGAATACTTGTATGAATTGGTACTGTGCAGAAAATGTCTGTTGGTTGGGCTATAATGATATGCTAGTTGAATTTATAGTTATGATCTGACTATTTGATGGTTTGGCTGCCATTGCGTATTGGACTGTCTGACTTAGCATGTACTTGAATGACCAATATATAGCATGGATTACTGAGATTTTGAATGTGCTCAACATGCTGAATCATCATAGATATGCACTGCTGAGTGAGTTTGCATGTGTTACCTAATTCCTAACGCTTCCACATTGGCCTTCGTATGCTTGCAGCTCTGATCTGGAGCTAGCTATAGCACTTCAACAGCAAGAGTTTGAGCGGCAACCACAAAGGTTCCAAGCTCCACCACCACAGCAGCAGCAACAACAACCACCACCTCAGACGCAGCACCAACCAGCTCAATCTGGCCGACCAGGACTTGTTGTTGGTCCAAGGGTACGATTTCTTTTTATTAGTATAGAAATGTATAGTCGTACCACCATCAAAACCTCATTTCACATTACCACGTAACATTTATGAACTTGCTGTTTGGGGTGGCCCACGTACTTTGGATTCAAATATGAATGATCTATTGTCTTGAAATAACCACGTTTGCCCTGCTTTTGAATCCTAAAGTAGCTACTGTATTCAAACCAGTACTTTATTTCTTGGAAGTCTTTAAAGATTCACGTGTGAAAGTCACCTGTTTTCCGTCAGTACACTTCATACCAACAGTGAATGGTTATACTTCATGCCCCTGAACAATTAAGAAGTGATGGTGTTATGTGAGAGCACAACACAAAGAGGTCGAATGCATGGTTACTTTAGTTTTGTATAATAGACAAAAAGAATATTTTTTTCTTTTTTTCCCTAAGCATCTCTTTAATTGAAAGTGCCTTAACATGTGTGCTCAGTTCTTGATCATGTTTCGAACATTATGATCATCCTTGTGCAGATGTCCAATGTGCCGCCTCCGTCAAGAAGTGAATCCAAGAAAGAGAGGTGCATCGTGATGTAAAAATACCTTCAACAGAAAAGTAGTAGAAAAAAAGAAGAGATAAGAGACGCATGGCATTATACTGTAAAGAAATGGTTTCTTCTGCGTTTAGTCACCTCGAGCCATCCCCCATTTGAGCTTCTTTGGTTTTACGTCGCCTGATGTATGTAAATAACTTCAATAAATAAAGTGTAGGAACAGATGCTGTCAAAGTGATGGCCCTCATGCAATGTGATTTTATTTGTCGCTCTTGCAATTGATTGATTCTGTTCGTTCATCAACCACAATACTTGTACATCATCCATTTTCGTCCGTTCTGAACTGCAATTCGTTAAGGATTTTCTTGGAGCATAACAAAATTAACTGTTAACTGGGTTTGGCTTTACTAGAAAAATAACAAAATTAAACTGCTAGTCGTCTCGGCTTTTCTAAAAAAGTCAGGTAACTAGACATATGTTATGTTTTCTAATTACGTCAGTTTATGTTTTCTAATTACGTCAGTTTGTATTACGAAAAGTTAAACAGCCAAAATAATATGTAACAGAGGGATCAAAAAGTTGCGGCGGACAACTGGCCGAAGTGCTACAGCTAGCAAGAAAACACAACTTCAGCAGGTTAGAGAGCCAAAAAAAAATGTTTTCTCAGTTAGTTCAGATTACAGATGCTTTCTATTTGCGTTCTGAGTTCCATCGACAATCTACTAGTCCAGCGCGTATCTCAACAGATTCGGTAAATGGCCAATAATAATTCGAACGAAGCAACTAAACAAAATCGACGCACTACACTGGTCAGCCACTTGATGCAACCCAATACCCAATACTACAGTTGCTTTGGTCTCAAAGTGGAGGAGCACCCGGTGGGTATCCACATTGCATAAACGGAGGGATCCCCTGCCTACGCCTGGCACTGGCAGCTCCAGCCTTTTACGCGGCATCGCTTTGCCTCAGGCATTCATTCAGACTATCTCGATGTACACTTCCCCATTGATCAGGGCAGCAAAGAACGCGATCAGGAACGGGAACCTCCCAAGACACGCCATGAAGTCGTCCCTGCTGATCTTCTCGTCGCCATCTACATCGAACGTCTTGAACAGCTCCAGCATCTGTCAAAGGTTACATGGTCAGATGAGTACGACGACATCATGGTGGCGAAACAGTTTTACTTGCTGCAGCGGGGGGGGGGGGGGGGGGGGGGGGGGGGGGGGGCAATGGGGATTTTATTTTACCTTATCATCAGAAGGTGGCACCATGCTTAACCGCAAGAGATCAGCTAGCTGTGCCCTGGAGATCTCAGACGTTTCAGGACCCCGGCACTTCTCAAAGGCGGTCTCGCAGGAACCCTGGAACAGTGGTTGCTTCCTCAGGTGCGCGCACCCAACCAAGAACTGCGTACATGATGCACCTAGAAACCTTAGCGCTAATGAAATATACAGTACCGATGTAAACACTGTGAAGCACTACGGCAGATGTGAAATCCAGTCGAATTAAGGGTCCATACCTGACGGAACGTAATCAACCCCTTAATGTCTAAATCGAAATAGTGAAATATCTGGAAAAAGAGTTGGAAGTTCAGCAAAGAGGGAAATCCAGTTAAGCGAATAGCATCTGTAGACACTGTGCCAGTACCTTCTTGCACAGAGGACTGCAATCCAGACCAAAATGAGCCCAGAAATCTTCAGCTTTCACACGTCCACTGCAATGTTTAAATGGAGTTTTATCAAGTAACCATGAAACAACAGAATAGCATAGACCAAGCAATGGAAGTTCTCCGTTAAGGAATGAGGAATCTGATCTCCATCAAGGAATGAGTAGTCTTACTCGTTATCTGGATTCATAGCCAGGAAATGTTCCAATAGTTCCATCACTTCTGCTGTGCTTATACCGTAAACCTGAGAGACATAATACGATGCTTCATTCAACGGTTTGGTTGCGATAAAGGAATTGGCATACTACATACAGGTACACTAACGCACAACTAAATATTCTTGTAGCAAAATAATCTACTTTTCATTGCCTGATGGATTTTGACAACAGCAGCATTTGCATACCGCCAACACATGTAAACAATGCAGTTCAGGAAAAAGCTTACATCTTTAACCCAAGCCATTTCTACCATATAATTTGAGCAGTTCACCTGCAAATAGACAACTCAGCTTATTAAGGGGCATATTTCCTTTTAGAGGGATGGTGGTTGGTCTAGCAAAAGAAGGTCAGAGCAAATGTTCAGGAATTACTAGTTATGCACAGCTGGCCTTTTTACCTTTCCAGCTTCTACTGCTCGTGCCATAATCATAGAATCGCCATATGAATAATAAGTCGGCAAGGCATTCAGGGCACGTGCCATAGCATAGCTGGTCTGCAAGAATAAAACATTGTAGGGAGTACATATTATCACACCGCTAGTGAAAACACACAGGATGTTAGATGAGTTTTTTTTTTGAGTTGAACATACTTACATCCTCTGCAAAATGAAGGGCATTCTCTTGCTTGATCTCAGGAGGGTAGACAACAGGAAGGTACTCTACCTATATATTATTAGACGATCAATAAAATGAGCTAATTTTGTAGGACACAAGTGCAGAGAAGACATAATAGGTGAGAGTTCAGACAATTGTAAAGCCAAAATCAGCAGGCCATGCATACCTCCATGAAATTATGAAACTGTGTGAACATCTTGAACATGAGCTTTAATAACGATATATTTCCCCTGAAATGCAAACATTGTATAGATAAATTTAAAAATGCTGAGGCACAAAGGTGAATGTAGATCGAAAAGAATAACCATAGAGAAAGCTCACCATGATTGATCAAAGTGCACATGTGGATAATGGACAACAACAGGTTGAACAGGGTAGCCAGGTATGAACGCACCATGTTGGAACGAAATCAGGAATCTCCCATTTGTTGTGGTGCCTTCAGGGAATAACAGGACCCGCGGGAAGCTATTGCAAGCTGCCTTTCTCTGAAAGGACATCCTAGAGAGTATGTACCATATGAACAAATAACTAAAAGACAATCAAGTTATTCTAGGACAAGTTGGTTGGTGTTGATTTTAGAATCAATTATGATGTTTGCTGCAAACGAAATTAAAAGGATCTGTGAAACAGTCAACTGCAAGGAGTAGCTTGTAGATGTCTTTTTCTGCTTGTTACTTTTCCCACATAGTAAGTCAGTGTAGAGCAGCGATATTCAATAACTTAAAGGTTACATAAAGCAATGGGGTGGCTAAAACATGTGACAAAATACAATGCAACACTTTTAAAGCCAACCAAGGGATCACAATATACAATTAATAAAAGGATGAGAAGCTATGGGAATGAGAGGAACTGTTCTTACCTTTATTTCATTTACAGCAGCCTTCCGAGAAGCAGGTGAGAATCTATCAACATATATAACCTAGAAAAGGCTGTCTTAGAAGGAACTTGGAAATGTAAAAGCTATCATAGGAAAATAGAAATAAGCATACCTGCATCGCTCGAATAATTGTTCCAACAAATGGTAGGGCATCATGAGAGTCGGACGAAACTATGGTTGGGAATAATTCATAGAAGAAGAATATGGGTTCTATGTACGAGATATGGTTGGAAACAACAATAGGTGCGAGTTCCCTAGGAGCGGGCCTTCCTTTCTTTCTGATCCAATGGTACCTGATACAAAGAAAGCGAGTGCCCAACTAAGATCAGACAGTGTACACTAGCATCACAGGAAGAGAGACTCTCACATCCAAATACTCCGATCAACTCAGCATAAACAAGCAGCAAATAAGCAGTGCACGAAAATTCCATGGCTAGAAGAAAACTATGTTTTGAAAGTAAACACATGTTAGCAAGACAAGATGGCACTCGTTATACATGCTGAAGTTTTGAATCAAATGCTTGCCATTCCTGTGTGATTTTGAAAGCCTGACACACAAAGACACCATAGCCACGTCTGTTTTTCCTTTGCTATATTTTCGGCATAGGGAAATTGCCCACCATTCGGGGCTATTGAAATCATTGCAAAGGACGAAAGGACCACAGGAGACACCCCACAGTCATTCCAGCATGCACATGCACAACGGATATCAGTTATCAGTACCACACGTATTCCATCTCCACATGACTAGTTCCAGTCATAGGCCAGCTAAACGCCTGTTAAAACGGTCCAACAGCGGTTTCTAAGCCGTTCGTGCTTCCTAGTCCTCCTCTTATATCGGTCAATTGGTCATGAGACAGCTAGTAGCACGCCATAAACACATCTGCGGTCCAACAGCTGTTCGTTCGTGCTTCCTCCTCTTCCTATTGGTGATGAGGTAGCTTGCAGTACGCCATAAACCGCACGGACATTCACCTTCCGCTACAGCCATCGTCCCACCAACCAAAATACCACATGGCTGAGGCTCCCAACAAAACCGCACGTGCTGCGAATCAGCAGCCCTCAAAATCCAGCAAACCAACCAGCATCGCACAATCGCGTCATCGATATACAGGATTAGAAAGCCCCATCTCGCCATCTATTGTTTTTTTATTTATTATTTAAAAAACAAGTAGTTGGAAATTAAGCGATTATTAGGTGCCCACATTAGATCAAATCAAAACGAGACAAAGTTCACGATCCAGACCCGATCCAAGCGTGTCTGGCGATCCAGCAACTCACCCGAATGAGAAGAGGATGCAGCGGGCGGAGATCCGCGTGATCCACATGAGCCGGCGGCGCCACGCCGGCATAGGCCCGCCGCCCTCCCGCGGCCTCACGTGCGTGTCCGCCCATCCGCGGAGAGCCACCCACGTGGCCGCGTAACCGATGGCGATGGCGAGCCCGAACAGCGCCAGCCGCACCGCCGCGACCGGCAGGAGCAGCAGCGTCCTCGCCCACGCGTACGCGCCGCCGCACCACGCCGGCGTGCCGTTGCGGAACGGGTCGGCCGGGGACGGCCCACGGTCCCGCGGCGGCCGATCCTCCGAGAGGAACGCGAACGGGTCCCCCGCGTCGCCGCACACGGAGGCCGCGACGGCGCCGTCGTGGTGGTGCCGATGGTTGGCTGCGTGCCCGTTGGCGGCGTGGGCGGGCGAGATGGAGTCGGAGAGCAAGGGCGCGGAGAGAGAGGCCGGGTTAGGGCTTGTAGAGGCCATGGACGACGAAGCTGGCGGTCGGTCGCCGGAGACGGCGGCGGCGGCGAGCAATGGACGGCCGGGAGTAATGGCTTTTATCAAAGCAAAAGCGATAGGCAGCAACAAGTGAGAGACGCTGTTTTGTTTGTGGTCGTCGTTTCGTTTTTGCTTATTGGCCCTTGCAGTTTCGGAGTCGTTTTCACGGGTCTCTATTTCCCTCCTTTAAAAAAATCCACGTGTCTCCATGTGTTAGAGTTTATAGGTACCTTTTTATTTGAACAAAAAGTTTGACACATATACAAAGAGTGAGAAAAAAAATTTATATAATTTTGACGAGTATCTTATTTATCATCTATCTAAATAGCTCAGATGTAAGAAAATCCGGCGAGCTACAGTATCTCCTCGTTGAGGAGTGGGACCAAACAATCTATCCTAAGGCTGTCTTCAAAAAGGTTCTGTAAAAAGTTCTGTCCGACATATTTAGAAGATGATAGTATCTATTTTCCCTCCAGTAGCATGTGCTAAATGAAACGGTAAAATTTACCGATCGTCTCTCGTCCGCTATGTTTGGAGGAGCTTTGAAGTTGCAGCTCAATAAGGGCTTGTTCGTTTATTCCCAATACACATGGATTGGATGGGATTGGAAAAAATTGTGAAGAAGTTTGAGCTGTTTGGGATTCAAACCCATCCAATCCCGCTCAATCCACATGGATTGAGAGCTAACCGAACAAGCCCTAAGGTGGAAGTAGTACTAGACGGGCTCTAGATGGATGAGACCTAAGTAGAGAGTACGATAGAACAGTGTTTATAATTAATATAGTTACTAAATAAAAAATAAAATATATAGAGGATGAGATATAGAGGACGTTGCTGGAGAGAGTTAAGATATAGAGGACAGAATCTTTTAGAGTGATTTGTAAATGACAAAGAATATTCCTTTAGGGAGATGAAATTTAGAGGATGTTGCTGAAAATAGCCTAACTCTAACTATGAAATCAACTCCCCTATCTTAGGTTTGGTGGATCGTTTAATGGTTTATTGTGGCATGTTCAACCATTTTCTAAGGGCCCGTTCGGTTATACCGAAATAAGCCAGGATTCATTCTAGCTCATCAAAATCTATATAAATTAGAGAAATAATCCGGCTAGGAATTAATCCGAGGCTTCAATCCCAAACAACCAAAGAGGGCCTAAGACGTCCAATTTCCTGATCAGAGTATGTGTACATGTACATTCAAGAAGGTGCAGATGTCAGGCTACTCACTCCATCTGCTAACACTTGTATTGAATTGTAATAATATGAAAACGGTGTTGATTACTCGTGTAGTTTCATCACCCAGAAAATACAAATTTTGATCGGTTACATTCCACGGTTCCTTATGGTCCCGCACAGAAGCTGGAAGCAACAAAAGTAGCCTACAGTACAGCACTCCCTATATGTTCAGACTTGGGAGCGGTTCACGATTGGGTGCGTTTTCAGTTTTGGGAGGAACGAGCAGTTCACGATTTCATCTCTGAAACTGAAACGATAATGTGAGCTGATACTGCAAACCTACTGAGCTCATCTGAGGCAGGGAAATTGCCAACAGAATCATCAGGAGGAGACAGACGATTTGCTCGGCATGCACCACTGACGGAGCAGCCCCTAGTCCTAGTGCGCGCGCGCGCCGGCAGCAGCAACTTCCTTGCGCTCACTGTCACCGTCGTCATCGTCGTCGATCCAATCCCAGTAGTGGCGCTTCACGGTGATGGCACCGGCGGCGTCGTCCTCGCCGGCCTCCTCGGTCTCGAACTCGCCGTCCTCGGGCACGCCGTCCACCACCTCGGCGTCGACCGCGTGGAGCACGTAGCGGGCGGGGAGGCCCGGGTAGGACGCGGACTCCCGCTCCTCCACGCGCGCGCCGGCCCCGCCGAGGATCCGGACGCGGGCGCGGGCGCCGAGCTCCTCCCGGACGGCGCGCGCCGCGGCGGCCTCGGGGGACTCGCCGGGCCGCATCTTCTCGGACAGCGGCCGCGGGCCGCGCCGCCGGACCGTGCCGTCGGAGAGCAGCTGCCGGGTTTCCACGAGCCGCGCGCCGCGCCGGTTGCGGATGCGGACCGTGGCCACGTGCACCGCGCGGACCACCCGCGGCGAGGCGGCGTCCAGCGCGCAGTCGCCCACGGCGAGCTCCAGGAACAGGTTCGCGAGGGTCTTGGTCCCCGGCACGGCGCCCCAGGAGGAGAGCGCCCCGGGAGGGAGCCGCGGCCGGAGGAACGCCGCCAGCGAGTCCAGCGTCGGGAACGCGACAGGCGGGCGCGGCGACGACGGCGACGGCGGCCGCATCGGCGCGGGGTCTTCAGCGGGGCGGTGGATGGGATCGGGCCGCGTCGCCTGCGCCTGCGGTGCTGGTGGTGGTGGGGAATTCTCCATGCGGGGATCTTCAGTGGAGCAGGAATTTCCTCTTCCAATTCGCTGGGATCGTTTTCTGACCAGATCGGCGTAGGCCCAATCGTGACTTGGCCCATTCGCGTTGGCGGCGTAATACGGATGGAACGCGGAAAAAGCAGCCCAAGCCCAACAAATAGAAACGACGTCATGATTTTGCAACTTTGCAATGTGAATGTCCTATGTTCCATCCTCTCTTCCAGTCTTTTTCTTCATGAATCCATGATGAATCTTGTCACATTTATTGATTTGCAAGCGAAGTTATATAGTTTGTCAGAATTTCTATATAATCAATCAGGTGGTGGGGACTGGGACTCCGGCAACAGTTAGTTGTACCAGCACTGCAATTACTTGCAAAGGTTGGTTTTAATGTATATAGTGTTTCTTCTTTTTCTTCTCGTAATAAATGTATAGTACACTAGACAGTAGTACAGATTTAGGCTGCATTCATACCACTTTTCCCGGTTGTTTTTATGTCAATGATGACATGCTTTTCGCTCTTGACACATTGTGGAAACGCCACCTACTAGAGTAGTAGTGAGTAAAGACTAAAGAGAGTCAATAGCTAGAAGATTTATTGCGTTCTTAACATACAAGGTACCCATATCCAGGTGGGCCGCGGCCAACAGCGGAAACAGCAGCACCCGATGGCCCATCACGTGATCACATTCACACACGCGCACATGTCATGTCCGCCTTCATTTATTTTTATATATAGATAAATTATACTCCTTTATTTATTTATATGGAGATAAACTATATTTTTATACCCACTTCGATATTGCAGCATTTCACCCGAAATGTGCTCCACTCATGTCAAATCAGATCCCAGTGTCTTTGTCCATGCATGCATGATCCAGTTTCTTTGCTTTTCTTTTTCTTCTCAACTAAAATGTAGTTGAAGACATCTGCCCAAATTTCTTCCAAATATCCCTGTATATAAGGGAGACACGAGTAGGTGTCTGATTACAAAAGCCATTCCTTCAATCACTCAAATCCACTGTGACTCCGTGAGCTCTCCCTGCCTGCTGCCCTGCACACTCCCCGCCCAGCCGCACCAGCTCAGCTCAGCAGTCATGGCTCGCCCCTGCCGCAGCAGCAGCAGCGCCGCTGCCCGCCTCCTCCTGCTGCTCGCCGCCGTCGCAGCGGCGCTCCAGGCAGCGGCCGCCACGCCGCCGGTGGCCAGCGGCTTCATCCGCAAATCCTGCCGCGCGACGCAGTACCCGTCGGTGTGCGAGCAGAGCCTCGCGGCGTACGGAGGCTCCCCGCCGCCGCGGAGCCCGCGGGAGCTGGCGCGCGCCGCGCTGGCGGTGAGCGCGGACCGCGCTCGGGCAGCGTCCGCGTACGTCGGCCGCCTGTGCGGCTCCCGGTCCGGATCCGGCGACGGCAGCCCCCGCCGCGGCGCCGGCGCCGGCGCGAAGAAGGGGTCGGCGGCCGCGGGTCCCGTGCGCGACTGTCTGGAGAATCTAGCGGACAGCGTGGGCCACCTCCGCGACGCGGCGCAGGAGATAGGCGGCGCCGGGATGGCCCGCGCCGGGACGCGCGCGTTCAGGTGGCACCTGAGCAACGTGCAGACCTGGTGCAGCGCCGCGCTCACGGACGAGAACACCTGCCTGGACGGGCTCTCGTCCCGCGCCGTGGACGCCGCCACGCGCGCCGCCGTCCGCGGCAGGGTCGTCGAGGTCGCGCAGGTCACCAGCAACGCGCTCGCACTCGTCAACAAGGTCGGGCCTGGGTACTAGTAGCCCAGGGCGGCCTGGGTGCTACTACTACTACTGCCTCCTCCACGACGTTGGTTGTTTCAGCCTCGGCAGTTAACTAGTTCTGTTATTATCAATGTGTGTGTTTCTTTGCATATAAGTATATGCTTTGTATCTGTTGTGTGAGGTAATTTATATATAGTTAAGGCCTTAAGGGTAATTTGTATATTGTATTATGGGTGGCGAGAGGTACACGAAGACGGATAATCCTTCTTATGAATTGTCACCATGTTCACTGTACCTTGCTGGCTGTGGCTTAACTGGTTTCTACGCTATTTTGTTTCTATAGATTGGAGCTGCAGCTGTAGTTGCAGAGCAGCGGAACAGGTTCTGTGATCTTAGGAACCACCTTCCTTGATTGTGCAAATAAAGGCAAAGCCACCGCCACAACTCTTGTTCCTGCTGGTTGGTTGGTCAGTAGCCGTAGCTAAAGACTAAGGCTGTCTCCAGCAACGTCCTTTATATCTATCCTCTATATCTGTACTTTATAGTCTCCTCTAAAAGATTCCATCCTCTATATCTCATTCCTTTCCAACAACGTCCTCTAAATCACGTCCTCTATACTCAAATATCTATATTAGAGACATTTTTTATTTTTATTTTTTGTACATACGTATTTGTTATACTCTCAAATGTATTGTACATATTTTAGTTTTGCTAAACCGGTTATTTAAAGTATTCAAATGGATAGAGGACCGTTTAGAGTTTCTCTATATGTAGAGAATCCAGCAGCGTCCTCTATATTTAGAGGACCGTTTAGAGGACGCTGCTGGAGGGCATAGAGGACCATTTGGTCCTCTATATTTAGGGTACAGAACCCTTTAGAGTGTCTTGCTGGAGCTAGCCTAAAGACACAACCCAGCAGGAGCAGATGGTCCACCGTTCCTGGTCACACCGTCCTGTGTGTCCTGCATGTTAAATAATGTAGTCGTCGCAGATCCCTGGTTCGGACTCTGAATTCTGCCAACAGTAGTAGAGACGCGAGAAGTTGTAGAAGCCCGCTCTCTTTCCAGCAACCTAACACATAGAGGAACAAAAGACATAGTGGATAGAAGCTATTTCTGTCTATTTTTATTATGAGGGGTATATATATATATATATATATAAGCCTTGAACCCCCTCAAGAGCAGTTTCGGTATTAGCACATGAAACCTCTTTTAGGGTTTCTCAACACTCCCCCTTGGATGAATACCGTGATGACTTATGCCTCATCAAAACTCCGAAAACCCAGTGGGAAAAATGAGAAAAGAGAGCATAGTGTCACTCGATGTATTGCACTTGTTGCCTCGTTAAAAACCATATGTGAGAAACTTCAAGAAAACTCAATGGGAAAAAGAGTACAACGGGTGTCTTCAGGACAACTACAACCTTAAGGTGTATAATATATGATCTTCTGGTCGAATAGTAAGGGCTGAAGTTCAGATGTGATCTCCCCCTAAACTCTGCAGGTCTCTCAAATGCCTCATCCCTATACCTCGTACACATTTTCTGAATGTGACTGCAGGTAAGGATTTAGTGAATAAATCAGCCAGATTATCACAAGGATTGACTTGCAGGATTTTCACCACATCCTCATTCTGGAGTTCATGAGGATAAAAATACTTAGGAGAAATATGCTTAGTCATATTACTCTTAATATAGCATGTTTCCATTTGTTCAACACATGCAACATTATCTTCATAGATAATGGTGGGGGTATTTGCGGTGTTAGAACCACATGACTTCTGGATGTGGTTAGTCATCCGTCGTAGCCAAGCACATTCTCGTGTGGCTTCATATAGTGAGATTATCTCTGAGTGGTTAGTAGACGTCGTTACTAATGTCTGTTTACACGATCTCCAGGATACAACAGTGCCACCACATAGAAATACAAAGCCAGTCTGAGATATACCATTATGGGGAACTGACTGATATCCAACATCAGCGTAGCCCACCATAGTCTGGTCTTGATTCTTCGGAAAAAAACAGGCCAAGATCTTGAGTGCCTTTGAGGTATCTAAATATAGTCTTAACACCTACCCAATGTTATCTGGTTGGGTCTGCACTGTATCTAGCTAGTAGATTTATCGCGAATGCAATATCAGGCCTGATGTAGTTCGCAAGGTACATCAGTGCTCCAATAGCGCTAAGGTAAGGAACTGTAGGTCCCAACGATTTCTCATCATCGCTCTTTGGTCTAAATCGGTTAGTTTCCATTTCGAGGGATCTCACGACCATCGAGGTCTTAAAGGGTGAGCTTTAATCATATTAAATCTCTCAAGGACCTTACAATAGGTTGACTGGTGTGCAAATATTCCTTCTAGGAGATGTTCGATCTGCAGGCCCAAGCAAAACTTGGTTTTTGCCAAGTCTTTCGTTTCGAACTCTGTTTTGAGGTAGGCACTGGCCTCCTCAATATCCTCAGCATATCTAATGATATTCAAGTCATCAACATAGACAGAAACTATGCAAAAACCCTTCTGGGATTTTCTAATGAATACGCAACGAGAATCTAGACTATTTATGTATCCCTTCTTTAGGAGGAATTCGCTAAGCCGATTGTACTACATCTGCCCAGATTGTTTAAGCCCATACAACGCCCTCTGCAACTTAACGTTGTACATGTTGTGATTTGACTTGGCATCCGGAACTCTCAGCCAATCCGGGACCTTCATATAGATTTCCGAATCCAATGACCCATACAAGTATGCGGTCACTACGTCCATCATCTGCATTTTTAAGTTTAAGCTTGCTACCAGCGATATCAAATATCGGAACATTATGCCACTCATAACCGGGGAGTAAGTTTCATCGTGATCGATGTCGGGTCTCTACGTCAACCCTTGTGCTACAAGTCTCGCTTTGTATCTCACCACCACATTGTTCACATCCCTCTTTCGGGGCAAACGCCCATTTGAACCCGACCGGGGTAATATTGGGGGCGTGCGGGTGACAAGCCCAAAAACTTGCCTCTTTGTAAGCGAGAGCAATTCCATCTCTATTGCTTCTTTCCATTTGACCCAATCTGAGTGCTTCTGGTGCCATGGACTTTGGTTCAGGATCCCCAGTAGTCGCCCAGCCTCAAACGTTTGAACCGCGAATGTCCCAACTCCTTAAAGTCTCCGTCTTCGACACATACTTCCCTACAATTTTCGCGGCCTCGGCCTCGACCTCACGCACAAACGAGGCTGCGTCGCGACCGCGTAGATCCACTGCGAAGGCTGGACTTTGCACCATCTGGCTGCCCAGGATAGGCATCCGACGGGGGGTCACTTCGCCCAACGCCCAACCATGTGCCAAGGGCCACACCCCATAGGCAATAAACTCCTCCACCAGGTCGCGCCCGCTACTCAGGCGGGCAGCATATCGGAGAGCCCCTTCGTCTTCGTCTTCTTTCGCCACCTCGAATCGAGGAAATGCCATGTAATAATGTGAGCACAGGATGGCCAGAGGCAGACTCGACAAGCCTTCGACATCCCCGGGAGCCACATAGAACCAAAAGTCCCACCAGTTGCCCCACTTGTTCCTAGCACAGGGGACTATCTCCACAACCTCAGCCAAAGTCTTCCCGGTCCTCGGCGTGAAGGTGCATGATCCAAATTGGGCTATCTTATCCCCTATCTTCCTCTTCTGCCAATGCAGACAGTAATTTTTAGTGAAGACCTCCACAGATGGCTGCCCGCCATAGGAGGAGACTGCCCAGACATACTTCGCAAGCGCCACCACCGCGTTCGGCGTCAACTGGTAGACTTGCACCTCAAACCTTCGCAACACCTCCACTACGAATCGATGCATCGGGAGGCGAAGACCAGCAACGAAAAAGGCCTCAAAAATTATCAACTCACCCTCAGGCTCGGGAACCTCTTCTGCACCTAGGGCCCGCCCGACACCGTTACTAAAGTAACCAAGCGACACCTCTTCTGCAACTGGCCCCTCGGAGGGTAAATGTTGGAGCGAAGGCGAACACGCCACCCTTCGCTCGATGACATCTACCTCACATCTGCACGGACGAGGACCGCTCCCGCAGGCCCCGCCAGACAGACCGAGGACACCGTCCATACGGAGGACTGTTCGGCCCCCTTCGCTCCGGCAAGCCAAGATGAAGGCCCCACGAAGACCATAAGGCCTCGTCCCCCTCAGAGCAAGGAGGGGCCCATGTGCAATTCGACCCATGTAGCAGAGCCATGCGTCCGGACGACGCGTGGGTAGTGTGGGTTGAGCCGTGTCTGTAATAAAGTACGCCGTAATGACTCGTTGTAACCTCCCCTCGAGGGAATATTTTGGAGATAAACTAGGTAATTCTGGGTCTAAATGTCCTTGACAGGGTCGGACAGTCCCTCGATTACCTATAAATACCCCCGTACTGTGCCAAAGCGTGAGGAGAAAAACATTGTGGCTTTGACACCTCGTGTTTGTACTACAAATCCTTTTTCTCATTTCCCGTTGGATCTAGCTGTCCTGAGAGGCAGGTTCCAACATCTCTATCACAGGTTTCTGAAGAATAAAAGCTTGTTCCAGACACGTTGTACCTAGCTGTATATCTTGTTGACCGGTTCCTTTCTCGGAACTACATCGAAAGGCAGAGGCTACAACTCTTGGGGATAACAAGCATGCTTCTTGCCTCGTGAGTTTATGCATAGAAAGTTTCTTGTAGAAGCTGGACTTTCTAAAAGGCTCCTCTTTGGACTAAAAAGTGAGGTTTTCAATTCGTCTGCAGGAAATACGAAGAGATCTGTGCTCCTCGACTCGAAGAATTCTGTTTCACAACCGACAATATATACACCAAGGCAGAGGTATTTGTTTCATAACTGGCAAAATACTAGTTACAGTACATAGAGGAGTGCATGGAAGGAGAGGAGGCATCTGATCACCTAGTCCAGAGTAGGTGCTGAGAATGGAGGGCCAAGTGCTGAATGACCTGGGGTTCCATCTTTTTGTTCCAACAACTAAAACGTTTCTCAGGAGATTCCTTAGAGCGGCACAAGCATCTCGTAAAGTAAGGATCTTGGTCGTTCTCGTTCAAGTTACGCTGGCTATTAAATGTTATGTCCCGACGAGTCGTCGGCGGCGGCGAGATGAATTCCAAAAGAGAAGAGGGCGAAAGAAGGCAGAACAGAAGAAGAAGATAGAGGTATGGGGAATTTGGTATTCTATTATTTCTATTTTTCATGGTTCCTTTACAAGGCACATCCTCGCCCTATATATGCCTCTACAATGGGCTAGCACGCACACCAGATTACAAGGCCACACGACCCAACACAGCAAGCCAGACATTGAACCTTCAGGCATCAAATCCGTTACTCTTCAGCCATGTGACAATCTGTAGTCACCGTAGTGACAGTACCCCCCCCCCCCCCCCGCTGAAGAACCGTCAGGTCCCCAGATCGGTGATGTAGGAAATTTAGCCTTAAGAACATGGTAGTCTTCCAAGGAAGCCATTTCTGCTGGTATCCCATTCCATTTTACCATAATCTGAACAATTGCCGAGTTCCCTTTTTCACCAGCTGGCGTTGCAATATCTGTTCAGGTGATGGTGAGGCATGCTCCTCAAAAACATTTGGTGGTACATTAGCAAATATTGGAGCATAATTGGGGCAAAAAGGCTTCAGCTGAGATGTGTGAAATACTGGATGGATTTTGGCACTCTCAGGTAAATCCAACTTGTAAGCAGTTTGGCCAATTCGTTGAAGCACTTTGAAGGGGCCAAAGAACTTGAAAGATAACTTAGCACATGGTCGGCTAACCACTGAAGATTGAGCATAAGGCTGTAATTTGAGAAGAACTAGCTCACCAACTTGGAATTCCCGAAATGTCCTGTTTTGCTTCATTTTGTTTTGAGCCCGAGCCAAGTTGTCTTTGATCATTGCCAAAAAAGTTTGTCGCTCTTGCAATACAGTGGAGGCTCCAGAATGATCTTCTTGTAGCAGAGCTGGGAGAATACCAGTGCTAGGATCCACCCCATACAGAGCCTTGAAAGGAGAACACTTGAGAGAAGAGTGGTGGCTAGAATTGTACCATAATTCTGCAGAATTTTAGCCAAGCAGCCCATTTGGAAGGATTGTTATGCACAGAACACCTCAGAAACATTTCCAAACAATGATTGATTCTCTCAGTTTGTCCATCAGATTGTGGGTGGTAGGCAGAGCTTAGATGAAGCTGTCCCCAACAATTGAAATAAATCTCTCCAAAATTGGCTAGTAAAGACTTTATCTCTGTCAGATACAATAGTCTAGGGACACCATGCAACTTAACAATATTATCAAAGAACAATTGAGCAACTTGAGATGCAGTGTAAGGGTGCTTGACTGGAATGAAGTGGGCATACTTTGTTAACATGTCAACCACAACCAGTATCACAGAATAGCCCTGAGATTTTGGTAGTCCCTCAACAAAATCCATAGAAAGATCTTGTCCGCAGTAATCTGGAATGGGTAATGGCTGTAATAATCCAGGGTATTTGAACAATTCATGTTTAGCTTGTTGACAAATGAGACATTGCTGCACAAATGATTGAACATCCCTTTTGAGACCTGGCCAGTAAAATAGTTCCTTAACTCGTTGATAAGTAGTTTGTACTCCTAAGTGTCCCCCCAAAGCTGACGCATGAAAAGCATTTATGGTTTTGGTTTGGATGGCAGTGTTTTGACCTACGTACAACTGGTGTTTCTTATATATCAACCCATGCTTGAGAGAATATCCTTGGCTGTTTCTAGCAGATACTGCCAACTCTTGTAGAAGGAGCCTAGTATCAGGATCTTGCTCATAGGAATGGATCACCTCTTGCAGCCAAATAGGGGTTACTGCAGAAATTACAGAGCAGGACATACCATGAGCTATTCTTGATAGAGCATCAGCCACTTTTTTCTCAATACCTTTTTTGTAATGCAATTTGAAGGTTAAACCAGCTAGCTTGGTCATTGCTTTCCTTTGCATTTCAGTAGACAAAGTCTGGTCCTAGAGGTAACATAGACTCTTATGGTCTGTTCTAATGATGAACAGACCTTTTGCAAGTAGCATCTCCATCTATCAACAGCCATCAACACAGCCAAGAATTCCTTCTCATAGATTGAGAGTTTTCTAGTAGCAACACTAAGAGCTTTGCTGTAAAAGGCAATAGGGTGTCCTTTCTGGGACAAAACAACCCCAATCCCAGTGTCACAAGCATCAGTTTCTATTTCAAAAACTTCAGAGAAATCTGGTAAAGCAAGGACAGGAGTTGTGGACATAACTTGTTTCACTTGATCAAAAGACGACTGGGCATCAGGAGTCCACGAAAATGTCTTGTGCTGTAATAATGAAGTAAGAGGTTTTGCCATTATGCCATAACTTTTACAAACTTTCTATAGTATCCTGTGAGGCCTAGGAATCCCCTAGCTCAGTTGGAGTAGTAGGTACTGGCCAATTTAACATAGCAGCAGTTTTCGGAGGATCAGTAGTGAAAGTAGCCTAGAGGGGGGTGAATAGGCTAATATGAAAATTTTCACAACAAACTTCGAAAGATTGTTAAATACACAGTTCGACTGGTGCAGGCCGGTTCAACAACTACGTGTGCAAGTTGAACCACTCTGAACCAATCCAACTGTTTTATAAACTTTAGACTAAAATCTACTCGAAAAAGTATTTCGCGAGTTCTTGTGAGAAGTAAGATATAGCTAAGTTAGAATGAAAAGATGAACATGTAAAGGCTATTTCACTTTTAGATAAACTCTATGGAAAAATCTTTATGTCAATCTTGCGAGTAAAAATATTTTAAGTTAAGGACAAGCAAGAACACAAGACACAAGATTTAATCCGAGGTTCGGCCACACCACAAAGGTGTCCTACTCCCCGTTGAGGAGCCCACAAAGGGCCGGGTCTTTTTCAACCCTAATCCTCCAAAAGCCGACCACAAAGGTCAAGGCAATCTCTTCTTATCTTAGCTCAAAGAGCGGGTGATACAAACTTCTTGGGGTCGTCCACAAATTTGGAGACTCCCAAGCAACCTCAAAAGATCTTGAAACCTAGGGTTTCAAGAACACCAAGAAAGCACAAGAGGGGTTTGCACAAGCTCAAGTCTTTGTAAAAAGAGTTGGGAGAGGAAAGCCAAATCGTGAGCACAAGCACAAACCTCACACCCAAGAGTTGAATCTTGAGGAAGATTTAAGTGTGAGAGAGATGGAGAGATGAGTGCTTTGTCTCAAGTTAGGTGAACAATAAATGTGTGAGTGTGCAGCCACATTGAAGAAGAGAGAGAGAGAGAGGGTTCTATTTATAGTCACGGCTCAAAAACTAGCCGTTTGACCAGAAACCTCGCAGAAAACCGGTTGAGCCGCCCCCTAGGGCGGTTGAACCGCCCCCTGACAGGTCACCAGACTGTTTGCCAGTCTGACTGGCAGACTGACCTGCAGGTGGGTCAGATAGGTCAGGACCGGTTGAACCGCCCCCTAGGGTGGTTGAACCGCCCCCTGACACCCCTGGTGACCTGACTGCCAGTCTGACTGGCAGACTGTAGATCAGAAGTCAGAGGGTAAGAGACCAGTTGAGCTGCCCCCCCAGGACCAGTTCAGCTGGTCTAGACCAGAGAGTTTTGGAGAGAAAACCCCAGCTCAGCTGCCCGGGGCAAGTTCAGCTGGGTATGGTCAAAGAGGTCCATAGCTGAAGTTGAAGTTCAGCTGGAGTTGAAAGTTCAACTCAGCTGAAGTCCAGCTCAGCTGCAGCTGAAGAAGCTCATCACAGCTGAAGTTAAGTTCAGCTGGAAGCTCAGCTGCAGTTGAAGAAGTTCAGCTGCTTTTCAGCAAGAACACTCTAGGTTTCTCAACCCTAACCATGGTCAACCAAATAATGTTAAAGTGATTTTTGGTTTTCAAAAAATAGCTTTTGAATTTGGGGACTTGAGCTATAGCAAACACCTTTACCTGTGCGGAAAAGAATAAGGAAGAATTACATCATGCAACACAAGATTTTACATAAATTTTTATACGTCCGTTGCATGAAGTCCTTGGTGCTTCCTTAAGTTCCTGTTTCTTTCTAATCATACACTGAGAACAAAAACTGTTAGTACCCTTATTTGTTTTGTCATTAAATCACCAAAACCCTCACTTGGGGTTGATTGCACTTACAATCCCCCCCTTTTTGGTGATTGATGCCAAAACAATTAAGGTAAAAAAGATATACATTTGCAATAGAAAATTTCTTTTGAATGATTGTATGTAGATGGCTCCCCCTAAATTTGTGCACGATTGTGAATCCAATGTTTTGACATAATATGTCATGTGAGCAACACATTTAGAGATAGTGACAAAAACCATACTGAATACAACCATCCGAGTGGTGCAAGAGTGTCATAACAGGATTTGTGATGCACATGACTATCTCTAAATACACATCATTTTTACTTCTTAGCAAAGTAATCATTACAAACTGATAGGACAAAAGATGATGGCCAGAAGACCATCATATCACTTTGAATAATAACCCAGCAGTTTTATTTCATACAATGATAAGAGGATACAAGCCACAACAGTGGCCAAAACAAAAATAATCCAAAAGAAAACCGAAAGAACCACAAACTAGAAGTTGGATTTTCTCCCCCTTTTTGGCAACAAGTACCAAAAACGAAGAGAGAGACATGGATACATGAATCAATATCCTCCAGGGGGAGGATAGGACGGAGGATATGATGGAGGGTATGAAGTGTAGTCAGGGAAGAGGGTCCTCATCACGTCCTCCTCGAATGTGGAGTCCCTAGGTGGCTCATCAGCCGCAGAAAAAACAGATGCCGAAGATGTACGATGATCAGGAGGAGGTGGAGGGTGGTGATGGTAACCAGAGCCGGATGGCCTAGGGTCACCAGGAATGGGTCCCGGACCCGGGTAGGGAGGCGGAGGGTGAGAGAATGATTGACCCGGATCCCCATGGTAGGGAGGTGGGGCAAACTGCTCGCGATCATCAACGTAGGCTTCTTCTTCTTCTTCGTCGTCTGCTGACATAAATGGCACCCCGTAGCCTGCTGGTGCCACTCATTGATCTCCGGGGGAGGAGGATGGAGAGGCATGTTAGGCGAGCGAGGGGCAAAGGGCATACCCATAGTGGAAGCTTGACGACGAAGATTGTCGTTAGTCTCCCGCTGACGCCTTGCCACCTCATGTACATCAGCAGAAATGTTGCGGCACATAGAGAAAAACGCCGCAAACCCATGGACCAAGCGAGCACCCATCCCTCGGCTACGACCTCGACCACGACCATGACCACGTGGCATGGGAGATCCGCGGCCAGGAGAGGGACGCGAGGCAACGGCGGGGCGAGAGGAAGATGGATGATGGGGAGGCTGGGGAGGTGGCTCAGCGGAGGAGGCTGGGCCTCCAGACCCTGAGGGAGCCTGCTTCGTACGAGCAGCTGGGTTGGAGGAATCAACCCAGTAGGGTACATAGAGGGAGTGTTTGACTGGTTTTTCGAAGTGAGTCTGGGTGACCACTTCGATCATCTTCATGATAAAGGGTGCATGAAGACACCCTCTGAGAGGAGACCAAGAAGCACAGATGATCTCTTCCCAGACCATGTCAAACACATTGATGCGGGCGAGACTGTTGGGAGCAAGGAGGAGAAGGAAGACTCGACTCTCCCCAAGGACGTTCATTTGATTCCCGCCCTTCGGGAGAACGGTCATCCTGGACAAAGAATTAAGGTACCTGTAGTACCTATGCATGTTGGCGGTCGTCCAGAACTCCCGATCATTAGAGACATGAATAAATTCAGTCTCTTCCCGCATGGGCAGCCTAATGTTATGCACTCGCATGTTGCTGCCCTGAATATCCGCATCAGAGAAGCCCAAAATATGGGCAAAACGACGATAACTGACTTTGTGCCAGTTACCCTGGATGAAGAAATACATGACTGGGAAATCATACCCATCGACTTCCTCATCTACTTTCTTGATCCAGAGGGTGGCATAAAACTAAGCTACCACCTCGTCGTTCCAGGGGTATTCCGTGGTCATAATGTTTTTTAACCCCTTTCTCTCTAAGTTTTGGAGAGCTGACGTCATGTCAGCATCTCCCATGTTCTCACATCCCTCCCGGTCTATAAACCTATGCCTGACGACTGGGTGTTTCTTGGATAAAATGACAGAATTGTAGAAATCAGCCTGGAAAAGATTTCAGAACCGAGGGTCCTGGACACCAGGATGACGAGGAGTGAGAGTAGGATTGGTGAACCTCAGGCGCTGAAGGGTGTCTACTCCCTTCAGAGAGAAGTCGACAGGAGGTTCATGTGGACCGCGGGTGACGTTCGCCGGATGCATGTGCAGACCGGTGACGTAGAGTGCATCTGGTGCCGGAAGGTCGATGAAGTCGTCAAAAGCCCCATCCTCCTCCTGGAAGGGAGCATATCCAGAGGAGGACGTGCTACGACGAGGTCGAGTGGCGCCAACCTTATGGCGTCTCCCGCGAGTCGGCTGCGAGGGCATGGAAGAACCCTCTCCATCCATCCTACCAGAGCCGCGTCCTCTCTTAGAGAGGGAGCGACGAGGCGGATGAGAGGGGACGGGAGATTCCTCCTGAATCTCGTCCGAGTCGCTGCTAAACTCAATCACGGAAGGGTTGCGACGACGCACCATGATTGAAGAGGTTTTGGAACTGTGAACCGGTTGAGGTGAGTGAGAGATGAGGCTCTAAACGCTGCGAAGAGACTAAAGCGAGAATGGTTGGAGTGAGGGAAGAGAAGGGGAGCGACAAATATATAGGTAGTTGAGCTGGTCCCCACCACCGGTTCAACCGCTTCTGACCAGTGCGGTCAGAGAGCCAGAAATGGTCAGAGGGAAAATGCCAAAAAATTTAAATTTCTGACGCGACTGTGCAGTAAAAAGCAGATTCTTCAAACAGTAAAAGCTGAAAAAGTACTACGCAGGATTCTGAAAAGGTGTTCCAAAAAGTGACTGACGCGACCCGACATGGCATTAATTAAAGCTGCAGAGATTCCAAGCGCCACAAAAAGTCAAAAAGGAGCTACGCAGATGTGACCGGACGACCCAAAAAAAATTGCTGTGCGGCCTGACACTGCTGCGCGGAAGTGACCGGACGGCCCAAAAAAAAACTGCGCGCCCTAACACTGCTGCGCGGCTGTGACTGGACAGCCCAAAAAAAATCTGCGCGCCCTGACACTGCTACGCGGCTGTGACCGGACAGCCCAAAAAAAAGATTCTGCGCGACCTAACGCTGTTGCCCGGCTGAAAAGCTACTGCGCGACTGAAAAAGGTGCAGCGGACAGACCTGCGCGGACAGGCCTGCGCGGACAGACCTGCGCTGACAGACCTGGGCTAACTGGTCAGAGCCAGACCGGTTCAACCGGTCTTGAATACCGGTTCAACCGGTTTTGGCGAGGATGGTCCTGGTAAAATCTGGTTAAAAGCAGTTGAGCTGAAGTTCAGCTTGCCTCCTCCAGCTGAACTAGAAAGTTCAGCTGGCCAAGCCAGTTGAGCTTCAAGTGAAAAAATTTAAAAAAATCTTAGCACTAAAATTCATTCGAATTTTAGCATTTCCACCAAGTTTTGAAAGATCATCATAAAGCTTTAAAACTATCAATCAAAAATAGTGAATCAAACAATCTGTGTGTCCGTTTTCAAGTTAAGTTACGAGAATCCAAGATATTTAATTCACTCCTAAGAAAGCAAAATCTAGTCTCATCGAGGGGTTTTTGTGAAGATATCGGCTAGTTGATTTTCTGTGTTTACATGACATAATTCGATATCTCCTTTTGCTTCGTGGTCCCTCAGAAAATGGTGTCTTATATCTATGTGTTTGGTTCTAGAATGTTGCACAGGATTGTTGGCTAGTTTAATGACGCTCTCATTGTCACAAAGTAGTGGGATTCTTTTAAACTCACAGCCAAAATCTCTCAAAGTTTGCTTCATCCATAGCAACTGAGCACAACAAGCACCAGCAGCTATGTATTCGGCCTCGGCAGTGGAAAGTGCAACACAGTTTTGCTTCTTAGAGCTCCAAGACACCAGGGACCGCCCAAGGAATTGGCAAGTCCCTGAGGTGCTTTTTCGATCTACTTTACAATCGGCATAGTCTGAATCAGAGTAGCCAAATAAATCGAAAAAGGAGCCCTTAGGATACCAGAGACCTAGATTTTGGGTGTGAACTAGATATCTCAAAATTCTCTTAACGGCCACTAAGTGACACTCTTTTGGGTTAGCTTGAAAACGGGCACACATGCACACACTAAGCATGATATCTGGCCTAGATGCACACAAATATAGTAGAGATCCTATCATTGATCTATAAAGCTTTTGATCTACAGATTTACCTTCTTCATTTAAGTCGAGATGACCACTTGAAGCCATTGGTGTCTTGGCGTGCTTTGCCTTTTCCATGCCAAACTTTTTGAGCATGTCTTGTGTGTACTTGGTTTGGCACAGAAAGGTTCCTTCATTGAGTTGTTTAACTTGAAAACCCAGGAAGTACTTGAGCTCACCCATCATGGACATCTCAAACCTATTTGTCATAACCCTACTAAATTCCTCACAAAAAGTTTCATCAGTACTGCCAAATATAATGTCGTCGACATATATTTGACAAACAAATAATTGATTGTCAACTTTGCGAGTGAATAAAGTAGAGTCTACTTTTCCTATTTCAAAACCATTTTTAAGCAAGAAATCTTTAAGACAATCATACCAAGCTATAGGGGCTTGTTTAAGCCCGTAGAGTGCCTTGTGAAGTAGGTAAACATGATTTGGCTTCTTTGGATCTTCAAAGCCCGGTGGTTGCTCCACATAGACCCTCTCTTGTAATGGTCCATTTAGAAATGCGCTCTTGACATCCATTTGATATAGCTTGAAATCATGGTTAGTAGCATAGGCAATTAATATTCTGATTGACTCTAACCTTGCTACCGGCGCATATATTTCACCAAAATCAAGTCCTTCCACTTGAGTGTAGCCTTGGGCAACCATCCGTGCTTTGTTTCTTGTAACCACGCCATGTTCATCTTGTTTGTTCCTAAAGACCCATTTTGTCCCAATCACATTTTGTTTGGGTCTTTGGACTAAGGACCAAACTTCATTCCGGGAGAAGTTGTTCAACTCCTCTTGCATGGCGATTATCCAATCCGGATCACCCAATGCTTCTTCAACCTTAAGTGGCTCAAGAGAGGAAACAAACGAGTAAAATTCACAAAAATTAGCTAAACGAGATCGAGTTGTTACCCCTCTCCTGATGCTACCCAGGATGTTGTCCACCGGATGGTCCCTTTGAATGGTATGATGGACTCTAGGATGAGGCACTGATGGTTGTCTTTGTATTTGCTCCTCTTCATCATTCACTTGATCAAGAGGTACTTCACCATTAACACTTTCGTGTTCATCTTCTACCACAGTTGGCATCCTTTGGAATTGATGATTTTCTTCAAGACTTGGATGACTTGAGGTTGATGGGTTTGCTTGGGTGGAGGATTTGTCACCCACCACCTTTGCACCCACATCAACAACCTCATTGGTCATCCACAAAGTTCCTTCCTCATCATCCTTTTCTTGAGGTCTCACTTCACCTATTGCAAGTTTCTTTATGGCCTCACAAGGTAGTTCTTCATTTCCTGCAGTGCCATTAGAAACATGCCCTTGCGAGCCATTAGACTCATCAAATGTCACGTCTATCGCTATTTCAACAAGACCGGTGGTATTGTTGAAAACGCGATATCCATGCGCATTTGATGCATAACCAAGCAAGAAACCCTCGTCCACTCTAGGAGCAAACTTTGAGCTCTTGACTTTCTTGTTAAGAATAAAACACTTACAACCAAATACTCTAAAATAATCAACTTTAGGTTTGTTACCAGTGAGAAGCTCATAAGCAGTCTTTTTGTAGATCTTGTGAAGATAGAGACGGTTGATTGCATGACAGGAGGTGTTGACCGCCTCTGCCCAAAAATTGTCAGGTGTCTTGTACTCATCCAACATGGTTCTAGCTGCTTCAATTAAAGTTCGGTTCTTTCTTTCCACAACACCATTTTGTTGTGGAGTGTAAGGAACCGAGAACTCATGCTTGATTCCTTCTTCGCCTAAAAATTCTTCGACACCTGTGTTCTTGAATTCCGTCCCATTATCACTTCTCACTTTCTTGATCTTGAGCTCAAACTCATTTTGAGCTCTTCTCATGAATTTCTTCAATATTTCTTGAGTTTCACCTTTATCACTCAAAAAGAAATCCCAGGTGAATCGAGAAAAATCATCAACAATGACTAAACCATACTTACTACCACCAATGCTAATGTAAGCCACAGGTCCGAAGAGGTCCATGTGAAGAAGCTCCAATGGCCTCTTTGTTGTGACCATATTCTTTGATTGTTGTGGGACTCCATGTTGCTTTCCTGCTTGGCATGCGCCACAGACCCTATCTTTCTCAAATACAACATTTGTTAGTCCAATGATGTGATTATCCTTTTGAAGTTTGGCCAAATTTCTCATACCGACATGGGCTAGCCGGCGATGCCATAGCCAACCCTTGTCGGACTTTGCCACTAAACAAGTCTCAGGCGTCACTTTACTTGTTGTGAAATCAACAAGATAAAGCTTGCCCTTCAAGCGACCCGTAAAGGCAACCGAGGAGTCCTCCCTTCTAAGGATCTTCACATCCACATCAGAAAATAAACAATTATAACCCATTCCACAAAGTTGTGAAACGGACAACAAATTGTAGCTTAAAGAATCTACTAATAAAACATTTGAAAGTGATTGTTGGTCAGAGATAGGAATTTTACCAATACCAATCACCTTACTCTTGCCACTATCTCCAAACACAATTTCTTGTGCTTCTTGAGTTAGTTGCAATGAATGAAACATGTCTTCCTCCTCGGTCATATGATTTGTACATCCACTGTCAAGCACCCAACTTGACCCACCAGAGGAGTAGACCTGCAAAACAAATTTAGGCTATGCTTTTAGGTACCCAAATTGAATTGGGTCCTACAGTGTTAGTTATAGCCTTGGGTACCCACACACTTCTTTTCATGACTTTTCTTTTAGTGTAGGCACCCACATATTTGACAACCAATTTCCCTAAATCCCAAGTCAACATATAATCACAAAGATAAGAGTGAGAAATGGGAGCATTAAATTGTTGTCCACTTGAGGATCCCACTTCCTTCATCTTACTCTTTGTGGAACTCAAGTTTACTTTTACTTGAGGTGACTTGTCATTTGAGGAGTAAATCCTCCCCAAGGCATCATATAGGGTGGTTCCCTCTATGAACTTGGGGGATCTCCACCCCTTATGCACTGTGCTAGGGTTTTCCTTGGATGAGTTGAACCCAAGCCCCCTTCTTCCATTGTTGGGCTTTAGGGACTTGTACTTGGGTTCAACTTTCTTTAACCCATCATTGCTAGAGCATCTTTTCAAAATTCCTTTGACCTTCACCTGTGGGCTATTCTTCCTTGCATGGTTAGTTAGACAACAAGAAGCATGATATTTGGCACAATGTTTGCAAAAATTATCATTTAAGGAGCTAGACTTAGATTCAATCACTAAAGATGAGGCATTGATGTTCTTGCAATTTTCAAGTTGCACTTGAAGTTCTTGATTTTGAACATTCAAGCTTAACATGCTTGTTTCAAGTGCATTCTTTTCATTTGCAAGATTAGCTATAGAGGTTTTCATATTGATTACTTCTTTATCTTTATTCTCTATAGTTATCTTGACTAAAGATACTTCCTTAGTCAAGACATCTAGCATTTCATCTTTATTGTGAAGCAATTTTTGAAGCTCTAGGTTTCTTTCCTTTTCAAGGATAAGCAAGTCTTCTTGAGCATCAAGAGTTGCTTTTCTTTTATCTAGCTTCTCCATTAATTTGGTGATAACATTGTATCCATTCAAGCCAAATTCTTTAATCATTTTATTTTTCATGGCAATTTGTTCATCATCATCATCATTTGGAAAATCATTACTAAATAAGGTTACCTTATCTCCTTTTGCCATGAGACAAGTTGGACTGTAGGAATCGTCTTGTAGGTTGGTGAAGAGTTGCGAGCTTGATGTAGATTGGATGGCCACGTTTGCCACCACTTCCTCTTCCTCGGAGCTAGAACTCTCTTCATCGGAGTTCCATTCTTCACCAATATGAGCTTGACCATATTTCTTCTTCTTGAAGTATCCTTTGGTCTTGCCTCCCTTTTTGAACTTGTCCTTCTTGTATTCCTTCTTGGCTTCTTGTTCCTTCTTGTTAGGACAATCCGCTATGAAATGACCGGTTTGGCCACATTCATAGCATGCCCTCTTCTTTCCTTTCCTTTGGAACTTGTCATTTTTTCTTACAAATTTCTTGAATGTTTTGATGAACATAGTTGTGTCTTCATCACTTGAGCTATCTTCATCACTTGAGGTCTCGACCACTTTCTTTGCTTTGTGGTCTTTGTTCTTCTTGGGGTTGTCTTGTTCATTAGTGATCAAGGCATGAGAGTCTCTTGTCTTGATAGGGGCTTCTTCGGACTCGTATTGTTGAATCTTTGCAAATAATTGATGAGGCGTCATATCCTCATAGTCATCACGATCCCTTATCATCCTTGCAAGACTCTTATCCTTTTCTTTATATGCTCTCATGAATAATCTTGTGACCTTGGAGTCACTCCAATCTTCACTCCCAAGCACTCTTATTTTGTTTACTAACACCATCAACCGATCAAAGAGTGATTGAAGCGACTCACCCTTTGTCCAATCATATCTTGCAAGCTCACTCTCCAAAGCTTCAACTCTATGTCTCCTTCATGTGACATTTTAAGAATATTCCAAATGTCACGGGCATCTTCTCTTCCTTGAACTTTCCGGTATTCTTCCGGACAAAGACTTCCTTTAATTATGCTCACTGCTTGAGCATTGCGATGAACCTCTTGCATCATTTCCGGAGTCATCTCTTCTCCTTGGGCGGGCTTATACATACCTACATTAACAATCTCCCAAAGACTAGGATGCACACCGATTAAATGCGACTTCATCTTGTCGGCCCACTCGTCATAGTTCAACTCACTAAGAGTTGGTAACTTTCCAAGTGGGGCGGAAGAGAAGTTGGGGATAAAATTTCTAGAGTAATCGAATTGAACTTTACTAAATTCGTTACCTTTGCTTTTGGTAGATGATCCCTCGGTGTTGAGACTTACCTTGCTCAACACCTTCGACACCAAAAGATCCACTAGATCGTCATTGTAATCAAATTTTCCTTTACCTTTATCTTCTTCGGCCTTTCTTCTTGATTCTTCTTCTTCGGCCTTTTTCTTAGCATCTTCCTCTTTCATTTTGAGGAACATCTTCTCAGCAATCTTCATGGCGAGGTCGAGGATCTTGGGGTCCACTTCCTCACCGGAAGATGTGATGGGGATTTCCTCGAGGAGAGGATACACATGGTCCCGTTGAGTAGACATGATCGTTTCCTCACGCGGTTAAGCGTAAAACGAGGTACGTAGCTCTGATACCAATTGAAAGTAGCCTAGAGGGGGGTGAATAGGCTAATATGAAAATTTTCACAACAAACTTCGAAAGATTGTTAAATACACAGTTCGACTGGTGCAGGCCGGTTCAACAGCTACGTGCGCAAGTTGAACCACTCTGAACCAATCCAACTGTTTTATAAACTTTAGACTAAAATCTACTCGAAAAAGTATTTCGCGGGTTCTTGTGAGAAGTAAGATATAGCTAAGTTAGAATGAAAAGATGAACATGTAAAGGCTATTTCACTTTTAGATAAACTCTATGGAAAAATCTTTATGTCAATCTTGCGAGTAAAAATATTTTAAGTTAAGGACAAGCAAGAACACAAGACACAAGATTTAATCCGAGGTTCGGCCACACCACAAAGGTGTCCTACTCCCCGTTGAGGAGCCCACAAAGGGCTGGGTCTTTTTCAACCCTAATCCTCCAAAAGCCGACCACAAAGGTCAAGGCAATCTCTCCTTATCTTAGCTCAAAGAGCGGGTGATACAAACTTCTTGGGGTCGTCCACAAATTTGGAGACTCCCAAGCAACCTCAAAAGATCTTGAAACCTAGGGTTTCAAGAACACCAAGAAAGCACAAGAGGGGTTTGCACAAGCTCAAGTCTTTGTAAAAAGAGTTGGGAGAGGAAAGCCAAATCGTGAGCACAAGCACAAACCTGACACCCAAGAGCTCCTCCAACAAGGTTGAATCTTGAGGAAGATTTAAGTGTGAGAGAGATGGAGAGATGAGTGCTTTGTCTCAAGTTAGGTGAGCAATAAATGTGTGAGTGTCCAGCCATATTGAAGAAGAGAGAGAGGGGGTTCTATTTATAGTCACGGCTCAAAAACTAGCTGTTTGACCAGAAACCTCACAGAAAACCGGTTGAGCCGCCCCCTTAGGGCGGTTGAACCGCCCCCTGACAGGTCACCAGACTGTCTGCCAGTCTAACTGCCAGACTGACTGGCAGACTGACCTGCAGGCAGGTCAGACAAGTCAGGACCGGTTGAACCGCCCCCTGACACCCCTGGTGACCTGACTGCCAGTCTGACTGGCAGACTGCAGATCAGAAGTCAGAGGGTCAGAGACCAGTTGAGCTGCCCCCCAGGACCAGTTCAGCTGGTCTAGACCAGAGAGTTTTGGAGAGAAAACCGCAGCTCAGCTGCCCCGGGGCAAGTTCAGCTGGGTATGGTCAAAGAGGTCCATAGCTGAAGTTGAAGTTCAGCTGGAGTTGAAAGTTCAACTCAGCTGAAGTCCAGCTCAGTTGAAAAGCTCAGCTGCAGCTGAAGAAGCTCATCATAGCTGAAGTTAAGTTCAGCTAGAAAGCTCAGCTGCAGTTGAAGAAGTTCAGCTGCTTTTCAGCAAGAACACTCTAGGTTTCTCAACCCTAACCATGGTCAACCAAATAATGTTAAAGTGATTTTTGGTTTTCAAAAAATAGCTTTTGAATTTGGGGACTTGAGCTATAGCAAACACCTTTACCTGTGCGGAAAAGAATAACGAAGAATTACATCATGCAACACAAGATTTTACATAAATTTTTATACGTCCGTTGCATGAAGTCCTTGGTGCTTCCTTAAGTTCCTGTTTCTTTCTAATCATACACTGAGAAAAAAACTGTTAGTACCCTTATTTGTTTTGTCATTAAATCACCAAAACCCTCACTTGGGGTTGATTGCACTTACAAGTAGCCACACCTTTATCAGAAATAATGTGGCCCAAATATTCAATCTGATTCTGTGCAAAAGAGCACTTGCTCATTTTGGCCAACAACTTGTGATCCAACAAAATAAGCAACACTTCTCTTAAGTGTGCCACATGAATGTCTAAAGTTGGACTATAAACTAGAATATCATCCATGAAGACGAGCACAAATTTTCTCATTTGCTTGGAAAAAATGGAATTCATCAGGCATTGGAAGGTGGCTGGAGCATTGGTCAATCCAAAGGGCATCACCCGAAATTGAAAGTGACCATGATGTGTGAAAGGATCATGATGCCCAAGAAGGGGGGGGGGTGAATTGGGCTTTTCTAAAAATCAACACTAATTAAAACCTAAGCAAGAGCCCAACTTCACCCCAACAACTAGCACTAAGAGAATAATACTAGAAATACAACAATGCTAAGACAATACTTCAAATACTTGCTAAACAAATACACAATGTAAAATGCTTGAATTAAGTGCGGAATGTAAAGCAAGGTTTAGAAGACTCCTCCAATTTTTCCCGAGGTATCGAAGAGTCGGCACTCTCCACTAGTCCTCGTTGGAGCACCCGCGCAAGGGTATCGCTCCCCCTTGGTCCTCGCAAGAACCAAGTGCTCACTACGAGATGATCCTTTGCCACTCCGACGCGTTGGATCCCTCACGACCGCTTACAAACTTGAGTAGGGTCACCAACAAGATCTCCACGGTGATCACCAAGCTCCCAACGCCACTAAGCCATCTAGGTGATGTCGATCACCAAGAGTAACAAGCCGTAGACTTTCGCTTGACCAAGAGAAGCCTAATGCAAGTGGTGTGTGCTCTAGGTGGCTCTCGCTAGCGCTAATGAGGTCCAAATACGGGATTAAGATTCTCTAATCACCTCACTAGACTTTGTGGTGCTTGCAATATTCTACCAAAGTGTAGGAGTAAATGTGTGCAGCAAGACAATGAATATGGTGGGTGGAGGGGTATAAATAGCCCTCACCCACTAACTAGCCGTTACCAGCAATCTTCTGCGCATCGGCGCACCGGACAGTCCGGTGCGCCACCGGTGCGCCAATGGTCGACTCCAACGGCTAGTTCTAACTGCTAGCCGTTGGGCAGATGGCACACCAGACAGTGAACAGTCACTGTCTGGTGCGCACCGGACGGTCTAGTGCGCTGTCCGGTGCGCCACTAAAATTCAACTCGTGAACCTTGCGTTCTCGGGTTTCAACGCGGGGGAAACCCTTCTCCGGGCCACTCTGGCCCCACCTGACAGAGGGTGCACCGGACAGTCCGGTGCACACCGGACAGTCCGATGCCCCAAAACCAGAAACGCTAATTTCTATTTTCAGCTGTTTTTCAAAACAGTTTTCGTTCTAACTTGTGAGTATGTGCTAGAGTGTCACCTAGCACTATATGTGAGTGTGAATATGCACCAACACTACACTAGAACTCTCTTGGTCAAACTACTCATCGACAACCCCTCTTTATAGTACGACTAAAACAAAATAAAAGACCTAACTATATCACGAGTGTCCGCAACTCCTTGACACTCGGAATACGAAGACCTTCACTTTGTGTTTCATCGCTTTAGCCGTCGTTTCAAGTTCTTATCGCCGGGATTGCTTTCACTGTTGTAGTACATCTACCTGTAATGCAACCTAACTTACCATTTGTCTCTGCAAAACACACGTTAGTCACATATAACATTACGTTGTCATTAATCACTAAAACCAGCCAGGGGCCTAGATGCTTTCAATCTCCCCCTTTTTGGTGATTGATGACAACCCTACAAGATTTGTGAGAGTAGTTTGTTTTTGAAATTTCTGTCAATAGAGAAGATGGTTAGTTGTACTAAATAGTCTTTGACAGAAAGAGTGTGTAACATAATAATAGGAATGAGCACATACACATCGTAAGTTTTTTGTTCATATAAAAGTGAAATCAAGTCGATGAACAAGAACTAAAAGACTAGTGATAACATATAAGGTGAAAACACAATACACACACAGTCAACATAAGCATCGAGAGTATATAATAGAGTTTGTGAGCCAAAATCATCATACAAAAGTGGAGCTAGTACAGAGAGTAAAAAGCACATATATTACATCAAAATAACTCTCTACTAACTTCCTAACTCCCCCTAGCTCTCACAACTCACATATCTCTCCCCCTTTGGCGTCAAACTCCAAAAGGGAACCCGAACCTACACACCAGAAGAGGAAGGAGGTGGCGGGGGCGCATCTGGTCATGGTCGAGGCAGAAGAGCGAACGCCAGCTGCGGGTTAGAGTTAGTCTCGGATCTAGGATCTATCGTAGAAGCTGGAGCTGGTACTGACTCTGACGGAGGCTGCGCTGCAGGAGCTGAAGAGGTCACAGACACCGCCACAACAGCAGTGGTAACAACAGGAGCTGGTGGCACTGGCGGCTGAGTGCTGACGGAGCTGATGACCGGCAACGAGAAAACCAGGGTGACCGGCCGAAGCGGAGAGGAAGAGGGACCAACTGTAGGAAGAGGGGTCCTGCCTGAATGGCTGGCACAATAGCAGCCTGAAGAGGTGGAGGCGGTGCTGACTGAACTCGGGGAATCAGAACACTGGTATGTTGAAGCATGAGAGTCATGAAGGCCCTATTCTTAGCCCGGTCTGCCAGAAGCTGCTGCTGCAGAGTGTCCTGTCAATCCTGAATAGTCTGAAACATCGATAGCATTCTCTCGGACATCTATTGCTGGACCGCTGCCAAGTGAGCCTACTGCTGAGTAAGGGTCTGAAGGATCGCTGCAAGAGTAGGGTCAATGGCAGGAGGGGCAGCAGGGGCAGCACTAGAACTCCCAGCCTCATGATCATGAGTGCGTGGAGGCATAGGAGGCAGAGGCGGAGGCGGAACCCCAAAGTCATCATCATCGTCAGGAACTACTGCGCCCTGAGTCTCAAACTGATGAAAAGCAGTATCCTCGGCCTGAGGGTCAATCACTAGAGCAGGTGCCGGCACAGGGTCCTCGGGGCTGGACGGTAGCAGCGAAAGAGGAGGCGAGAGGACTCAAGAGTGCCCTAGAACTATGGTGGCCGAATCAGTTGAGCGAAGATGTGACAGAGATAGTGAGCATATGGCAGTTGTCGCCGAGCATGTAGACCATCTAGTACGGTGTCCTCTATCTCACAAATGAGGAAGTCAACAACATCAAACTCTGAGTGAGAGACCAGGGCACCAAGTAGCCAGAGCTGGATATGAGTAGCAGCCTCCCTGTAACCCATCCACGGCAGAAGCGTCCGTCTCATGAGCTGATATAAAAACTTGGCCGCTGTAGTGAAGTCTGCCGGAGAACGTCGTGACCCATCTGAGAAGGGCGATCGGAACAGAGCCGCGATGTGAGCTGTACCAGGAGCAACTCCACCGTGAGGGCGACGAGGACGATCAGAGGTGTCGTAGCACAAGCTGTGAAGACGAGTGGATGACTCGTTGAATCCAAACAGCTGTCGAATCTGACTGGCATGAAGTGTAACATCCTCTCGCTCAAAGCGAAATCTCATCCCCTGGTGATCAGGGTCGATCCATACAGAAGCATAGAAAACTCGGACCCATTCCTCAACGTATCTGCCGCTGGTAGTCAAAAGTGTGAGAAGTCCAGGCAGATATGAGAGGTGTACCTCAGAGTCAGCACCAGCGGCTAGCAGAAACGCAGGAAGGTCCAAAAGCCAGTGCACTCGCAGAGCAATCTGTGTAGACATTTGTGCTCTGAAGAAAGACTCCTATATCCTAGTGCTGAAGAGATCGACTGCTGCAGGGTCTCTCTGAGCCGGTAGCCAAGTCTCCACGGGTATGTGTCTGAACCGACGTACCCGGGCCGCTGTAGCACGCTGAAGATCAAACAACCTGGGATCGACAGCCAGAGGTCGCACCTCGGTCTCCTCTCGCTCCCGGAAGCGGGCAGGTGGGATAGGTGGAGCGGAAAGGGGAGCGGGAGGAGGAGCAGTGGAAGCTGGAGTAGTGGAGGTGGTAGGTATGGCTGAGGTGGTGGATGGCGCAGGAGTGACTAGAGTGGGCGAAGTGGGTGGTGGAGTGGTAGCAGTGGCAGGAGTGGAAGGTGCGGAGGAGCGAGGCCGAGAGGCGAGGCGACGAACTCGGTAAGCAATATGATCGGAAGGAATCTGTAGCTGATCTCCTCTGTCAGCCTGCTCAGCAGCTACTGCTGCTGCTAGAGCTGCTCGGGCTGCTCTATCCAAACGCCGCTTCTTGCGGCCTTCCTGCTGCTCTAAGTAGACAGTCTTCCCCTTGACCTGCCTAAAGGGGCAAGGAGGGTCCTCGTCATCTCCTCCTCCTAGCGCCGACAGATTCTTCGTGCGCGACATCCTGACCTAACGACTGCAAATGAGAGAGAGAGAGAAACTAAGCAAAAGACGATAACAGTCGATCGGATATCAAAAGAATGGATGGCTACCTAGAAGTCTCACACGAGAGGAGAAATTCTAGGTAGGACAGGAGACGGCTCACGTGCAGGCGAGGTCACTGAAATGACAGAAGAGGTGAGCACGTATTAGTCACATATTCATAAGTATATGAAATGTGAATAAATACATACACAAAGTGGTATGGCACAGAAAACGAGAGATATGGCGATCGAGAGGTCAAACGACGTGAAAACGACGTTTGAACGAGAAATAGTGCCATAGGAGGTTTGAAATTGGAATTGAGGCACGAGATGACGTGGAATTGAGCCGATACTTCACAAATAGGTTTATATGAGTGAAAGCCGCCTAGAGGGGGGGTGAATAGGTGAATCTGAATTTTATAAACTTTAAGCACAACTACAAGCCGGGGTTAGCGTTAGAAATAAAGTCGAGTCCGAAAGAGAGGGCGAAAACAAATCAACCAAAGAAATAGAGCGGATGACACGGTGATTTGTTTTACCGAGGTTCGGTTCTTGCAAACCTACTCCCCGTTGAGATGGTCACAAAGACCGGGTCTCTTTCAACCCTTTCCCTCTCTCAAACGGTCACCTAGACCGAGTGAGCTTTTCTCCTCAATCAAATGGGTCACTTAGACCCCATAAGGACCACCACACAATTGGGTGCCGTTTGGTTCACATATTTGTAACGCAATGGGTAACTGATAACGTTAAATTATGTTTGTTTTAGTCTAACCGTAATTAGATACCACACTAAAAATTGATACCAGCCTATTCAAATTTGTTACCGCTAGTAATCGAACGTAAACCATTACCCTTACCATTTGCGTTACATTTCTTGAACCAAACAGCACCTGTCTCTTGCTTTGATTACAAGTGTCTTGAGAATAAGAATGGGGAAGAAGAAAAGCGATCCAAGCGATAAGAACTCAAATGAACACGAAAATCTCTCTCTCACTAGTCACTAATTGTTTTGAGTGATTTTGGACTTGGGAGAGGATTTGATCTCTTGTTTGTGTCTTGGAGTGAAGTCTAGAGCTCTTGTATTGAATGCAATGGCTAAAAACGTGGATGCCTTGAAGTGTGGTGGTTGGGGGTATTTATAGCCCCAACCACCAAAACAGCCGTTGGGGTGGGCTGCTGTCGATGGGCGCACCGGACACTGTCCGGTGCGCCAGCCACGTCACCCAACCGTTAGGGTTCTGACGGTTTCGACCATTGGAGCTCTGACATCTTGGTGCACCGGACAGTCCGGTGCCGCACCGGACAGGTACTGTTCACTGTCCGGTGAGCCTCTGGCTCCTGCTCTGACTTTTGTCGCAAACTGTAGTTCTGTCAGGGCACTGTGGAGTCGACCGTTGCGCTGATAGCCGTTGCTCCGCTTGGTGCACCAGACAGTCCGGTGGAACACCGGACAGTCCGGTGAATTATAGCGGAGTGCACCTGGTGAAACCCGAAGGTGAAGAGTTTGAGGTCGATTCTCCCTGGTGCACCAGACACTGTCCGGTGGCACACCGGACAGTCCGGTGCGCCAGACCAGGGTTCTCTTCGGTTTCTTTTGCTCCTTTCTTTTGAACCCTAACTCGGATCTTTTTATTGGTTTGTGTTGAACCTTTGGCACCTGTAGAACTTAAATTCTAGCGCAAACTAGTTAGTCCAATTATTTGTGTTGGGCAATTCAATCACCAAAATCATTTAGGAAAAGGTTTGACCCTATTTCCCTTTCAATCTCCCCCTTTTTGGTGATTGATGCCAACACAAACCAAAGCAAGTATATAAGTGCATAATTGAACTAGTTTGCATAAGGTAAGTGCAAAGGTTGCTTGAAATTGAACCAATTTATACTTTCATAAGATATGCATGGATTGCTTTCTTTCTTTTAATATTTTGGACCACATTTGCACCACGTGCTTTGTTTTTGCAAATTCTTTTGGAAAATCTTTTCAAAGTCCATTTGCAAATAGTCAAAGGTATATGAATAAGATTTCGAGAAGCATTTTCAAGATTTTAAGTTTTCTCCCCCTGTTTCAAATGCTTTTCCTTTGACTAAACAAAACTCCCCCTTAATGAAATTCTCCTCTTACTGTTCAAGAGGGTTTTTCTAATAGAAGGATGATCAAAGTTTTTTTAGATACCAAATTTTTGAAAAACTCCTCCTTAAAATATAGATATCAAATGATAAAGAATTTCTTAGAGGAATACTAATTTGAAAGATACCAATTGAAAACATTAAAACCTTTATCTCGAAAATTTTCGAAATTGGCGCGGTGGTGCGATCCTTTTGCTTTGGGCTAACACTCTCTCCCCCTTTGGCATTAATCACCAAAAATGGAGTTTTTAGAGCCCTTTTTACTTTCTCCCCAATGATACAAGTAAATATGAGTGAAGATTATACCAAAGTGGAGAGCGGTGCGGAGTGACGGCGAAGGGTAAATAATACCGATAGAGTGGAGTGGAAGCCTTGTCTTTGCCGAAGACTCCATTTCCCTTTCAATCTATGACTTAATAGAAACGCACTTGAAAACTCATTAGTCATAGGAATAAAAGAGATATGATCAAAGGTACATAAATGAGCTATGTGTGCAAAGTATCAATCAAAGTTCCGAGAATCAAGAATGTTTAGCTCATTTCTAAGTTTGGTAAAAGTTTTCTCATCTAATGGTTTGGTGAAGATATCGGCTAATTGTTCTTTGGTGCTAACATAAGCAATCTCGATATCCCCCCTTTGTTGGTGATCCCTCAAAAAGTGATACCGAATGGCTATGTGCTTAGTGCGGTTGTGTTCAACGAGATTATCCGCCATGCGGGTTGCACTCTCATTGTCACATACGAGAGGGACTTTGCTCAATTTGTAGCCATAGTCCCTAAGGGTTTGCCTCATCCAAAGCAATTGCGCGCAACAATGGCCTGCGGCAATATACTCGGCTTCGGCGGTAGAAAGAACTACTAAATTTTGTTTCTTTGAAGCCCAAGACACCAGGGATCTTCCCAAGAACTGACAAGTCCCTGATGTGCTCTTTCTATCAATTTTACACCCTGCCCAATCAGCATCTGAATAACCTATTAAATCAAAGGGGGATCCCTTGGGGTACCAAAGACCAAACTTAGGTGTATGAACTAAATATCTCAAGATTCTTTTCACGGCCCTAAGGTGAACTTCCTTAGGATCGGCTTGGAATCTTGCACACATGCATATAGAAAGTATAATATCTGGTTGAGATGCACATAAATAGAGTAAAGATCCTATCATCGACCGGTATACCTTTTGATCTACGGATTTACCTCCCGTGTCGAGGTCGAGACGCCCATTGGTTCCCATGGGTGTCTTGATGGGTTTCGCATCCTTCATTCCAAACTTGGTGAGTATGTCTTGAATATACTTGGTTTGGCTGATGAAGGTGCCTTCTTGGAGTTGCTTGACTTGAAATCCTAAGAAGTACTTCAACTCCCCCATCATAGACATCTCGAATTTTTGAATCATTATCCTACTAAACTCTTCACAAGTAGATTTGTTAGTAGATCCAAATATGATATCATCAACATAAATTTGGCATGCAAACAAATCATTTGCAATGGTTTTAGTAAAGAGTGTAGGATCGGCTTTGCCGACTTTGAAGCCATTGGTGATAAGAAAATCTCTTAGGCATTCATACCATGCTCTTGGGGCTTGCTTGAGGCCATAAAGCGCCTTAGAGAGTTTATACACGTGATTAGGGTACTCACTATCTTCAAAGCCAGGAGGCTACTCAACATAGACCTCTTCCTTGATTGGTCCATTGAGGAAGGCACTTTTCACGTCCATTTGATAGAGCTTAAAGCCATGGTAAGTAGAATAGGCAAGTAATATGTGAATTGACTCAACCCTAGCTACGGGTGCATAGGTTTCACCGAAATCCAAACCTTCGACTTGTGAATATCCCTTGGCTACAAGTCGGGCTTTGTTCCTTATCACCACACCATACTCATCTTGCTTGTTGCGAAAAACCCACTTGGTTCCTACAACATTTTGGTTAGGACGTGGAACAATATGCCATACCTCATTGCTCATGAAGTTGTTGAGTTCCTCTTGCATTGCCAACACCCAATCCGAATCTCTTAAGGCATCTTCTACCCTGTATGGCTCAATAGAAGACACAAAAGAGTAATGTTCACAAAAATGAGCGACTCGAGATCGAGTGGTTACCCCCTTATGAATATCGCCGAGGATGGAGTTCACGGGGTGATCTTGTTGTATCGCTTGGTGGACTCTTGGGTGTGGCGGTCTTTGACCGTGTACTTCTTGATCATCTTCCTTGTCTTGATCATGGTCATCTCCCCCTTGATCATTTTCCTCCTCTTGAGGTGGCTCATCCTCTTGATCTTCATTTTCATCATCTTGAGCTTGATCCTCATCTTGGGTTGGTGGAGATGCTTGATTTGTATATGATGGTTGATCTTGTGCTTGTGTGGGCTCTTCGGATTCCTTAGGACACACATCCCCAATGGACATGTTCCTTAGAGCAACGCATGGGGCCTCTTCATCATCTAGCTCATCAAGATCAACTTGCTCCACTTGGGAGCCATTAGTCTCATCAAACACAATGTCACAAGAAACCTAAACTAATCCAGTGGATTTGTTGAAGACTCTATATGCCCTTGTGTTTGAATCATATCCTAGTAAAAAGCCTTCTACAACCTTAGGAGCAAATTTAGATTTTCTACCTCTTTTAACAAGAATAAAACATTTGCTACCAAAGACTCTAAAATATGAAACATTGGGCTTTTTACCTGTTAGGAGTTTATATGATGTCTTCTTGAGGATTCGGTGAAGGTAGAGTCGGTTGATGGAGTAGCAGGCGGTGTTAATCGCCTCAGCCCAAAACCAGTCCGAAGTCTTGTACTCATCAAGCATGGTCGTTGCCATGTCAAGTAGAGTTCTATTCTTCCTTTCCACTACACCATTTTGTTGTGGTGTGTAGGGAGAAGAGAACTCATGCTTGATGCCCTCGTCCTCAAGAAATTCTTCAATTTGAGAGTTCTTAAACTCCGTCCCGTTGTCGCTTCTTATTTTCTTGATTCTTAATCCGAACTCATTTTTGAGCTCGTCTCAAGAATCCCTTTAAGATCTCTTTGGTTTGAGATTTTTCCTGCAAAAAGAATACCCAAGTGAAGCGAGAATAATCATCCACAATTACAAGACAATACTTACTCTCATCGATGCTTATGTAAGCGATCGGGCCGAATAAATCCATGTGGAGTAGCTCAAGCGGCCTGTCGGTCGTCATGATGTTCTTGTGTGGATGATGGGTACCAACTTGCTTTCCTGCTTGGCATGCGCTACAAACCCTGTCTTTCTCAAAATGAACATTTGTTAGTCCTAAAATGTGTTGTCCCTTTAGAAGCTTGTGAAGATTCTTCATCCCAACATGGGCTAGTCGGCGATGCTAGAGCCAACCCATATTAGTCTTAGCAATTATGCAAGTGTTGAGTTCAGCTCTATTGAAATCAACTAAGTATAGCTGACCCTCTAACACTCCCTTAAATGCTACTGAATCATCACTTCTTCTAAAGACAGTAACACCTACATCAGTAAATAGACAGTTGTAGCCCATATTGCATAATTGAGAAACAGAAAGCAAATTGTAATCTAAAGAATCTACAAGAAAAACATTGGAAATGGAATGGTCAGGTGATATAGCAATTTTACCAAGTCCTTTGACCAAACCTTGATTTCCATCCCCGAATGTGATAGCTCTTTGGGAATCATCATTTTTCTCGTAGGAGGAGAACATCCTTTTCTCCCTAGTCATGTGGTTTGTGCATCCGCTATCAATAATCCAACTTGAGCCCCCGGATGCATAAACCTATAAAACAAGTTTAGGCCTTGTTCTTAGGTACCCAAACGGTCTTGGGTCCTTTCACAATAGAAATAAGCACCTTGGGTACCCAAACACAAGTCTTGGAGCCCTTGTGTTGGCCCCCAACATATTTGGCAACTACTTTGCCGGATTTGTTAGTTAAAACATAAGATGCATCAAAAGTCTTAAATGAAATGTTAGAATCATTTGATGCAGTAGGAGTTTTCTTTTTAGGCAATTTAACATGGGTTGATTGCCTAGAGCTAGAAGCCTCATTTTTATACATAAAAGCATGGTGTGAAACATTATGTGGTTTCCTAGCATGAATTCTCCTAATCTTATGCTCGGGGTAACCAGCAGGATATAGAATATAGCCCTCGTTACCCTGAGCCATGGGAGCTTTACCCTTAACAAAATTAGACAATTTCTTGGGGGAATTAAGCTTGACATTGTCTCCCTGTTGGAAACCAATGCCATCCTTAATGCCAGAGCGTCTCTCATTATAAAGCATGCTACGAGCAAATTTAAATTTTTCATTTTCTAGTTCATGCTCGGCAATTTTAGCATCTAGTTTAGCTATATGATAATTTTGTTGTTTAATCATAGCAATGTGATCATGGATAACATCAACATTAATGTCTCTACATCTAGTACAAATAGTAACATGATTAACACTAGATGTAGAGGGTTTGCAAGCATTTAATTCATCAATCTTAGCATGTAATATAGCATTTTCATTTCTAAGATTGGAAATAGAAATATTGCAAACATTTAAATCTTTAGCCTTAGAAATTTTATCATTCTCAATCTTATGGCTAGAAATTGATTCATTCAATTTGTCAATTTTAGCAGTCAAACTAGCATTATCATTTTTAAGGTTGACAAGAGAATCACCACAAACATTTAACTTCCCAACCTTAGCAATTAATTTGGCATTTTCATTTCTAAGGTTAGATATAGTGTCATGGCAAATGCTAAGCTCACTAGATAATTTTTCACATTTCTCTAATTCCTGAGCATAAGCATTTTTTACCTTAACATGCTTTTTGTTTTCTTTAATAAGGAATTCCTCTTGGCTATCCAAGAGTTCATCCTTCTCATGAATAGCACCTATCAATTCATTCAATTTTTCCTTTTGTTGCATGTTTAGGTTGGTAAAAAGAGCAAGCAAATGATCCTCATCATCGCTAGAGCTATCCTCATCACTAGATGTTGTATATTTAGTGGAGGCTCTAGATTTTACCTTCTTCTTTTTGCTGTCCTTTGTCATGAGGCACTTGTGGCCGACGTTGGGAAAGAGGAGGCCTTTGGTGACGGCGATGTTGGCGGCATCCTCGTCGGAGGAGGAGTCGGTGGAGCTCTCATTGAAGTCCCATTCCCGACACACATGGGCATCGCGCCCTTCTTCTTGTAGTACTTCTTCTTTTCCTTCCTCCTTCCCTTCTTGTCGTCGACCCTGTCACTATCACTTGATAATGGACATTTAGCAATAAAATGACCGGGCTTACCACACTTGTAGCAAACTTTCTTGGAGCGGGGCTTGTAATCCTTCCCCCTCCTTTGCTTGAGGATTTGGCGGAAGCTCTTGATGATGAGCGACATTTCCTCATTGTCGAGCTTGGAGGCATCGATGGGGAGCCTACTTGAGGTAGACTCTTCTTTCTTCTCCTCCGTCGCTTTGAATGCGACGGGTTGCACCTCGGGTGTGGAGGTGGCGCCTCGCTCGATGATTTGTTTGGAGCCTTTGATCATCAATTCAAAGCTTACAAACTTTCCTATAATCTCCTCGGGAGACATTAGCTTGTATCTAGGATCACCACAAATTAATTGAACTTGTGTAGGGTTAAGAAAAACGAGTGATCTTAGAATAACCTTGACCATTTCATGGTCATCCCATTTTGTGCTCCCGAGGTTGCGCACTTGATTCACCAAGGTCTTGAGCCGGCTATACATGGCTTGTGGCTCCCCCTCGATCGTCTCCCGCTTGGTGATCTTGGTCACCTCATCCCCTTCGTGTGCGGTCTTCAGTATGTCCCAAATTTCTTTGGCACTCTTCAACCCTTGCACCTTATTATACTCCTCTCGACTTAGAGAGGCGAGGAGTATAGTAGTGGCTTGAGAGTTGAAGTGTCATATTTGGGAAACTTCGTCCGAATCATATCCTTCATCCCCTATGGATGGTACATGCGCTCCAAACTCAATAATGTCCCAAATGCTAGAGTGGAGTGAGGTTAGGTGATGCCTCATTTTATCACTCCACATACAATAATCTTCACCATCAAAAACCGGTGGTTTGCCTAGTGGGAAGGAAAGTAATGGAGTACGTTTATAAATGTGAGGGTAGCGTAAGGGGATCTTACTAAACTTCTTGCGCTCATGGCGCTTAGAAGTGACGGACGACGTGTCGGAGCCGGAGGTGGATGGTGACGAAGAGTCGGTCTTATAGTAGACCACTTTCTTCATCTTCTTCTTGTCGCCACTCCGATGCGACTTGACGCGGGGAGGTGATTCCTCCCTTCCTTTGGCGTCGGACTCCTTTGATGGAGCTTTCTCGCGGCTTGTGTCCGTTTCCATCTCCCTCTTGGCGGATCCTCCAGACATCACTTCGAGTGGTTAGACTCTAATGAAGTACCGGGATCTGATACCAATTGAAAGTCGCCTAGAGGGGGGTGAATAGGCGAATCTGAATTTTATAAACTTTAAGCACAACTACAAGCCAAGGTTAGCGTTAGAAATAAAGTCGAGTCCAACAGAGAGGGTGAAAACAAATCAACCAAAGAAATAGAGCGGATGACACGATGATTTGTTTTACCGAGGTTCGGTTCTTGCAAACCTACTCCCCGTTGAGGTGGTCACAAAGACCGGGTCTCTTTCAACCCTTTCCCTCTCTCAAACAGTCACCTAGACCGAGTGAGCTTTTCTCCTTAATCAAATGGGTCACTTAGACCCCACAAGGACCACCACACAATTGGTGTCTCTTGCTTTGATTACAAGTGTCTTGAGAACAAGAATGGGGAAGAAGAAAAGCGATCCAAGCAACAAGAACTCAAATGAACACAAAAATCTCTCTCTCACTAGTCACTAATTGTTTTGAGTGATTTTGGACTTGGGAGAGGATTTGATCTCTTGTTTGTGTCTTAAAGTGAAGTTTAGAGCTCTTGTATTGAATGCAATGGCTGAAAACTTGGATGCCTTGAAGTGTGGTGGTTGGGGGGTATTTATAGCCCCAACCACCAAAATAGCCGTTAGGGAGGGCTGCTGTCGATGGGCGCACCGGACAGTCCGGTGCGCCAGCCACGTCACCCAACCGTTAGGGTTCTAACAGTTTCGACCGTTGGAGCTCTGACATCTTGGTGTACCGGACAGTCTGATGCCGCACCGGACAGGTACTGTTCACTGTCCGGTGCGCCTTTGGCGCCTGCTCTGACTTCTACCGTGAACTGTAGTTCTGTCAGGGCACTATGCAGTCGACCGTTGCGCTGATAGTCGTTGCTCCGCTTGGTGCACCGGACAGTCCGGTGAATTATAGCGGAGGGCGCCTGGTGAAACCCGAAGGTGAAGAGTTTGAGGTCGATTCTCCCTGGTGCACCGGACATTGTCCGGTGGTGCACCAGACAGTCCGGTGCGCCAGACCAGTGTTCTCTTCGGTTTCTTTTGCTCCATTCTTTTGAACCCTAACTCGGATCTTTTTATTGGTTTGTGTTGAACCTTTGGCACCTGTAGAACTTAAATTCTAGAGCAAACTAGTTAGTCCAATTATTTGTGTTGGGAAATTCAACCACCAAAATCATTTAGGAAAAGGTTTTACCCTATTTCCCTTTCAATGAGTAAATATGAGTGAGGTGTGCGCTTGGTTTGATTTGAGGTGAAGAAAGTGGAATTTGGGCACTTGGCTCGGAATCGATCGCTAGAAACAGGGAATTGTGTAAAATTGAAGCATGGGATATCGGATTGGCCTGAGATTTTGTGAATGTGTTACTATAGGTATTGTGAAGGTGCTCGGAAAATTTGGGTTCAATTGGAGCAATTTTGGCTGGTTTGGGCATTTCACCGAGCACGTGGCGTGCAGTGTTCTAGGGTTTCGGTGAAATGGTTGTTTTAAGGATTGAAACCCTCCCAAAGGGAGCTAGGAAATTGCAGGGGTATTCAATAGAGTACTAGGAACGCAATCAACCACTTGGATTCACTGAATTTGACAAGGATTTGAAATTTGAGGCCAAGGGTGGAATGGATAGCTTCACTGCCCTTGAAACAGAGAGAGAGAGGGAAGGGGAGAAGGCGCTAGGGCTGCTCACCAGAGGAAGAAGAGCCGAGCACAGTTACTGGAGGTCGCCGGAGCACGGCCGGAGACGGTGGACGCCGGTGAGCAGAGGAGGGGAATCGCCAGAGGAGGTGAGAGACAGAGCCAGAGAGAGGAGAAATGAGCCTGGCCTCGGGCTCGGGCAGGGAGAACTTTTTTTTAAAAACCGATTATGGGTGCACCGGCAGTCTACAGTGGCTGTCCGGTGCACACCGAATAGCGTACGGTAGCTGTCCGGTGAACCACCGGATAGCGCACAGGAAAGAGGAGTCCTGCGCGCGCGACCGGTGCATCGGACAGTGCAGTGTCCGGTGCACACCGAACTGTCCGGTGAGCCCAGACAGAGGGAATTTTGAATTTTTTTAAAATTTTCTATCTAGTTTTCAACCAAACCTAATCCCAACTTATAATCACACAAAATAACACTTGTTGGGACAGGTATTGGCACCCTCATATATTTTCTCATAATTTTCAAAATATTTTGCCATAGGCTAGATAATTTTTAGAGAAAATAGGCAAATGGTGGGATTTGCATTTTGGCCTTGCACTAGGAGTTTTCATGAATGATTTGAGTTTTGAATACTCCCCCTAAGTGCAGTACCTCATGCATATCTCAAGAACCAACAATTGCATAGTAAGTAGGAATTTAAGTACTAAAAGCTTAAAGACTAAGACTTGTCACATTTGAGTCCGAGTTAAGCTTTTTCACTCGCTTTGTTGGCGGTTATCTTAACTAGGTTAGACAAGCCCTAGATGCAATACAAGAAATTAATATGCAATGCAAGCTTGACAACACCATTTGATATCTTAAATAAAATTTCTGAGATCAAGTATATTTAATTCATTCCTCAACATGCAAAAACGGGTTTTATCGAGTGGCTTAGTGAAAATATCCGCTAGTTGATCTTCTGACCTCACTCCTTCTAAAATGATGTCTCCTTTAGCAACATGATCTCTAAGGAAGTGATGACGGATATCAATGTGCTTGGTGCGAGAGTGTTGTACAAGATTATTAGCAATTTTAACAGCACTCTCATTGTCACACAACAAAGGTACCTTTTCTAGAACTATGCCATAGTCTAGAAGAGTTTGTTTCATATATAAAATTTGTGTGCAACAAGCACCCGCGGTAATGTATTCCGCTTCGGCGGTTGACAAGGCAACACTATTTTGCTTTTTTGGATGTCCATGATACTAGTGATCTCCCAAGCAAATGGCACCCCAGAAGTACTTTTTCTATCAATTTTGCAACCGGCATAATCTGAATCAGAATAGCCAATTAAGTCAAAAGTAGCTCCTTTGGGATACCACAGACCAACGCTTGGGGTGTGTCTGAGATACCTAAGAATTCTTTTAATAGCGCGAAGATGAGCTTTCTTAGGATTTGATTGAAATCTTGCACACATGAAGACAGTAAACATGATATCGGGCCTAGATGCGGTAAGATACAATAAACTACCAATCATAGAACGGTAGAGAGTTTGATTAACCGGGTTACCTCCCTCATCTAGCTCGAGATGTCCATTTGTTGGCATAGGTGTCTTGATTGGTTTGCACTTCTCCATGTTGAACCTTTTCAACAAGTCTTTGGTATACTTCTCTTGTGAGAGGAAGTTACCATCTTTCATTTGCTTGACTTGAAAGCTGAGGAAGTATGTCAGCTCACCAATCATTGACATCTCAAACTTCTTCGACATCAACTCACCAAATTCCTTGCAATGATAGTCATTTGTCGAGCCAAAGATTATGTCATCAACATATACTTGACAAATGAAAATATCACTGTTATGTTTCTTTGTGAATAGAGTTGTGTCGATGGTCCCGATCTTGAAGCCCTTTTCGATGAGGAAGTTGCGAAGACGCTCATACCAAGCCCTTGGAGCTTGCTTTAACCCATAAAGCACCTTGGACAACCTGTAAGCATGGTTAGGATATCTAGGGTCTTCAAACCCGGGTGGTTGCTCAACATATACAAGTTCATTTATGAATCCATTTAAAAATGCACTTTTTACATCCATTTGATAAAGCTTTATATCATAGCATGATGCATATATGAGTAGGATACGGATGGCTTCCAGTCGAGCAACCGGTGCAAAGGTCTCTCCAAAATCTAAGCCTTCAACTTGAGAGAATACCTTTGCAACAAGTCTTGCCTTGTTCCTTACAATCACGCCTTGATCATCTTGTTTGTTTCTGAACACCCATTTTGTTCCAATGATTCTTGCGTCTTGTGGGGGCTTCTTCAGGGTCCAAACTTGGTTATGGGTGAAGTTGTTTAGTTCTTCATGCATGGCGTTCACCCAGTCCGGATCTTGTAGCGCCTCATCTATACATGTAGGCTCAACACAAGAAACAAAAGAGTGATGTTCAATAAAAGAAGCATGTTTATGTGATCGAGTAATAACCCCTTGTGAAGGACTCCCAATGATTTGGTCTTGTGGGTGTGCTTGAAGTAGTGATGAGTTTCTCCTGTCAACCCCTTGGGAAGAAGATCCTGAAGCATCAACATCTTTGGCTTGTACCCTTGCTTGTTCATGAGAGACAAATGTATCTTCATTTGCATGCCTCTCATCTTTTTCATCATCTTGTGGTACACTTGATGAAGAAGGCATGTTAATGTTTTGCACCTCTTCTTCATCTTCTTTTGGTTTGATAGCTCCAATTGGCATGTTCTTCATGGCTTCCCTAAGTGGCTCATCACCTGCATCATCAAGATTTTCAAGTGCTCCTTGGGAGCCATTAGTCTCATCAAATTCCACATCATATGTTTCTTCTACCACGCCAGTGGCATGATTGAATACTCGATATGCTTTGCACTTTGATGAATAACCCAATAGAAAACCAATATCACAACGTCTTTGAAACTTCCCTAGGTGATGGCGTTTCTTGTAAATGTAGCATTTGCATCCAAACACCCGGAAGAAGGAGACGTCTGGCTTTTTCCCATTTAGCAGTTCATAGGGAGTCTTCGCAAGTAGCCGGTGAGGAAATAGCCCGTTTGATGCATAACATGCAGTGTTGATAGCTTCGGCCCAAAACCTCTCCGGTGTGTTATACTCATCAATCATTGTTCTTGCAAGTGTGATCAAGGTCCTATTTTTCCTTTCAACAACTCCATTTTGTTGAGGTGTATATGTTGCAGATACTTCATGCTTGATCCCAATCTCATCACAGTATTCATGAATGTTGGTGTTGTCAAATTCTTTACCATTATCACTTCTAATCTTCTTGATCTTGCAATCAAATTCATTTTGAGCTTTCTTGGCAAACTTCTTAAATATAGATGCAACTTTAGATTTATCATGGAGAAAGAACACCCAAGTGTATCTTGAGAAATCATCAACTATCACTAGACAGTAGAGGTTACCACCAGCACTTATATAATTTGTAGGTCCAAATAAATCCATATGAAGTAGTTCGAGTGGTCTTGATGTTGACATGAAATCTTTTGTAGGATGTGTGTTAGCAACTTACTTCCCAGCTTGACATGTGCTACAAGGCTTGTCCTTTTCAAATACAACATCCTTTAATCCTCTAACCATGTCCTTCTTTAATACTTTCTTGAGTGTGCTCATCCCAACATGTGCAAGCCTCCTATGCCAAAGCCATCCAAGTGATGCTTTGGTAAAGAGGCAAGTTCTTAAGTCTGCATCTTCAGAGGTGAAATCCACTAAGTAGAGATTGTTGTATCTAAATCCTTTGAATATCATTGATTCATCATCCATTTTTGATACAATAACCTCTGTTGGAGTGAATAAGCATTGAAGTCCAAGATCACAGAGTTGATCCACTGATAATAAGTTGAAGCTCAAAGGTGCAACTAAGAGAACATTTGAAATTGATAGATCATTTGAAATTGCCACCTTGACAAGTCCTTGAACTTTCCCTTTTGAATTATCCCCAAATGTGATTTTGTCTTGTCCATCAACATTCTCATCAAGTGAGGTGAACATCTGTGGGTTGCCTGTCATATGTTGTGTGCATCCACTGTCAATAACCCAATGGCTCCCACCGGTCTTGTAGTTCACCTACATCCACAGACAAATCAAGCTTGAGTTTTGAGGGCCCTATATTGCATAGGACCAGTGACTCTCTCAATCAAGGACTTTGTAACCCAAATTTGTCTAGGTCTACTCTTGCTTGGTGGACCTAGGAATGTAACTTTGACCTTTCCATTTGCTACTTTTCTTAGAACATAATGAGCATTGAAGGCAAAAGGTCTTGAGTACTTATGCAAGGGAGTTGGTGGTTTAGCTTTGCAATTGTGGGCAAAATGACCCTCTTTTCCACACTCAAAGCATTTGATAGGCTTATGAGTTTGCTTTGGCTTGTATTGAGTTGCAGCTTTCTTTTGCACAAAAGAATTGTATCCAATACCACTCTTGTTGTTTTTCATGACAGTGTTCATGAGCAATTCATTTTGGAGATATTAGGCCTTATTAAATTTTTGCACACTTGTTGCAATATGTTCATTTTCACTCTTAAGTTTCTTGACCTCATTTTTAAGCCTTTCATTATCCACTGCCAACTCATTGTTGAAATCATTGTTCTCAATGGCAACCTTTCCCCTAGTAGTTGCATCAGTCAAATATCTCTTCAATTTTTGGTTGTCTAATGTCAAGACTTCAACTTTTTCGGTCAATTCATCATGTAGTCTATCTTTCAACTCCCTATTAGCTTCATTTAACTTCTCACATTTATCCTTAGCATCTTTTAGGGAGGATATAAGCTCATTTACAGTGGATGACATAGTTTTGTTTTCTTCTTTCATTTCATCACTAGCTTTCATAACTATGTCATATTTGGCGTTCAAAGATTCATTTTCATTTTTCAACTTATCACATTTAGCTTTTGACTTCCTAATGATTTGAGTGTATTCTTTAAGCAAGTCAGCTAGTTCATCATAGGAAGGTGAAGCAAATTCATCATCACTATCACTATCATCAGTAATATCATTATCATTTTGTACCTTCCGTTCACCTCTAGCCATGAGGCATAGCTGAGAAGTCGATGATGGTGATGGTGGTGGTGAAGAGAAGTCCCCAGCGATGGCGGCAACTTTTTCATCATTTTCTTCTTCACTTGAAGAAGATCCACTTGATGACTCAATGTTAGTGAGCCAGTCACCAACAATATATGCCTTTCCATTTTTCTTTTTGTGGAACCTCTTGTGCTCCCATCCTTCCTCTTGAAGAATCTCTTTTCCTTTTTCTCATCATCGTTGTCATCTTCTTTCTTGCCCTTGAACTTGTTCTTCTTGGGCTTGTTACATTGATGAGCAAGATGACCAAGCTCTCCACAGTTGTAGCAATCCATTTCAGAAATGGGCTTTTTTTTTGCTGGAAAAGAATTTCTTCTTTCTTTAATCAAATTTGATGCCTTCTCTGTTGAGCTTCTTTAACATCTTGGTGGTCTTCCTCACCATCAAGGCAATGTTAGTATCAAGGTCATCATCACTTGAGGATTCTTTCTCAATTTGTACTTTAGCTTTTCCTTTTCTTTCTTGATTTGCTTTGAGAGCCCAATCCTTTCTCTTGGAAGATGACTCATCCTTGTCATTGATGTGCATGTACATCTCATGAGCATTGATCTTTCCCAATATCTGTGTAGGTGTGGTAACTAAAAGATCCATCTGATGCAGCACAGTGACAATGTGTCCATATTTGTCAATTGGGAGGACACTGAGAATCTTCCTCACAACATCCGTTTGTGAAATATGTGTAAGCCCCAAGCCATTTACTTCCTCTACAAGAATATTGAGACATGAGTACATATCATTGGCATTTTTATTAGCAAGTGTTGGAACTTGCTCTCCCGAGCAAGGTAATCCAACAGGGGAGTAAAAACAATGCAGACAAAGTTTTAGCTCAGGAAGGCAATTGCTCTGTTAATCTAGCCTCTCAAGGGCACTGTGCGGGGGTATTTATAGGTGTCTGAGTGCCCAGCGTCAAGGATTAAGGACGCATGTGCCCTCAGGCACCTAGGTCCTCCCCGGAATATTCCCATTAAAGCAGGGTTACAGACTGTAATAACAGAAAAACCTTTACAAATTAGGCCCGTAATGCGTAGCTACCGCGCGGGGCCTGTTACGATGGGCCGGATTACACGTGGGCCCTCGTGTTGGGTGACGCCGCGGGATGGGGCGACCTCGCCATAGGTCTTCGTCCTTCGGCGTGTCGGACGAAGGGTGGAGTCTGCCAGTCGTCGTCTCCGTTGGTGCAGCGAGACTGGCGAAGGCATCGAGCGAAGGGTAGCGTCTTCGCCTTCGCCCCAACATTTGCCCTCTGAGGGACCAGTTCGACCAAGTCATCTGGTGCCGAAGGTGTCGCTAGATGGTGGAGATGCTGCCCTCGCTCAAAGTGGTTCTGCGGGGGTTTTTGACATGACCGTTGATTGATGCCGCACTGTTGGATTGCGGGTTTCCCGAAGCGCCGTGCCCTGTGTATAAAAGGGGGTGGGGGCGGCGCGGGTTGAACTTTACCTTTCCGCGCGCCGCGAAAACCCTAACTTCCTTTTCAAACCGCTCGCTTGCTCGCCTTCCCTCCTTGCTCCTACTCGTCGGAGACCTGGCCCGTGTGAAGCAGACCGCCCGCCGCTGCCGACGGTACGTAGCCATGTCGTCCTCTTCCTCTTCTGCTGTCGATACACCGCCGGCCTGCGCATCGTCCGAGGACACGCTGAGCAATGTGGCGGCGGAGGAGTTGCGTCCTAGCGACACAGTGGAATTCGGCGCGTCGCGGATGTCCTCGGTCCACGTGCAAGACATGCAACAGCTTGGATATTTTGGCGGTGGAGTGGCACGTGTCTCGGGGGCGTAGGAGGTCCCCGAGCCAGAAGGCGAGTTGGTCGTCTTCGAGGCTTTTTTCGCCGCTGGCCTTCGTCTGCCTGCGCATCGATTTGTGGCGGAGGTCCGGCGTAGATTCGAGGTCCAGGTCCACTAGCTGACACCGAATGCCGTGGTGGCCCTGGCAAAGTATGTTTGGGCAACGACTTCGTACGGCGGGCAGCCCTCTGTCGAAGTCTTCGCGAAGCATTATTGTCTGCATTGGCAGAAAAGGAAAATTGGACATAAGATTGCACAATTTGGATCTTGCACATTTACACCGAAGACTGGCAAGACTTCGATGGAAGTCGTTGAGTTGGTTCCCTGCGCCCGCAATAAATGGGGCAACTGGTGGGAATTTTGGTTCTACGTTTCCGAAGGCACAGTCGAAGACCATCCAGGGCTCCCCGTGGCCGTCATGTGCTCACATTATTACGCAGCGTACCCACAGTTTGAGGTAGCGGAGGATGATGAAAATGAAGGGGCCCTTCGGTGCGCTGCCCGCATGAGTAGCGGGCGCGACCTTGTTGAGGAGTTTGTCGGGTATGGGGTATGGCCCTTGGCGCATGGCTGGGCACTGGGCGAAGTATGCCCTCGCCAGATGCCCTCCCATGGCGGGATGCTGGTGCGGAGTCACGGGAAGAAACCGATGGGCGAGACCGAGGAAGGGCCATCGCAGGAGGCTGCCCCGGCCACTAAGAAGAGAAAATTAGGTACTATAGTGGGGAAAGGGGGTGTCTGATAATTTTGTTGTGGAGTTGATGGGGACATGCGCGGCCCCCGGGGGAAGGATGTCTTTGCCCGAGCTCCAGGAGTCTTCGGCGCGAATGCTGGAGGTTACCGGGGGTCGGTGGCCAAAGAATCTTTCGATCCCCTGGGCAGAGGGCGAAGACATGTCTACGTCTCATATAGCTCGTGGATTGAAGATTTTCCCTTACGGACGGAATATTGCTGCTATTGTATCGGCAGTGATGAACAAGGATCGCCAGGATGCTGCGCAGAAGCGCCGGGCGGTCGTCAGGCTCCCCGATCCTAGGCGTGAAGCGAAGAGAGCGCGAAGGCTGCCGCCGCCGGCGGTAGCCAGCCGACGCTGGCCGCGAAACCGGCCGCACCCGGCTCCAGCAAGGTGTCGGAGAGTGCGAAGGTCGTTGCTGCCGGCGGAACCAAGTCGACCCAGGGCGAGGCCGCGAAAGTCTGGGAGCTGCCTTCGCGGGGGAAACGTGTTGCCGACTTCGGCACAAATATTAGCGTGGACGACTATTTCGTCGGTAAGTTTTTTTGACCGGTGGTACGTTGCAGGGTCAGGCGAGGGGCAAATGGTTGTTGTCCCGCCTGCGGTGGCAACCACGGCGTCAACCGCGGTGGTCGGGGCAAAGGGTGGTGCTTTCTGCGCAAGCGGCGAGATTTCGTCGGCCGCTGCCGTCAAGGGCGAGGCGGGCACCATGTCCCGCCGGCTGAGGGAGGCGTCGCAGCAGCTTAGTCAAGTAAGTTGAGCTGGACTTCGATGTTTGCCGTTTTCATGGGGATTGTGGTCTCATGTGTTTCTGTTAGGCGGCCGACTTCGCGGACCGCGTGGCGTTGGGTGCCCTCACTGCAGCTGTGTCTGCCGAAGTCGAGAGACTTCGGGCGCAGCACGCGGACGCCGTCCGGGAGAAGTCGGCTACGAAGAGCAAGAGTCGCAGGCTGGCGGAGAAGGTGGCCGCCCTGTAGGCCGAGAGGACGGACCTCCGGCGCCAGCTAATGGAAGAAAGGAGGGAGGCCAACCAGGCTATTGCCGAGGCGTAGGCTGCGCAGGCGGCGACCAAATTGGCGCAGGCAGAGGGAAGCCTTGCCAGCCAACGTGCGGAGGAATGGGAGGCGCGGTTCAACGCTCTGCGCGGCCGCGTGGAGAAGGCCGAGGCCTCCACACGCTCGGAAGTGGAGCGGACGCGCGCACAACTTGTGGACTCGTACCGCGAGCTGGGTGCGCGGACTGCTGACTTCGAGGTGCCTGACCGAGCGGCAGGCCTTCGCTTCCTCGAGTGGTTGCAAGAGGAACTACTGGTACTCTCGACCACATGGAGGGGTTCATGTCCTTTGCCTCCCTCGTCACCTGCGAAGGGGCCTTCAATGCGCTGTCTCGCGAGGGCTGCAGACACTACGAGGTCTTTTACCAAGCCGACGAGAGCTTTGGACGCGAGATCTTTAAGGCCGAAGACCCCGTTGTGAAGCAGTCAGCGGGGGCACTTTTTGATAGGATGTGGGGGCGCATGGTCAGGAGGCTGTCAGGGAGCGATCCGACCGGGCGAGGGAGCAGGTGATGATTATTGTTTTGGTGTGGTTTGTGGTGCGTGGGTGTAGGTGGTGTTTGCTGAATGAATGTGCTTGTGCTGCAGATGGAGCGCGCCGAGGACGTCGAGGACTTCGGGAGTCTAGTCGGCGCGCCGCCCGATGCTGCGGAGGGCAAACCGGTGCTGCCCTCGGATGCTGGTGAAGGCCCATCAGACGTGCTCGTGCCTGCTGTTGCCAGCGAAGACCCTGTGTTGGCCGCTATGCCGACAGCCGAAGGCGCTCAGGAGGTGGTGGCGGAGCCGACAGTCGAAGGTCTTACGGCCGTGATCGCACCCTCACAGGTGGCTAAGTAGTTGAATAGGTGCAGGGGAGGTTGTAAATTTTGTCTACGTGTTACTGAACCTCGGTTGCTGCGTAGGTTCAGGATTTTGGGCCTGCGCACGCAACCGCTACTGAAAGTGCTAATTTTGTGGCGGCTTTGACCGTGGTTGCGGAAAATGATTCAGATGATTCTGTGTCTAAGTTTTTTGAGTCTGATGGTTCTGGGAGTTCGGTGGTGTGGACGGAGGAGTCTTCAGATGAGGATTTGGATTATTTCGTGGCATTGGATGTGGCTGTGGCAGAGACTTCTCCGCGTGTGATGGATGCTGAAGTTCCCGGTTCGAGTGTTGGGCGTAGGCGGCGAAGGGCGGTGGCGAAGCATAGGGTGAGTGAGGTTGAGGGTGGCCGTCTTCGTGTAGACAGGGCTGGCAAGCGGGAATTGTTGGCCTCGCCGGCTGGAGTGAGCGTAGGTGAGGGGGAGTTGCGAAGTCTTTTTGAGGGTGAGGAGCTGAGGATAATGCTGTTTAACTATAGGGAGATGGGTATCATCCCGAAAGTTGAACCAATGTAGTGTGGGGTGCCCTCGCTGCACGTATGTAACTATAATTTGTATGATGAGGCTGTGTGCCTTCGCTGATCCGGTCGTGCTCGTAGGGGACTTGTGCATTTGATCTAGCGCGTTTATTATGTCGGTCCGGCTGCGCCTGTAATCGGTCTTTGCGCGGATAGTTTTTCGACAAAGATTTTTGCACGGATGTAATGTGCCTTCGATTTTGCGCACTTGTTGTGCTAGTCCGGCTGCACCCTTGGGCGACTTGTGCACAGAGTCTTTTGAAGAAGACTTCGATTTTGCGCACTTGTTGTGCTAGTCCGGCTGCACCCTTAGGCAACTTTTGCACGGATAGTCTTTTGAAGAAGACTTCGATTTTGCGCACTTGTTGTGCTAGTCCGGCTGCACCCTTAGGCGACTTTTGCACGGATTGTCTTTTGAAGAAGACTTCGATTTTGCGCACTTGTTGTGCTAGTCCGACTGCACCCTTAGGCGACTTTTGCACAGAGTGTCGCACGTGAGGGTAGCCAGCGCTGCCCCTCGCGGTGACTTTGTATTGGTCGAATGTCGAAGACCGTCGATGCGGTCTTTTTTCGATGTAGATTTTTGCGGGGGTTTTCGCGTGTATATTACATGGCTCCGCCTCGTTAAAAACCTCACCCCCCGAGAGGAAAAGAGTGCGGGCCAGAATAAAACTGTTTTGCGAATTACAAGGGCGAGCTGGCCCTGAGGAGTCAAACAAAAAATTTGCGAAGATTATCAATGTTCCAAGAATGCTCTAAGTCTTCGCCGGATGGCGTTGTGAGCCTGTACGCGCTGGGGGACGCCTTCGTCTTGACGATGAAAGGGCCCTCCCACTTTGGCTCTAGCTTGCCCCGAGACTCTGTCCGTGCTGTCCTGAATTCCCTCGGGATGACTGTGTGGTCGTGCCATGATTTTGTTTGAGCTTGGTATTTGTTTAGAGCCTGTAGGGCAAAGACACGGTCTCAGTCGATGAGGTCCTTCGAAGTAGGCTCGTCCACGTCGGGGATGACTGACGTGACTGTCCGTGGTGACCCATGTTTTATTTCTTGCGGGGTCATGGCCTCCGATCCATATAGAAGGTAGAAAGGGGTGAACCCAGTCGCCCTGCACTCAGTCGTGTTCAGTGCCTAGACCGCTTCAGGTAACAGGTCGCCCCACTTGCCTTTTTTGTCGTCGAGGAGCATTTTCTTGACGGCTGTGAAAATTTTACCATTGGCGCGTTCCACAACTCCGTTGGATTGCGGGTGGTACACTGAGGCGAAGGCAAGCTTGGTGCCAATGGAGAAGCAGAAATCCTTGAAGTCTTGGCTGTCAAATTGCTTGCCATTGTCAACTGTGAGTTCGGACGGGACTCCGAAGCGGCAAATAATGTTTTGCCAGAAGAATTTCTGGGCAGTCTTCGATGTTATCATGGATACAGCCCTCGCCTCGATCCATTTGGTAAAATACTCGAAGGCGACGAAGGTGAACTTGAGGTTCCCCTGGGCCGTGGGTAGGGGCCCGACAATGTCCAGACCCCAGCGCTGAAGAGGCCACGTGTGGGCGATTAGCTCGTGAATTGTGAAGGGCTTCCCGAGCGTGGAGAAAATTTCTGGCAGGCTTCGCAGGACCTTGTGACCCGATTTGCGGCGCAGATCATGGTGGGCCAGTAGAAACCTTGACGGATTACCTTTGCGGCTAGGGCCCTAGGCCCTGCGTGAGAGCCGCAAGTCCCGCTGTGGACTTCGCGCAGAATTTGGACGCCTTCGGTCTCGGTGACACATTTAAGCATGGGTTGACTGACCCCCTTCTTGTAAAGCTGGCCTTCGATTAGTGCGAAGTCCCGGCTTCGATGTTTGAGGCGCTTGGCCTCATTGATATCGGTTGGATGATAGTACCCCTACAGGAACAGGGTTATTGGTGCCCGCCAATCTTCGGTCATGATGAGGTTAACTATGCGGTGGCCCTCGCTGTCATTGGTTATTTGGAGCCCCTCTGGCCTGCGGACGGCTGGCGTGCCGATGACATGGTAGAATACGTCGGAGGGTAGGGCCTCGCCTCTGGGGGCTGCCTTGGCCAATGCGTCGGCCTCCTCATTCTTGGCTCGGTCCACATGCTGCAAGGTGAAACCTTTGAATTGCCTCTCGAGACTACGGATAGCTGCGAGGTACTGCATAAGTGCAGGGTCCTTCGCTGCGTAGTCTTTCTCGACTTGGTCGGCGACTACCTTGGAGTCTGTTCTGATGATGCAGGTGGTGACGCCAAGTGCCCTTAGCTTGCGGAGGCCGAGGATGACAGCTTCATATTCTGCTATGTTGTTAGTGCATCTGTCAGACTCCAAAGCAAAGCTGAGGCGTGCTGCGTATTTGTGCTTGACCCCTATGGGTGAAGTAATGACTGCAGCGGCGCCTGCCCCCGCATGGAACCATGCGCCATCGCAATGGATTGTCCACACCTTCTCTGCGGACGGGTCCGGATGTGTTATTGGCCCAGTCCAGTCGACGACGAAGTCTGCCAGGACTTGTGACTTGATGGCTGTCCTGGGTTCGAATGTGATGTGGTAGCCAGAGAGTTCGGCTGCCCATTTGGCAATTCGGACTGATGCCTCCGGGTTTCTAAACAATTCGCTGAGTCCCCTATCTGAGGTGACCCAGACCTTGAATGCTTCAAAATAATGGCGCAATTTGCGCGAGGCCATAACAACTGCATAGGCGATTTTTCCAGTTCTGTCATATTGCATTTTGATGTCGTGAGTACTTCGGAGACGTAATAAACTGGACATTGCCTGATCGTGCCCCCTCTGTTCTGCTCCTGAACCAGTGCTACGCTGACTGCATGCGGCGAAGCCGCGACGTAGAGCAACAGGGGTAGCGAGGGGTCGGGGCTTGTAAGAATCGCCAACTCTGACAGGTACTGCTTCAATGAAGCGAAGGCCGTCGCCTGCTCTGGTCCCCATGCGAAGTCTTTTGCGCCGCGGAGTGTTTTGAGGAAAGGGAGGCTTCACTCTACGGATTTGGAGATGAATCTATTGAGGGCGGCCAATCTGCCTGTCAGTCGTTGGACGTCTCTAGCTAACTGCGGGGGCGTCATGTTGATAATGGCCTGGATTTTGGTTGGATTGGCTTCAATCCCGCGGTGCAACACCAGGTAGCCCAATATTTCCCCTGGTGAACGCCAAAGACGCACTTTTCGGGGTTCAGGCGAAGTCGTGCGTCCCGCATGTTCGCAAACATTTCGGCGAGGTCAGCCAGATGGTCTTCCTTGCTTTTGCTGGCGACGACGATGTCGTCCACATACGTGAATATGTTTCTGCCGACCTGGCTCTCGAGCACCGTTTTCGTGAGCCGAGAGAAAGTGGACCCGGCGTTCTTAAGTCCCTCCGGCATTCTAATGAAGCAATACGTGCCGAAGGGTGTTATGAAACTGGTGCTTGCCTTGTCTTCCTCCTTCATATATATTTGATGGTAGCCGGAGAAGCAATCAAGGAGTGACATGACTTCACACCCGGTCGTGCTATCGACGATTTTGTCGATCCAAGGCAGCAGGAAGTTGTCCTTGGGGCAGGCCTTGTTAAGACTGGTGAAATCGATGCACATCCGCCATTTGTCGCTCTTCTTCTGCACCATTACTACGTTGGTGAGCCATGTAGGGTAGGCAATTGGCTCGATAAATTTGGCTTCAAGCAGGCGATGTACCTCGGCCTTGGCGGCTTATGTCTTCTCATCAGACATCTTGCATAGCCGCTGTTTCTTCGGCCTTACCGAAGGGTCAATTCCCAAGTTGTGCTCGATGATGGAGCGACTAACTCCGACCAGGTCGAGGGCGGACCAGGCAAAGACGTCTGAAAGGATCACGATGCCCAAGAGGGGGGGTGAATTGGGCTTTTCAAAAAATCAACACTAATTAAAAGCTAAGCAAGAGCTAAGCAAGAGCCCAACTTCACCCCAACAACTAGCACTAAGATAATAATACTAGAAATACAATAATGCTAAGACAATACTTCAAATACTTGCTAAACAAATACACAATGTAAAGTGCTTGAATTAAGTGCGGAATGTAAAGCAAGGTTTAGAAGACTCCTCCAATTTTTTCCGAGGTATCGAAGAGTCGGCACTCTCCACTAGTCCTCGTTGGAGCACCCGCGCAAGGGTATCGCTCCCCCTTGGTCCTCGCAAGAACCAAGTGCTCACTACGAGATGATCCTTTGGCACTCCGGCGCGGTGGATCCCTCGAGACCGCTTACAAACTTGAGTCGGGTCACCAACAAGATCTTCACGGTGATCACCGACCTCCCAACGCCACCAAGCCGTCTAGGTGATGCAGATCACCAAGAGTAACAAGCCGTAGACTTTCGCTTGACCAAGAGAAGCCTAATGCAAGTGGTGTGTGCTCTAGGTGGCTCTCGCTAGCGCTAATGAGGAACAAATGCGGGATTAAGATTCTCTAATCTCCTCACTAGGCTTTTGGTGCTTGCAATGCTCTAGCAATGTGCTGGAATAAATGTGGGGTGCAAGACATTGAATATGGTGGGTGGAGGGGGTATAAATAGCCCTCACCCACCAACTAGCCGTTACCAGCATTTTTCTGCGCGTGGGCGCACCGGACAGTCCGGTGCGCCACCGGTGCGCCAACGGTGCGCCAACGGTCGTTTCCAACGGCTAGTTCTGACAGTTAGCCGTTGGGCTGATGGCACACCGGACAGTGAACAGTCACTGTCCGGTGCACACCGGATAGTCCGGTGCACTGTCCGGTGCGCCACTATAATTCAACTCTGAAACCTGCGCTCTCGGGTTTCTGCGTGGGGAACGCTCTTCCCCGGGCCAGCCTGGCCCCACCTGACAGAGGGTGCACCGGACAGTCCGGTGCACACCGGACAGTCCGGTGCCCCAGGGCCAGAAACCCTACCTCTTGTTTTTCAGCTGATTTTCAAATCGGTTTTCGTTCTAACTTGTGAGTGAGTTCTAGAGTGACACCTAGCACTGTATGTGAGTGTGATTGTGCACCAACACTACACTAGAACTCTCTTGGTCAAACTACTCATCGACAACCCCTCTTTATAGTACGGCTAAAAGAGAATAAAAGACCTAACTAAATCACGAGTGTCCACATCTCCTTGACACTCGGACTCCGTTGTCCTTCACCTTTTGTTTCGTCGTTTTAGCCGTCGCTTCGAGTTCTTATCTCTGGGATTGTTTTCGCCGTTGTAGTACTTCTACCTGTAATGCGACCTAACTTACCATTTGTCTCTGCAAAACACACGTTAGTCACATATAATATTACGTTGTCATTAATCACTAAAACCAACCAGGGGCCTAGATGCTTTCAATCTCCCCCTTTTTGGTGATTGATGACAACCCTACAAGATTTGTGAGAGTAGTTTGTTTTGAAATTTCTGTCAATAGAAAGGATGGTTAGTTATATTCAGTAATCTTTGACAGAAAAAACGTGTACCATAATAATAAGAGTGAACGCATACACATCGTAAGATTCTTGTTCATATAAAAATGAAATTAAATCAATGAATCAAGAACTAGAAGACTGGTGATAAAATATAAGGTGAAAACATAATACACACAGTCAATCATAAGCAACGAGAGTATATATAGAGTTTGTGAGCCAAAAGCACCAAGCTAGTACAGAGAGTAGTAAGCACATATATTACATCAAAATGACTCTCTACTAACTCTCTAACTCTCCCTAGCTCTCACAACTCATATCTCTCCCCCTTTGGCGTCAAACACCAAAAGGGTACCCGAACCTACACATCTGAAGCGGGAGGAGGCGGCGGGGGCGCATCTGGTCGCGGTCGAGGCAGCAGAGCGAACGCCGGTGGGGGTCAGAGTCAGTCTCGGATCCAGGATCTATTGTAGAAGCTGGAGCTGGTACTGACTCGGACTGAGGGCACGCTGCAGAAGCTGTCGGAACTGAAGTGGTCACAGATACTACCACAACAGTAGTGGTAACAGCAGAAGCTGGTGGCACTGGCGGCTGAGGACAGACAGAGCTGAGAACCGGTGACGTGAAAGCCAGAGTGACCGACCAGAGCGGAGAGGAAGAAGGACCAACAGAAGGAAGAGGGGGTCCTGACTGAATCGCTGGCACAACAGGAGCCTGAAGCAGAGGTGGTGGTGCAGACTGAACCGGGGGAACCGAGACACCAGAATGCTGTAGCATAAGAGCCATGAATGCCCTGCTCTCAGCCCGATCCTGGAGTAGCTGCTGCTGAAGAGAATCCTGCCTGTCCTGTATGGTCTGAAACATCGAGAGCATCCTCTCGGATAACCGGGTCTGCTCGGCTGCTAGGTGAGCTTGCTGCTGAGTGAGAGACTGGAGAATCGAAGCAATAGCAGGGTCAATAGTCGGAGGGGCAGCAGGGGTAGCACTAGAACTCCCAACCTCATGATCATGTGAGCGTGGAGGCATAGGAGGCGGAGGCGGAGGAGGAATCCCAAAATCATCATCATCATCATCAACTGCTGCATCCTGAGCTTCGAACTGATGAAGAGCAGCATCCTCAGCCTGAGTGTCAAAAACTGGAGCAGAAGCTGGCACTGGATCCTCAGGCGCTGGACGGTAGGATCCAAAAACAAGGCGTGAGGCCTCAAGTGTGCCCTGGAACTGAGGAGGCCGAATCAGCTGCGCAAAAATGTGACACAGGTAGTGAGCATATGGCAACTGTCGACGAGCACGCATGCCATCCAAAACGGTGTCCTCGATCTCACAAATAAGGAAATCCACGACGTCAAACTCAGAGTGAGAGACCAGGGCACCAAGGAGCCAGAGCTGGATATGTGTGGTAGCCTCCCTTTATCCCATCCTCGGTAGAAGAGTCCATCTGATAAGCTCAAATAAGTACTTGGCTGCTGTAGTGAAATCTGCCGGTGAACGTCGCGACCCATCTGAGAAGGGCGGGCGGAACAGAGCTGCGACGTGAGTTGTACCCGGAGCCACACCGCCGTGAGGGCGACGAGGAGGGTCAGAGGTGTCGTAGCATAAGCTGTGAAGTCGAGTCGATGACTTGTGAAATCCAAAGAGCTGGCGAATCTGACTGGCAGAAATAGTGACATCCTCTCGCTCAAAACGAAACCTCATCCAGTGATGATCTGGGTCTATCCATACAGTCGCGTAGAAAATTCGGACCCATTCCTCAACATACCTGCCGCTGGTAGTCAGAAGGCCAGGCAGATATGTGAGGTGCACCTCAGAGTCAGCATCGGCGGCAAGCAGAAAAGCTGAAAGGCCCAAAAGCCGGTGCACTAGCAGAGCAATCTGTGCAGACATCTGTGCCCTGAAGAAGGATTCCTGAATCCTGGTGCTGAAAAGGTCAACTGCAGCAGGGTCCCTCTGAGCCGGTAACCAAGACTCCATGGGTACGTATCTGAACCTACGTACCCATGCCGCTGTAGCACGCTGAATGTCAAAAAGTCTGGGATCCGCAGCAAGTGGTCGTACCTCAGTCTCATCGCGCTCCCGGAATCGAGGTGGAGGGATAGGAGGAGCTGAAGCAGGAGCAGGAGGAGGAGCAGTGGAAGCTGGTGTAGTGGAGGTAGCGGGTATGGCTGTGGTGGTGGATGGCGCAACAGGGGTGACGGGAGCAGGCAGAGTGGGTGGTGGAGTGGAAGCAGTGGTGTGAGTGGAGGAGCGAGGCCGGGAGGCGAGGCGACGAACACGGTACGCAATCTGATCTGACGGAGTCTGTGGCTGATCCCCTAGCTTGGCCTGCGCAGCGGCTGATGCTTCTGCTGCCGCTGCACAAGCTGCTTTGTCCGTACGCCGCTTCTTGCGTCCTTCCTGCTGCTCCAAGTATACTGTCTTGCCCTTGACCTGCCTAAAGGGGCGACGAGGATCCTCATCATCGCCTCCCCCTAGCGCCGACACATTCTTCGTGCGCGGCATCCTGACCTAACGACTGCAAAGGAGAGAGAGAGGCTAAGTCGATAATATCCGATAGAATATCAAAGGAGGAGATGACTACCTGGAAAGCTCACACGAGAGGTGACGATCCAGGCAGGACAGGAGATGACACATGGGAAGTCAAGGTCACTGAAATGACAGAAGAGGTGAGCACGTATTAGTCGCATAGTCATAAGTATATGAAATGTGAATAAATACATACACAGAGAAATATGGCACGGAAAACGAGAGATAAGGCGAACGAGAGGTCAAACGACGTGAAAACGGCGTTTGAACGATAAATAGAGCCATAGGAGGTTTGGAATTCGAATTGAGGCACGAAATGACGTGGAATTGAGGCGATACTTCACAAATAGGTTTATATGGGTGAATACGAGTGAAGTGTGTGCTTGGTTTGAATTTAGGCGAAGAAAAAGAGATTTGGGCACTCGGCTCGGAAACGATCGCTCGAAACGGGGAATTTGGTGAAATTAAAGCCTGGAATATCGGATGGGCGTGAAATTTTGCGAATATGTTACTGGAGATGTTGTGAAGGTGCCTGAAAAATTTGGGTTCAATTGGAGCATTTTTGGCTGGTTTGGGCATTTCACCGAACACGTGGGGGGCGGAGTTTTAGGGTTTGGGGGAAATGGCTATTTGAGGTGGGAAAACCCTCCCGAAGGAGCTAGGAACCTGCAAGGATACTCAAGAAGCACATAGGAACACTTTGCGTCACTTGGATTCACTGGAATTCACAGAATTTGGAATTGGCACACAAAGGGTGGAAAAGGGGTGCTTCACTTGTGGTAGGAGCTCAGAGAGAAAGGGGAAAGAGGAGGATACTCACCAGAGAGGGAATGGGAGAAGCACTTGGACGCCGCCGGTGAAGAGATCGCCGGAGAGTGGTGATCGCCGGTGAGGGAGTGATCGCTAGAGACCGAGAGCAGAGGCTGGCCAGAGGGGAGAAAATGAGCCTGGCCTCGGGCTCGGGCAGAGAAGGATTTTTTAAAAACCGAGTATGGGCGCACCAGACAGTCTACAGTGCCTGTCCGGTGCACACCGGACAGCGCACAGTAGCTGTCCGGTGAACCACCGGACAGCGCACAGGAGAATGGAATTTTAGCGCGCGGCTGCCGGTGCACCGGACATTGCACAGTGCAGTGTCCGGTGCACACCGGACTGTCCGGTGAGCCCAGACAGAGGGAAAATTTGGATTTTTTGAATTTTTCTATCTAGTTCCCAACCAAACCAAATCCCAACTTATAAACACACAAAATAACACTTGTTGGGACAGGTATTGGCACCCTCATATACTTTTCTCATAATTTTCAAAATATTTTGCCATAGGCTAGATAATTTTTAGAGAAAATAAGCAAATGGTGAAATTTGCATTTTGGCTTGCACTAGGGGTTTTCAAAGTGATTTGAGTTTTGAATACTCCCCCTAAGTGCAGAACCTCATGCATATTTCAAGAACTAACTATTGCATAAAAAAATAAGAATTTAAGTGCTAAAAGCTTAAAACTAAGACTTGTCAAGTTTGACCCGAGTTAAGCTTTTTCACTCGCTTTGTTGGCGGTTATCTCAACTAGGTTAGACAAGCCCTAGATGCAATACAAGAAATTTAAACATGCAATGCAAGCTTGACAACACTATTTGACATCTTACATAAAGTTTCTGAGATCAAGAATATTTAGTTCATTTCTCAACATGCAAAAGCGGGTCTTATCAGGTGGCTTAGTGAAAATATCCGCTAATTGATCTTCCGACCTCACTCCTTCTAAAATGATATCTCCTTTAGCAACATGATCTCTAAGGAAGTGATGACGGATATCAATGTGCTTGGTGCGAGAGTGTTGTACAGGATTATTAGCAATTTTAACAGCACTCTCATTATCACACAACAAAGGTACCTTTTCTAGAACTACGCCATAGTCTAGAAGAGTTTGTTTTATATATAAAATTTGTGTGCAACAAGCACCTGCGGCAATGTATTCCGCTTCGGCAGTTGACAAGGCAACACTATTTTGCTTTTTGGATGTCCATGAAACTAGTGATCTACCAAGCTGATGGCATCCCCCAGAAGTACTTTTCCTATCAATTTTGCAACCGGCATAATCCGAATCGGAATAGCCAATTAAATCAAAAGTAGCTCCTTTGGGATACCACAGACCAACGCTTGTGGTGTGCCTGAGATACCTAAGAATTCTCTTAACAGCGCGAAGATGAGCTTTCTTAGGATTAGATTGAAATCTAGCACACATGCAGACACTAAACATAATATCGGGCCTAGATGCGGTAAGGTACAATAAACTACCAATCATAGAACGGTAGAGAGTTTGATTAACCGGGTTACCTCCCTCATCTAAGTCGAGATGTCCATTTGTTGGCATGGGGGTCTTGATTGGTTTGCACTTCTCCATGTTGAACCTTTTCAACAAGTCTTTGGTATACTTCTCTTGTGAGAGAAAGTTACCATCTTTCATTTGCTTGACTTGAAAGCTGAGGAAGTACGTTAGCTCACCAATCATTGACATCTGGAACTCCTTCGACATCAACTCACCAAATTCCTTGCAATGATAGTCATTTGTCAAGCCAAAGATTATATCATCAACATATACTTGACAAATGAAAATATCACTGTTATGTTTCTTTGTGAATAGAGTTGTGTCGACAGTCCCGATCTTGAAGCCCTTTTCGATGAGGATGTCGCGAAGGCCCTCATACCAAGCCCTTGGAGCTTGCTTTAGCCCATATAGCGCCTTGGACAACCTGTAAGCATGGTTAGGATATCTAGGGTCTTCAAATCCAGGGGATTGCTCAACATATACAAGTTCATTTATGAAGCCATTTAAAAATGCACTTTTTACATCCATTTGATAAAGTTTTATATCATAGCATGATGCATATGCAAGTAGGATACGGATGGCTTCCAGTCGAGCAACCGGTGCAAAGGTCTCTCCAAAATCTAGGCCTTCAACTTGAGAGAATCCCTTTGCAACAAGTCTTGCCTTGTTTCTTACAATCACACCTTGATCATCTTGTTTGTTTCTGAACACCCACTTTGTTCTAATGATTCTTGCATCTTGTGTGGGCTTCTCTAGGGTCCAAACTTCGTTACGGGTGAAGTTATTAAGTTCTTCATGCATGGCATTCACCCAGTACGGATCCTATAGCGCCTCATCTATACAAGTAGGCTCAACACAAGAAACAAAGGAGTGATGTTCAATAAAAGAAGCATGTCTATGTGATCGAGTAATAACCCCTTGTGAAGGACTCCCGATGATTTGGTTTTGAGGATGAGCTTGAAGTAGTGATGAGTTTCTCCTGTCAAACACTTGGGAAGAAGATCCTGGAGCATCAACATCTTCGGCTTGTACCCTTGCTTGTTCATGAGAGACAAATGTATCTTCATTTGCATGCCTCTCATCTTTTTCATCATCTTGTGGTACATTTGATGAAGAAGGCCTGTCAATGATTTGCACCTCTTCTTCATCTTCTTTTGGTTTGATAGCTCCAATTGGCATGTTCTTCATTGCTTCCCTAAGTGGTTCATCACCTACATCATCAAGATTTTCAAGTGCTCCTTGGGAGCCATTAGTCTCATCAAATTCCACATCATATGTTTCTTCTACCAAGCCAGTGGCATGGTTGAATACTCGATATGCTTTGGACTTTAATGAATAACCCAAAAGAAAACCAATATCACAACGTCTTTGAAACTTCCCTAGGTGATGGTGTTTCTTGTAGATGTAGCATTTGCACCCAAACACCCGGAAGAAAGAGACGTCTGGCTTTTTCCCATTTAGCAGTTCATAAGGAGTCTTCGCAAGTAGCCGGTGAGGAAATAACCTGATTGATGACATGCAGTGTTGACAGCTTCGGCCTAAAACCTCTCCGGTGTGTTATACTCATCAATCATTGTTCTTGCAAGTGTGATCAAGGTCCTGTTTTTCCTTTCAACAACTCCATTTTGTTGAGGTGTGTATGTTGCGGATACTTCATGCTTGATCCCAATTTCATCACAGTACTCATGAATGTTGGTGTTGTCAAATTCTTTGCCATTATCACTTCTAATCTTCTTGATCTTGCAATCAAATTCATTTTGTGCTTTCTTGGCAAACTTCTTGAATATAGATGCAACTTCAGATTTTCGTGGAGAAAGAACACCCAAGTGTATCTTGAGAAGTCATCAACAATCACTAGACAGTAGAGGTTGCCACCGGCACTTACATAATTTGTAGGTCCAAATAAATCCATATGAAGTAGTTTCAGTGGCCTTGATGTTGACATGAAAGCTTTAGTAGGATGTGTATTAGCAACTTGCTTTCCAACTTGACATGCACTACATGGCTTGTCTTTTTCAAACACCACATCCTTTAATCCTCTAACCATGTCTTTCTTTAATACCTTCTTGAGTGTGCTCATCCGAACATGTGCAAGCCTCCTATGCCAAAGCCATCCAAGTGAAGCTTTGGTGAAGAGGCAAGTTCTTAAGTCTGCATCTTCTGAAGTGAAATCCACTAAGTAGAGGTTGTTGTATCTAAAACCCTTGAACACCATTGATTCATCATCCATCTTTGATACAATAACCTCTGTTGGTGTGAATAAGCATTGAAGTCCAAGATCACAGAGTTGACCCACTGATAATAAATTGAAGCTCAAAGGTGCAACTAAGAGAACATTTGATATTGATAAATCATTTGAAATTGCCACCTTGCCAAGTCCTTGCACTTTTCCTTTTGAATTGTCTCCAAATGTGATTTTATCTTGTCCATCAACATTCTCATCAAGTGAGGTGAACATCCGTGGGTTGCCTGTCATATGTTGTGTGCATCCACTGTCAATAACCCAATGGCTCCCACCGGTCTTGTAGTTCACCTACATCCATAGACAAATCAAGCTTGAGTTTTGAGGGCCCTATATTGCATAGGACCAGTGACTCTCTCAATCAAGGACTTTGCAACCCAGATTTGTCTAGGTCTACTCTTGTTTGGTGGACCTAGGAATGTAACTTTGACCTTTCCATTTGCAACCTTCCTTAGAACATAATGAGCATTGAAAGCAAATGGTCTTGAGTGCTTAGGCAAGGGAGTTGGTGGTTTGGCTTTGCAATTGTGGGCAAAATGACCTTCATTTCCACACTCAAAGCATTTGATAGGCTTGTGAGTCTGCTTAGGCTTGTATTGAGTAGTAGCTTTCTTTTGCACAAAAGCATTGTATCCAATACCACTCTTGTTGTTTTTCATGACAGTGTTCATAAGCAGCTCATTTTGGAGGTATTGACCCTTGTTGAACTTTTGCACACTTGTTGCAAGATGTTCATTTTCACTCTTTAGTTTCTTGACCTCATTTTTAAGCCTTTCATTATCCACTGCCAACTCATTGTTGAAATCATTGTTCTCAATAGCATCCTTTCCTCTAGTAGTTGCATCAGTCAAGTATTTCTTCAATTTTTGGTTGTTTAAAGTTAGGACTTCAACTTTTTCAGTCAATTCAGCATGTAGACTAGTTTGCTCTCCTTGACTCAAATCATCACATGAGGTTGCTATATCAATCTTAACAACAGGGTTAATAGCCTCATGTGTTTTGCAAGATAAAAGTTCATTTTCAACAAGAAGATTGTCATGATCAAATTCAATTTGAGTATAGTCTTCCTTGATTTTTACTAGTCTATCTTGCAACTCCCTATTAGCTTCATTTAGCTTGTCACATTTATCCTTAGCATCTTTTAGGGAGGTTGTGAGCTCATTTACAGTTGATGACATAGTTTTATTTTCTTCTTTCATTTCATCACTAGCTTTCATAACTATGTCATATTTGGCATTTAAAGATTCATTTTCATTTTTCAACCTATCACATTTAGCTTTTGACTTTCTAATGATTTGAGTATATTCTTTAAGCAAGTCAGCTAGCTCATCATATGAAGGTGAAGCAAATTCCTCATCACTATCACTATCATCAGTAATATCAATATCATTTTGTACCTTCCGTTCACCCCTAGCCATGAGACATAGGTGAGAAGTCGATGATGGCGATGGTGGTGGTGAAGAGAAGTCCCCGGCGATGGCGGCAACTTTTTCATCATTCTCTTCTTCACTTGAAGAAGATCCACTTGATGACTCAATGTCAGTGAGCCAGTCACCAACAATATATGCATTTCCATTCTTCTTCTTGTGGAACCTCTTTTGCTTCCCATCCTTCCTCTTGAAGAATTTCTTTTCCTTCTTTTCATCATCGCTGTCATCTTCTTTCTTGCCCTTGAACTTGTTCTTCTTGGGCTTGTTACATTGATGAGCAAGATGACCGAGCTCACCACAGTTGTAGCAATCCATCTCAGAAATGGGCTTTCGTTTGTTGGAAAAGAATTTCTTCTTTCTTGAATCAAATTTGATGCCTTCTCTGTTGAGCTTCTTCAACATCTAGGTGGTCTTCCTTACCATCAAGGCAATGTTAGCATCAAGGTCATCATCACTTGAGGATTCTTCCTCAACTTGTATTTTTGCTTTTCCTTTTCTTTCTTGATTTGCTTTGAGAGCCAAATCCTTTCTTTTGGAAGATGACTCTTCTTTGTCGTTGATGTGCATGTACATCTCATGAGCATTGATCTTTCCCAAAATCTGTGTAGGTGTGGTAACTGAAAGATCCATTTGATGTAGCACAGTGACAATGTGCCCATATTTGTCTATTGGGAGGACACTGAGAATCTTCCTCACAACATCCGGTTGTGAGATTTGAGTAAGCCCCAATCCATTAACTTCCTCTACAAGAATATTGAGACGTGAGTACATGGCATTGGCATTTTCATTAGCAAGCATTTCAAAAGAATTAAACTTTCTCATGGCTATGTGATATCTCTCCTCACGCTCACTTCTAGTTCCTTCATATAGAGCACAAATGTCCATCCACGAATCATGAGCATTTTTATGATTTCTTACTCTATTGAACACATCTTTGAAAAGGCCTCTAAAAAGGGTGTTTTTGGCCTTAGCATTCCATTTCTCATAATTAAACTCATCACCTACAAGATTTGTGCGATCTCTAGGTTCGGGGAATCCTTGTGTGGCGGCTTTATAGACACTGAAAGGATAACGATGCCCAAGAGGGGGGGGTGAATTGGGCTTCTCTAAAAATTAACACTAATTAAAACCTAAGCAAGAGCTAAGCAAGAGCCCAACTTCACCCCAACAACTAGCACTAAGAATATAATACTAGAAATGCAATAAAGCTAAGACAATACTTCAAATACTTGCTAAACAAATACACAATGTAAAGTGCTTGAATTAAGTGCGGAATGTAAAGCAAAGTTTAGAAGACTCCTCCAATTTTTTTCCGAGGTATCGAAGAGTCGGCACTCTCCACTAGTCCTCGTTGGAGCACCCGCACAAGGGTATCGCTCCCCCTTGGTCCTCGCAAGAACCAAGTGCTCACTACGAGATGATCCTTTGCCACTCCGGCGCGGTGGATCCCTCGAGACCGCTTACAAACTTGAGTCGGGTCACCAACAAGATCTTCACGGTGATCACCGAGCTCCCAACGCCACCAAGCCGTCTAGGTGATGCCGATCACCAAGAGTAACAAGCCGTAGACTTTCGCTTGACCAAGAGAAGCCTAATGCAAGTGGTGTGTGCTCTAGGTGGCTCTCACTAGCGCTAATGAGGAACAAACGCAGATTATGATTCTCTAATCTCCTCACTAGGCTTTTGGTGCTTGCAATGCTCTAGCAATGTGCTGGAATAAATGTGGAGTGCAAGACATTGAATATGGTGGGTGAAAGGGGTATAAATAGCCCTCACCCACCAACTAGCCGTTACAGGCATCTCACTGCGCAATGGCGCACCGGACAATCCGGTGCGCCACCGGTGCGCCAACGGTGCGCCACCGGTGCGCCAACGGTCGTTTCCAACGGCTAGTTCTGACAGCTAGCCGTTGGACTCATGGCACACCGGACAGTGAACAGTTCACTGTCCGGTGCACACCGGACAGTCCGGTGCGGTGTCCGGTGCGCCACTAAAATTCAACTCTCAAAACCTGCGCTCTCGGGTTTCTGCGGAGGGAAAGCCTCTGCCCTGGACCAGCCTGGCCCCACTTGGCAGAGGGTGCATCGGACAGTCCGGTGCACACCGGACAGTCCGGTGCCCCAGGGCCAGAAACACTAACTCTTGTTTTTCAGCTGATTTTCAAATCGGTTTTCGTTCTAAATTGTGTGTGAGTTCTAGAGTGACACCTAGCACTGTATATGAGTGTGATTGTGCACCAACACTACACTAGAACTCTCTTGGTCAAACTACTCATCGACAACCCCTCTTTATAGTACGGCTAAAAAGAGAATAAAAGACCTAACTAAATCGCGAGTGTCCACATCTCCTTGACACTCGGACTCCGTAGACCTTTGCCTTTTGTTTCATCGTTTTAGCCGTCGCTTCGAGTTCTTATCTCCGGGATTGTTTTCACGTTGTAGTACTTCTACCTGTAATGCGACCTAACTTACAATTTGTCTCTGCAAAACACACGTTAGTCACATATAATATTACGTTGTCATTAATCACTAAAACCAACCAGGGGCCTAGATGCTTTCAATCTCCCCCTTTTTGGTGATTGATGACAACCCTACAAGTTTTGTGAGAGTAGTTTGTTTTGAAGTTTCTGTCAATAGAAAGGATGGTTAGTTATACTCAGTAATTTTTGACAGAAAGAACGTGTACCAAATAATAAGAGTGAGCGCATACACATCATAAGATTCTTGCTCAAATAAAAGTGAAGTTAAATCAATGAAACAAAAACTAGAAGACTGGTGATAAAATATAAGGTGAAAACATGATACACACAGTCAAACATAAGCAACGAGAGTATATGTCGAGGTTGTGAGCCAAAAACATCAAGCTAGTACAGAGAGTAGCAAGCACATATATTACATCAAAATGACTCTCTACTAACTCTCTAACTCCCCCTAGCTCTCACAACTCATATCTCTCCCCCTTTGGCGTCAAACACCAAAAGGGTACCCGAACCTAAACATCTGAAGCAGGAGGAGGCGGCGGGGGCGCATCCGGTCGCGGTCGAGGCAGCAGAGCGAACGCCGACGGACGGTCAGAGTCAGTCTCGGATCCAGGATCTGCGGTAGAAGCTGGAGCTGGTACTGACTCGGACTGAGGCCGCGCTGCAGGAGCTACCGAAACAGAAGAGGTCACAGATACTGCCACAGTAGTAGTGGTAACAGCAGATGCTGGTGGCACTGGCGGCTGCGGGCAGACAGAGCTGAGAACCGGAGAGGTGAACGCCAAAGTGACCGGCCAGAGCGGAGAGGTACCAACAGGGGGTCCTGACAAAATCGATGGCACAACTGGAGCGTGAAGCGGAGGAGGTGGGGCAGACAGAACCGGAGGAACTGAGACACCAGAGTGCTGTAGCATGAGAGCCATGAATGCCCTACTCTCAGCCCGATCCTGAAGTAGCTGCTGCTGAAGTGCATCCTGCCTGTCCTGCATGTTCTGAAACATCGAGAGCATCCTCTCGGATAACCGGGCCTGCTCGGCTGCCAGGTGAGCCTGCTGCTGAGTGAGAGTCTGGAGAATCGAAGCAAGAGTAGGGTCCATAGCCTGAGGAGTAGCAGGGGCAGCACGAGAACTCCCAGCCTCATGATCATGTGAGCGTGGAGGCATAGGAGGCGGAGGTGGAGGAGGAACCCCAAAATCATCATCATCATCATCATCATCATCATCATCATCATCATCAGCTGTTGTACCCTGAGTGTCGAACTGACGAAGAGCTACATCCTCGGCCTGAGAGTCAAAAACAGGAGCAGAAGCTGGCACAGGAATCTCAGGCGCAGGACGGTAGGAACCAAAAACGAGACGGGAGGCCTCAAGAATGCCCTGAAACCGAGGAGGCTGAATCAGCTGCGCAAAGATGTGGCATAAGTAGTGAGCATAGGGCAACTGCCGACGAGCACGAATCCCATTCAAAACGGTGTCCTCGATCTCACAAATCAGGAAGTCCACAACGTCAAACTCCGAGTGGGAGACCAGGGCACCAAGGAGCCAAAGCTGAATATGAGTGGTAGCCTCCCTGTATCCCATCCTCGGCAGAAGAGTCCATCTGATGAGCTCATATAAGTACTTTGCTGTTGTAGTAAAATCTGCCGGTGAACGTCGCGACCCATCTGTGAAGGGCGGGCGGAACAGAGCCACGACGTGAACTGTACCCGGAGCCACACCGCCGTGAGGGCGACGAGGAGGGTCAAAAGTGCCGTAGCAGAGGCTATGAAGACGAGTCGTCGACTCGGGAAATCCAAAAAGCTGGCGGATCTGACTGGCAGAAATGGTGACATCCTCGCGCTCAAAGCGAAACCTCATCCAGTGATGATCCGGGTCAATCCAAACAGAGGCGTAGAAGACTCGTACCCACTCCTCAACATACCTGCCGCTGGTAGTCAGAAGGCTCTGAAGGCCAGGCAGATAGGTGAGGTGCGCCTCAGAGTCAGCACCGGCTGCAAGCAGAAAGGCTGGAAGATCCAAAAGCCGGTGCACTCGCAGAGCTATCTGAGCAGACATCTGAGCTCTGAAAAACGACTCCTGAATACGTGTGCTGAAAAGATCACCTGTTGCAGGGTCTCTCTGGGCTGGGAGCCAAGACTCCACGGGTACGTATCTGAACCTACGTACCCGTGCCGCTGTAGCACGCTGAAGGTCAAACAGACGAGGATCCGTAGCCAGAGGACGAACCTCAGTCTCATCGCGCTCCTGGAATCGAGGTGGAGGGACATGAGGAGCTGAAGCGGGAGCGGGAGGAGGAGGAGCAGTGGAAGCTGGCGTAGTGGAGGTAGCGGGTATGGCTGTGGAGGTGGATGGGGCAATAGGAGTGACGGGAGCAGGCAGAGTGGGTGGCGGAGTGGAAGCGGAGGTGTGAGTGGAGGAGCGATGCCGGGAGGCGAGACGACGAACACGGTATGCAATCTGATCGGATGGAGTCTGCGGCTGATCTCCAAGCTCGGCCTGCGCAGCGGCCGCTGCAGCTGCTGCCGCTGCACGGGCTGCTCTGTCCGTACGCCGCTTCTTGCGGCCTTCCTGCTGCTCCAAGTAAACGGTCTTGCCCTTGACCTGCCTGAAGGGGCGACGGGGATCCTCATCATCGCCTCCCCCTGGCGCCGACACATTCTTCGTGCGCGGCATCCTGAGCTGATGTCTGCAAATGAGAGAGAGAGACTAAGCACAGAGCGAAAATGTCCGAGAGATTTTAGGAAAGGATGAGATGACTACCTGGAAAGCTCACACGAGAGGTGACGATCCAGGCAGGACGGGAGACGGCACACGGGCAATCAAGGTCACTGAAATGACAGAAGAGGTGAGCACGTATTAGTCACATAGTCATAAGTATATGAAATGTGAATAAATACATACACAAGAGAAATATGGCATAGGAAACACAAGATTAGACGATCGAGAGGTCAAACGACGTGAAAACGACGTTTGAACGATAAATAGTGCCATATGAGGTTTGGAATTCAAATTGAGGCACGAATCGATATGGAATTGAGCCGATACTTCACGAATAGGTTTATATGGGTGAATATGAGTGAAGTGTGTGCTCGGTTTGAAGTTAGGCGAAGAAAAAGGGATTAGGGCACTCGGCTCGGAAACGATCGCTCGAAACGGGGAATTGAGTGAAATTGAAGCCTGGAAACCCGGATTGGCGTGAAATTTGGCAAGAGTGTCACTGGAAGTGTTGTGAAGGTGCCTGAAAAATTTGGGTTCAATTGGAGCATTTTTGGCTGGTTTGGGCATTTCACCGAGCACGTGGCATGCGAGGAATTAGGGTTTTGGTGAAACGGCTATTTGAGGTGGGAAACCCCTCCCGAAGGAGCTACGAACCTGCAGGGATACTCAATACACACAGAGACACACATACCACAACAGGGATTCACAAGATTTCACAGGATTTGAAGTTGGGCAAAAGGGGTGGAAGGGAGGTGCTTTAGTGCCTCAAACAGAGAACTGAGAGGGAGTCGAGACAGGGGAGGAAGGGAGCCTGCTCACCGAGAAGCACACAGGTCGGGGTCGCCGGAACTTGGCCGGAGACAGGGCACGCCGGTGAGGGAGATCGCCGGCGACGGGGAGGAGTCGCCAGAGACAGAGAGAAAAGGGCGCTGGCAGGGAGAAAGAATGAGCCTCTAGCTCGGTCTCGGGCTGGAGGCCTTTTTTTAAAACGCGATATGGGCGCACCGGACAGTCTACAGTGCCTGTCCGGTGCACACCGGACAGCGCACAGTAGCTGTCCGGTGAACCACCGGACAGCGCACAGGAAAACGGATTTTTAGCGCGCGGCTGCCGGTGCACCGGACATTGCACAGTGCAGTGTCCGGTGCACACTGGACTGTCCCGGTGAGCCCAGACAGAGGGGAGTTTGGAAAATTTTGAATTTTTCTATCTAACTCTCAACCAAACCAAATCCCAACTTATAATCACACAAAATAACACTTGTTGGGACAGGTATTGGCACCCTCATATACTTTTCAAAATATTTTGCCATAGGCTAGATAAGTTTTAGAGAAAATAGGCAAATGGTGAAATTTGCATTTTGGCTTGCACTAGGGGTTTTTATGAGTGATTTGAGTTTTGAATACTCCCCCTAAGTGCAGTACCTCATGCATATTTCAAGAACCAATAATTACATAAGAAGTAAGAATTTAAGTGCTAAAAGCTTAAAACTAAGACTTGTCAGGTTTGACCCGAGTTAAGCTTTTTCACTCGCTTTGTTGGCGGTTATCTCAACTAGGTTAGACAAGTCCTAGATGCAATACAAGGAATTTAAACATGCAATGCAAGCTTGACAACACCATTTGACATTTTACATAAAATTTCTGAGATCAAGAATATTTAGTTCATTCCTCAACATGCAAAAGCGGGTCTTATCAAGTGGCTTAGTGAAAATATCCGCTAATTGATCTTCCGACCTCACTCCTTCTAAAATGATATCTCCCTTAGCAACATGATCTCTAAGGAAGTGATGACGGATATCAATGTGCTTGGTGCGAGAGTGTTGTACAGGATTATTAGCAATTTTAACAGCACTCTCATTATCACACAACAAAGGTACCTTTTCTAGAACTACGCCATAGTCTAGAAGAGTTTGTTTCATATATAAAATTTGTGTGCAACAAGCACCTGCGGCAATGTATTCCGCTTCGGCAGTTGACAAGGCAACACTATTTTGCTTTTTGGATGTCCATGAAACTAGTGATCTACCAAGCAGATGGCATCCCCCAGAAGTACTTTTCCTATCAATTTTGCAACCGGCATAATCCGAATCGGAATAGCCAATTAAATCAAAAGTAGCTCCTTTGGGATACCACAGACCAACGCTTGTGGTGTGCCTGAGATACCTAAGAATTCTCTTAACAGCGCGAAGATGAGCTTTCTTAGGATTAGATTGAAATCTAGCACACATGCAGACACTAAACATGATATCGGGCCTAGATGCGGTAAGGTACAATAAACTACCAATCATAGAACGGTAGAGAGTTTGATTAACCAGGTTACCTCCCTCATCTAAGTCGAGATGTCCATTTGTAGGCATGGGGGTCTTGATTGGTTTGCACTTCTCCATGTTGAACCTTTTCAACAAGTCTTTGATATACTTTTCTTGTGAGAGAAAGTTACCATCTTTCATTTGTTTGACTTGAAAGCCGAGGAAGTACGTAAGCTCACCAATCATTGACATCTCGAACTCCTTCGACATCAACTCACCAAATTCCTTGCAATGATAGTCATTTGTCGAGCCAAAGATTATATCATCAACATATACTTGACAAATGAAAATATCACCGTTATGTTTCTTTGTGAAGAGAGTTGTGTCGACGGTCCCGATCTTGAAGCCCTTTTCGATGAGGAAGTCGCGAAGGCGCTCATACCAAGCCCTTGGAGCCTGCTTTAGCCCATATAGCGCTTTGGACAACCTGTAAGCATGGTTAGGATATCTAGGGTCTTCAAATCCAGGCGGTTGCTCAACATATACAAGTTCATTTATGAAGCCATTTAAAAATGCACTTTTTACATCCATTTGATAAAGTTTTATATCATAGCATGATGCATATGCAAGTAGGATACGGATGGCTTCCAATCGAGCAACCGGTGCAAAGGTCTCTCCAAAATCTAAGCCTTCAACTTGAGAGAATCCCTTTGCAACAAGTCTTGCCTTGTTTCTTACAATCACACCTTGATCATCTTGTTTGTTTCTGAACACCCACTTTGTTCCAATGATTCTTGCATCTTGTGGGGGCTTCTCCAGGGTCCAAACTTCGTTACGGGTGAAGTTGTTAAGTTCTTCATGCATGGCATTCACCCAGTCCGGATCCTGTAGCGCCTCATCTATACAAGTAGGCTCAACACAAGAAACAAAAGAGTGATGTTCAATAAAAGAAGCATGTCTATGTGATCGAGTAATAACCCCTTGTGAAGGACTCCCGATGATTTGGTTTTGAGGATGAGCTTAAAGTAGTGATGAGTTTCTCCTGTCAACCACTTGGGAAGAAGATCCTGGAGCATCAATATCTTCGGCTTGTACCCTTGTTTGTTCATGAGAGACAAATGTATCTTCATTTGCATGCCTCTCATCTTTTTCATCATCTTGTGGTACATTTGATGAAGAAGGCCTGTCAATGATCTGCACTTCTTCTTCATCTTCTTTTGGTTTGATAGCTCCAATAGGCATGTTCTTCATTGCTTCCCTAAGTGGCTCATCACCTACATCATCAAGATTTTCAAGTGCTCCTTGGGAGCCATTAGTCTCATCAAATTCCACATCATATGTTTCTTCTACCACGCCAGTGGCATGGTTGAATACTCGATATGCTTTGGACTTTAATGAATAACCCAAAAGAAAACCAATATCACAACGTCTTTGAAACTTCCCTAGATGATGGCGTTTTTTGTAGATGTAGCATTTGCACCCAAACACCCGGAAGAAGGAGACGTCTGGCTTTTTCCCATTTAGCAGTTCATAAGGAGTCTTCGCAAGTAGCCGGTGAGGAAATAGCCTGTTTGATGCATAACAAGCTGTGCTGACAGCTTCGGCCCAAAACCTCTCCGGTGTGTTATACTCATCAATCATTGTTCTTGCAAGAGTGATCAAGGTCCTATTTTTCCTTTCAACAACTCCATTTTGTTGAGGTGTGTATGTGGCAGATACTTCATGCTTGATCCCAATTTCATCACAGTACTCATGAATGTTGGTGTTGTCAAATTCTTTGCCATTGTCACTTCTAATCTTCTTAATCTTGCAATCAAATTCATTTTGTGCTTTCTTGGCAAACTTTTTGAATATAGATGCAACTTCAGATTTGTCATGGAGAAAGAACACCCAAGTGTATCTTGAGAAGTCATCAACAATCACTAGACAGTAGAGGTTGCCACCGGCACTGACATAATTTGTAGGTCCAAATAAATCCATATGAAGTAGTTCCAGTGGCCTTGATGTTGACATGAAAGCTTTAGTGGGATGTGTATTAGCAACTTGCTTTCCAGCTTGACATGCACTGCATGGCTTGTCTTTTTCAAACACCACATCCTTTAATCCTCTAACCATATCTTTCTTTAGTACCTTCTTGAGTGTGCTCATCCCAACATGTGCAAGCCTCCTATGCCAAAGCCATCCAAGAGAGGCTTTGGTGAAGAGGCAAGTTCTTAAGTCTGCATCTTCTGAAGTGAAATCCACTAAGTAGAGGTTGTTGTATCTAAATCCCTTGAATACCATTGGTTCATCATCCATCTTTGTTACAATAACCTCTGTTGGAGTGAATAAGCATTGAAGTCCAAGATCACAGAGTTGTCCCACTGATAATAAGTTGAAGCTCAACGGTGCAACTAAGAGAACATTTGATATTGATAGATCATTTGAGATTGCCACCTTGCCAAGTCCTTGCACTTTTCCTTTTGAATTGTCTCCAAATGTGATTTTATCTTGACCATCAACATTTTCATCCAGTGAGGTGAACATCCGTGGGTTTCCTGTCATATGTTGTGTGCATCCACTGTCAATAACCCAATGGCTCCCACCGGTCTTGTAGTTCACCTACATTCACAGACAATTCAAACTTGAGTTTTGAGGGCCCTATATTGCATAGGACCAGTGACTCTCTCAATTAAGGACTTTGCCACCCAGATTTGTCTAGGTCTACTCTTGTTTGGTGGACCAAGGAATGTAACTTTAACCTTTCCATTTGCAACCTTTCTTAGAACATAATGAGCATTGAAAGCAAATGGTCTTGAGTGCTTAGGCAAGGGAGTTGGTGGTTTAGCTTTGCAATTGTGGGCAAAATGACCTTCATTTCCACACTCAAAGCATTTGATAGGCTTGTGAGTCTGCTTTGGCTTGTATTGAGTGGTCGCTTTCTTTTGCACAAAAGCATTGTATCCAATACCACTCTTGTTATTTTTCATAACAGTGTTCATAAGCAGCTCATTTTGGAGGTATTGACCCTTGTTGAACTTTTGCACACTTGTTGCAAGATGTTCATTTTCACTTTTTAGTTTCTTGACCTCATTTTTAAGCCTTTGATTATCCACTGCCAACTCATTGTTGAAATCATTGTTCTCAATAGCAACCTTTCCTCTAGTAGTTGCATCAGTCAAGTAATTCTTCAATTTTTGGTTGTCTAAGGTCAGGACTTCAACTCTTTCAGTCAATTCAGCATGTAGACTAGTTTGCTCTTCTTGAATCAAATCATCACATGAGGTTGCTACATCAAACTTAACAACAGGGTTAATAGCCTCATGTGTTTTGCAAGATAAAAGTTCATTTTCAACAAGAAGATTATCATGATCAAATTTAATTTGAGTATAGTCTTCCTTGATCTTTGCTAGTCTATTTTGCAACTCCCTATTAGCTTCATTTAATTTGTCATATTTTTCCTTAGCATCTTTTAGGGAGTTTGTGAGGTCATTTATAGTTGATGACATAGTTTTATTCTCTTCTTTTATTTCATCACTAGCCTTTATAACTATGTCATATTTGGCATTTAAAGATTCATTTTCATTTTTCAACCTATCACATTTAGCTTTTGACTTTCTAATGATTTGAGTATATTCTTTAAGCAAGTCAGCTAACTCATCATATGAAGGTGAAGCAAATTCCTCATCACTATCACTATCACTATCATCAGCAATATTAATATCATTCTGTACCTTCCATTCACCCCTAGCCATGAGGCATAGGTGAGAAGTAGATGATGGCGATGGTGGTGGTGAAGAGAAGTCCCCGGCGATGGCGGCAACTTTTTCATCATTCTCTTCTTCACTTGAAGAAGACCCACTTGATGATTCGATGTCGGTGAGCATGTCGCCAACAATATATGCCTTTCCATTCTTCTTCTTGTGGAACCTCTTTTGCTTCATATCCTTCCTCTTGAATAATTTCTTTTCCTTCTTTTCATCATCGCTTTCATTTTCTTTCTTGCCCTTGAACTTATTCTTCTTGGGCTTGTTGCATTGATGAGCAAGATGACCGAGCTCACCACAGTTGTAGCAGTCCATCTCAGAAATGGGCTTTCTTTTGTTGGAAAAGAATTTCTTCTTCCTTGAATCAAATTTGATGCCTTCTCTATTTAGCTTCTTCAACATCTTGGTGGTCTTCCTTACCATCAAGGCAATGTTTTGTAATACTCAAAATTGTATACAAAGAATAATAGAGAGTTATCCTCATTTTGTGTGCCTTATTTGCATCATGAAAAGAGCATACATGTAATTAAGAGGGATTAATCAAAACAAATGATTCCAAGATAAAAAAAATATGCATCATGTTGGAGTTATATGTTTGTGCATTAAATCAAAACAATAAGATAATAATTATTAGAAGTTGAATTCAACCCTAAATGGGAAACGGGGTCTTTGAAAATAAGAAAAAGAGGAGGGATATAAAAATATAAATAATATATTTAAATAAATATCCTCAAACTTATCACTTTTATTACACAAATATAGTTTGTGAATGATGAGCCACCAAGTTTGAATTTAAATTTGAATTTAACTTGAGGCTTAAATAAAAGGAAAATGGAATGGAAAGGAAAAAGAAAAGAAATGAGAAGACTGCGCTGGTAAAGAAATCGGCCTGCTCGGCCCATTGGCTCCTCTCTCAGGCGGCCCATTTAACCCACGCGCGCGCCCAACGAGCACTGACAAGTCGGGCCCGCGCGTCATATGTCGCTCCCGCCGCGCGCTGACGACCAGGCCCCACCGGGCAGCCTCCCGTGCGCGCTTGCCTGCCGTCCCCGTGTCGCCGACCTGCGGGACCCGCTTGGCAGACCCGCCTTCTCCACGGACTCGGTCATCGCGGCGACGGAATCGCGGGGTTCGTTGAGGTCCGGCCGATTTCCCTGCTTCTAGCGAAGTCCGTTTCAACAGAAAAGAAAATCCCACCAGTCATCGGCTCTGGGCGCTATTGGTCGTTCACCTCCTGCCGCAACCACCTAACCGCGTCGCACGCCGCCATGGCCGCACGGAATCCGCAAGCTCGAGCAGACTCCACCGATGTCGCGCGGACTATTCTGGGACACCGCAGCTCACGCCCATATATGTGGCCGCTTGCGCCCGGATTCTCCAAAGGGTAAAACCAGCAAAACACCATTGACGAACCGAGAGGGAGATCAGGGAGCGCAGAGAGAAGCAGGAGATGGCCGCCACCGATGCCTCACAGCTGGGGGTCGCCCGGGGTCCTCGGATGTGTCTTGATCGATTCGTCAGCATATGGGGATGGTAATCGAAGTCGAATCAGAGCTCAGGACGCCATGGGCGAATGGAATTTCTCACCGGTGCTGCTCTGTAGCCGCGGTGCCGCTAAATCTCGAGGTCCGGATCCCTGGGCGCATAATCATCGGTAGGTATCCGCGTAACTTACTCGAATTGATCTCCATACCGTGTATCGGGTCTTGGACCGGGGATTGTCGCTCCCTGGCGTCGCTTGGTGTGATCCCGGCGATGGACCACCGCTGCACCTGGGCGGCGCCGCCTCGTGCGACTGGGAATCGGGATGACGTGTCGACGACCATTGATCCAGAGATGGAGGGCTGGGAATAGATGTAGGAGTACCCTTTCGGTGATTGGATCCGAACCGTTGGGCAGATCGGATGGCCCATATTGGATCACGTCTCATTAAATACTGACCGTAGATTCATGATCTGGCGGCCAGTAGCGCGCACCGGTTCACAGGATTCGCAATCTAATCTGGGCCCTTGCTTTCTGATCGGACGACTCTAACCACCCGATACCCCTTCAGCGCGACTGTTTTACAGAAGAGACCCTACACTTGGGTATAATCAACCCGCAGTACACATGCCGTATAAAGTATTTACGCAGTGACCCAGAATTCTTATAGAATACCTCCTGCACTCCTCTGATTTAATGCGCGCAGTCCAAGGGAATAGAAAATCCAGTAAAATGAAATAGAAAATGATTTTCAATACAAAAATAAATCCAGAGACTTGTTTAATTCATATTAAATTCATTTTAACTCCAAATTCATCCATTCTAGTTGCATTAAATTTGTAATTAGTATTGTTTATCACCTAGTAACTTTATTTGGTTATGAAACCTAAACTAAAATTATGTACTTAGTTTCTTTCGTACCCCATCCCTAAATCTTTGGAAAATCATAACTTAATAACCGTAGCTCCGAATTTAGTGGTTCTTATTTCCATGATCTCGTAACGACACGTAGATTATTATCATGCAGTTTATTCTTATGTTTGGTGTGATGTTAATTTTGCATATACCATGCTTGTCTGTATTGCTACGTTTAGCAGTGAGGACACGTGTCATCTGAAGAGCAAAGTTGGTACCTGGGATCTCAAGTGCCAGGCAAGTTGTGCCCTTGATCACTTTTTTTTTACCCACTCATGTTCTAATTAATCATAATGATCTGCATAGGTTAATTTTGATGGGTCCCAATAGGATACCCTAGTTTGTCTATCTTTATACCTTGTTTACCACTGAACTTTCTGGGTAGTACTTGCTAGTGCTATATGTGGTTTTGGGTATGGAGATACCTTTTATTCATGATTATATCTTTGTTATCAATTGTTATTTACTGTTCATGATAAGATCATTATGTTAATTGGAACATGGAGAACCACCCGGGAAAACAGTGCTACCACAAGGGTTTATGGACGCCCTTGGCTGATTAATTAGGAAAGCTAGTGGAGGGCTACCTTACTCGAAAGGGGCAAGGGCAGTAGGGGAGTGGTCAGTGTAGGGAGGTCCTTGGGTTGATTTTGCTGTGATGGCGGTCAGGCAAGAACCCTGCATTGGAGCTTCCTATAAACTGTAGCGGGTAGTCTGAAGCTAGTGGAACTTTGTAAAGGCCTCGTAGTGGTACCCTGCCTCGCTTCCTCGGTAGAGGTGTATGGAGTCTGATCAACTCCGTGGCAAATGGGTAACACGACTTGTGGGTAAAGATGTGCAACCTCTGCAGAGTGTAAAACTGGTATACTAGCCGTGCTCACGGTCATGAGCGGCTCGGACACTCACATGATTAAATTATGGAACTTAAACTCAATTTGTCATATGCATTGCATCGCGGGTGAGGTTGTTACTTTTGTTCTACTACTTAATTGGGTTGGTATTTACTTATACTTAGTAATTGCTAATAAAATTTTGACCAACTTTAAAAGCAATGCTCAGCTCTAACCATCCTCTTTGGTAAGCCTTACACTTGACGTGAGCTCCCACCTTTGGCGAGTTCATGCACATTATTCCCCACAACTTGTTGAGCGATGAACGTATGTGAGCTCACTCTTGCTGTCTCACACCCCCCCCACAGGTCAAGAACAGGTACCACAGGATGAGGCGCGTGGAGGATGTTGTGGCGAGTTCGTGAGAGGTCTAGGTCGTCGTCTCCCAGTCAACTTTGGGTTGCTGGACCGTTGTCTCCTTATAATGTAATTATTTATTTATTTTGTACAGAACTCCTGTTATGTAGTAAAGATGTGACATTCGATCCTGTGCCATGATTCATCATATGTGTGAGACTTGGTCCCAGCACACCTGGTGATTATGTTCGCGCCCGGGTCTTGGTGCCCCGAAACCCGGGTGTTACAGAAGTGGTATCAGAGGAATGTTGATTGTAGGACGAAACCTAGATAGAACTGGACAACCATTGTCTGCTTACCTTTGCTACTCTGATTCTTTTCTAAACTTATCTTAATCTTTTCTCATCTATTTCCGCTTTACTCTGATTATTCTTACCTTTTCTTTCTAAGACAAATGTGGATTTCACACTTTGAAATCATGTACCTAAAGTGACCTTTAGGAATATGAGACCTACTCTTAAGAACAAAAAAACAAAACTATTTTTTTATATAAGTATCTATATGCTTGAATGCTTGTTCTTATGATACTTGTCTGATTTGGATCTTTGATTGAGTGTGATGGGTTGTGGAGTAATGTCCACAATTGCATCTGCATATACACCTAGACCTAAGGGAAAATATTTATAAAATAGACAACACAAAATATTCTCTATTAAAAATATATCAAGCCTAATGGATCCATCTTATCTTAAAAGATTCTATCTTATCCTAGTAGATCTAACTGATCTCAAAAGATTCTACCTTATCCATATGGATTCATCTTGCCCTAATAAGCATATTTATCCCACACTCGTGTAACCAACATGATCTAATCCAAAGTAATTAGATATTGTTTAGTCTAATCTAGTTATATCCAATCTAATCTAGATCACCATCTAATCCAATATGATCAAATCAAAAGTAAGTTATTAACAGGTTAGTTAATCTGGTGATATGGGTTAGACACTGCTTCAACAAACATAACCTAAACTAAATTAATGTCTTATACCAACTCGTCCGTAAACAACAATATAACCTACATCACAGGTTGTCTAGTCCATTTGTTCTGAAAGCAAAATACAACTCTGTTCAAACCTACCTACCTCATGTACCCCGGCTATCCTAACTATATGTCCTTAATTCAGATGGCAACTCCAACAATAAAGGCCAAAGAAGACCAACCATGTCAAAGGAGGATAAGCATCAACTCAAGTCTTCAAAGATCAAGTTGGATCGCCAGAAGAATCAAGATCTAGAGTTCAGGATGAAGTCTTTCCTTAATATACCCTTGCCACAACCTCTACTTGCCACAACCGTACCTCATCTGACCTAATAAATGGCTAGACATATAATATTCATATTTTCCAAATCATCTACTAACTGTTATGTAAAAAAAACTTGAATGAAACTTTGATTCCCAAAACCAAATGAGAAACTAAAATTCTAACCAAACTTATTATATCCCTTTTCTTACAAATCTCGAGGACGAGATTATTTTTAAGGGGGGTAGGATTTGTAATACTCAAAATTGTATACAAAGAATAATAGAGAGTTATCCTCATTTTGTGTGCCTTATTTGCATCATGAAAAGAGCATACATGTAATTAAGAGGGATTAATCAAAACAAATGATTCCAAGATAAAAAAAAATATGCATCATGTTGGAGTTATATGTTTGTGCATTAAATCAAAACAATAAGATAATAATTATTAGAAGTTGAATTCAACCCTAAATGGGAAATGGGGTCTTTGAAAATAAGAAAAAGAGGAGGGATATAAAAATATAAATAATATATTTAAATAAATATCCTCAAACTTATCACTTTTATTACACAAATATAGTTTGTGAATGATGAGCCACCAAGTTTGAATTTAAATTTGAATTTAACTTGAGGCTTAAATAAAAGGAAAATGGAATGGAAAGGAAAAAGAAAAGAAATGAGAAGACTGCGCTGGTAAAGAAATCGGCCTGCTCGGCCCATTGGCTCCTCTCTCAGGCAGCCCATTTAACCCACGCGCGCGCCCAACGGGCACTAACAAGTCGGGCCCGCGCGTCATATGTCGCTCCCGCCGCGCGCTGACGACCAGGCCCCACCGGGCAGCCTCCCGTGCGCGCTTGCCTGCCCTCCCCGTGTCGCCGACCTGCGGGACCCGCTTGGCAGACCCGCCTTCTCCACGGACTCGGTCATCGCGGCGACGGAATCGCGGGGTTCGTTGAGGTCCGGCCGATTTCCCTGCTTCTAGCGAAGTCCGTTTCAACAGAAAAGAAAATCCCACCAGTCATCGGCTCTGGGCGCTATTGGTCGTTCACCTCCTGCCGCAACCACCTAACCGCGTCGCACGCCGCCATGGCCGCGTGGAATCCGCAAGCTCGGGCAGACTCCACCGACGTCGCGCGGACTATTCTGTGACACCGCAGCTCACGCCCATATATGTGGCCGCTTGCGCCTGGATTCTCCAAACGGTAAAACCAGCAAAACACCATTGACGAACCTAGAGGGAGATCAGGGAGCGCAGAGAGAAGCAGGAGATGGCCGCCACCGATGCCTCACAGCCGGGGGTCGCCCGGGGTCCTCGGATGTGTCTTGATCGATTCGTCAGCATATGGGGATGGTAATCGAAGTCGAATCAGAGCTCAGGACGCCATGGGCGAATGGGAATTTCTCACCGGTGCTGCTCTGTAGCCGCGGTGCCGCTAAATCTCGAGGTCCGGATCCCTGGGCGCATAATCATCGGTAGGTATCCGCGTAACTTACTCGAATTGATCTCCATACCGTGTATCGGGTCTTGGACCGGGGATTGTCGCTCCCTGGCATCGCTTGGTGTGATCCCGGCGGTGGACCACCGCTGCACCTGGGCGGCGCCGCCTCGTGCGACTGGGAATCGGGACGACGTGTCGACGACCGTTGATCCAGAGATGGAGGGCTGGGAATAGATGTAGGAGTACCCTTTCGGTGATTGGATCCGAACCGTTGGGCAGATCGGATGGCCCATATTGGATCACGTCTCATTAAATACTGACCGTAGATTCATGATCTGGCGGCCAGTAGCACGCACCGGTTCACATGATTCGCAATCTAATCTGGGCCCTTGCTTTCTGATCGAACGACTCTAACCACCCGATACCCCTTCAGCGCGACTGTTTTACAGAAGAGACCCTACACTTGGGTATAATCAACCCGCAGTACACATGCTGTATAAAGTATTTACGCAGTGACCCAGAATTCTTATAGAATACCCCCTGCACTCCTCTGATTTAATGCGCGCAGTCCAAGGGAATAGAAAATCCAGTAAAATGAAATAGAAAATGATTTTCAATACAAAAATAAATCCAGAGACTTGTTTAATTCATATTAAATTCATTTTAACTCCAAATTCATCCATTCTAGTTGCATTAAATTTGTAATTAGTATTGTTTATCACCTAGTAACTTTATTTGGTTATGAAACCTAAACTAAAATTATGTACTTAGTTTCTTTCGTACCCCATCCCTAAATCTTTGGAAAATCATAACTTAATAACCGTAGCTCCGAATTTAGTGGTTCTTATTTCCATGATCTCGTAACGACGCGTAGATTATTATCATGCAGTTTATTCTTATGTTTGGTGTGATGTTAATTTTGCATATACCATGCTTGTCTGTATTGCTACGTTTAGCAGTGAGGACACGTGTCATCTGAAGAGCAAAGTTGGTACCTGGGATCTCAAGTGCTAGGCAAGTTGTGCCCTTGATCACTTTTTTTTACCCACTCATGTTCTAATTAATCATAATGATCTGCATAGGTTAATTTTGATGGGTCCCAATAGGATACCCTAGTTTGTCTATCTTTATACCTTGTTTACCACTGAACTTTCTAGGTAGTACTTGCTAGTGCTATATGTGGTTTTGGGTATGGAGATACCTTTTATTCATGATTATATCTTTGTTATCAATTGTTATTTACTGTTCATGATAAGATCATTATGTTAATTGGAACATGGAGAACCACCCGGGAAAACAGTGCTACCACAAGGGTTTATGGACGCCCTTGGCTGATTAATTAGGAAAGCTAGTGGAGGGCTACCTTACCCGAAAGGGGCAAGGGCAGTAGGGGAGTGGTCAGTGTAGGGAGGTCCTTGGGTTGATTTTGCTGCGATGGCGGTCAGGCAAGAACCCTGCATTGGAGCTTCCTATAAACTGTAGCGGGTAGTCTGAAGCTAGTGGAACTTTGTAAAGGCCTCGTAGTGGTACCCTGCCTCGCTTCCTCGGTAGAGGTGTATAGAGTCTGATCAACTCCATGGCAAATGGTTAACACGACTTGTGGGTAAAGATGCGCAACCTCTGCAGAGTGTAAAACTGGTATACTAGCCGTGCTCACGGTCATGAGCGGCTCGGACACTCACATGATTAAATTATGGAACTTAAACTCAATTTGTCATATGCATTGCATCGCAGGTGAGGTTGTTACTTTTGTTCTACTACTTAATTGGGTTGGTATTTACTTATACTTAGTAATTGCTAATAAAATTTTGACCAACTTTAAAAGCAATGCTCAGCTCTAACCATCCTCTTTGGTAAGCCTTACACTTCACGTGAGCTCCCACCTTTGGCGAGTTCATGCACATTATTCCCCACAACTTGTTGAGCGATGAACGTATGTGAGCTCACTCTTGCTGTCTCACACCCCCCCACAGGTCAAGAACAGGTACCACAGGATGAGGCGCGTGGAGGATGCTGTGGCGAGTTCGTGAGAGGTCTAGGTCGTCGTCTCCCAGTCAACTTTGGGTTGCTGGACCGTTGTCTCCTTATAATGTAATTATTTATTTATTTTGTACAGAACTCCTGTTATGTAGTAAAGATGTGACATTCGATCCTGTGCCATGATTCATCATATGTGTGAGACTTGGTCCCAGCACACCTGGTGATTATGTTCGCGCCCGGGTCTTGGTGCCCCGAAACCCGGGTGTTACATGTTTGCATCAAGGTCATCATCACTTGAGGATTCTTCCTCAACTTGTATTTTTGCTTTTCCTTTTCTTTCATGATTTGCTTTGAGAGCCAAATCCTTTCTTTTGGAAGATGATTCTTCTTTGTCGTTGATGTGCATGTACATTTCATGGGCATTGATCTTTCCCAAAATTTGTGTAGGTGTGGTAACTGAAAGATCCATTTGATGTAGCACAGTGACAATGTGTCCATATTTGTCTATTGGGAGGACACTGAGAATCTTCCTCACAACATCCGGTTGTGAGATTTGAGTAAGCCCCAATCTATTAACTTCCTCTACAAGAATATTAAGTCGTGAGTACATAGCATTTGCATTTTCATTAGTAAGCATTTCAAAAGAATTTAACTTTCGCATGGCTATGTGATATCTTTCCTCACGTTCACTTCTAGTTCCTTCGTGTAGAGCACAAATGTCCATCCACAAATCATGAGCATTTTTATGATTTCTTACTCTATTGAACACATCTTTGCAAAGGCCTCTAAAAAGGGTGTTTTTGGCCTTAGCATTCCATTTCTCATAATTGAACTCATCACCTACAAGATTTGTGGGATCTCTAGGTTCGGGGAATCCTTGTGTGGCGGCTTTATAGACACCAATGTCTATAGCCTCTAAGTATGCTTCCATACGAATTTTCCAATAAGGAAAATCGTCACCATCAAAAACGGGAGGAGGTCCATCCCCACCGGACATCGTAACTCTAGCGTTTAAGCTAATCTATGAGCAACAAGGCTTTGATACCAATTGAAAGGATCACGATGCCCAAGAGGGGGGTGAATTGGGCTTCTCTAAAAATTAACACTAATTAAAACCTAAGCAAGAGCTAAGTAAGAGCCCAACTTCACCCCAACAACTAGCACTAAGAATATAATACTAGAAATGCAATAAAGCTAAGACAATACTTCAAATACTTGCTAAACAAATACACAATGTAAAGTGCTTGAATTAAGTGCGGAATGTAAAGCAAAGTTTAGAAGACTCCTCCAATTTTTTTCCGAGGTATCGAAGAGTCGGCACTCTCCACTAGTCCTCGTTGGAGCACCCGCGCAAGGGTATCGCTCCCCCTTGGTCCTCGCAAGAACCAAGTGCTCACTACGAGATGATCCTTTGCCACTCCGGCGCGGTGGATCCCTCGAGACCGCTTACAAACTTGAGTCGGGTCACCAACAAGATCTTCACGGTGATCACCGAGCTCCCAACGCCACCAAGCCGTCTAGGTGATGCCGATCACCAAGAGTAACAAGCCGTAGACTTTTGCTTGACCAAGAGAAGCCTAATGCAAGTGGTGTGTGCTCTAGGTGGCTCTCACTAGCGCTAATGAGGAACAAACGCGGATTATGATTCTCTAATCTCCTCACTAGGCTTTTGGTGCTTGCAATGCTATAGCAATGTGTTGAAATAAATGTGGAGTGCAAGACATTGAATATGGTGGGTGGAAGGGGTATAAATAGCCCTCACCCACCAACTAGCCGTTACAGGCATCTCACTGCGCAATGGCGCACCGGACAGTCCGGTGCGCCACCGGTGCGCCAACGGTCGTTTCCAACGGCTAGTTCTGACAGCTAGCCGTTGGACTCATGGCACACCGGACAGTCCGGTGCGGTGTCCGGTGCGCCACTAAAATTCAACTCTCAAAACCTGCGCTCTCGGGTTTCTGCGGAGGGAAAGCCTCTGCCCTGGACCAGCCTGGCCCCACTTGGCAGAGGGTGCACCGGACAGTCCGGTGCACACCGGACTGTCCGGTGCCCCAGGGCCAGAAACACTAACTCTTGTTTTTCAGCTGATTTTCAAATCGGTTTTCGTTCTAAATTGTGTGTGAGTTCTAGAGTGACACCTAGCACTGTATATGAGTGTGATTGTGCACCAACACTACACTAGAACTCTCTTGGTCAAACTACTCATCGACAACCCCTCTTTATAGTACGGCTAAAAAGAGAATAAAAGACCTAACTAAATCGCGAGTGTCCACATCTCCTTGACACTCGGACTCCGTAGACCTTTGCCTTTTGTTTTGTCGTTTTATCCGTCGCTTCGAGTTCTTATCTCCGGGATTGTTTTCATGTTGTAGTACTTCTACCTGTCATGCGACCTAACTTACAATTTGTCTCTGCAAAACACACGTTAGTCACATATAATATTACGTTGTCAATAATCACTAAAACCAACCAGGGGCCTAAATGCTTTCAGACACCAATGTCTATAGCCTCTAAATATGCTTCCATACGAATTTTCCAATAAGGAAAATCGTCACCATCAAAAACGGGAGGAGGTCCATCCCCACCGGACATCGTAACTCTTAGCGGTTAAGCTAATCTAAGAGCAACAAGGCTCTGATACCAATTGAAAGGATCACGATGCCCAAGAGGGGGGTGAATTGGGCTTTTCTAAAAATCAACACTAATTAAAAGCTAAGCAAGAGCCCAACTTCACCCCAACAACTAGCACTAAGATAATAATACTAGAAATACAATAATGCTAAGACAATACTTCAAATACTTGCTAAACAAATACACAATGTAAAGTGCTTGAATTAAGTGCGGAATGTAAAGCAAGGTTTAGAAGACTCCTCCAATTTTTCTCGAGGTATCGAAGAGTCGACACTCTCCACTAGTCCTCGTTGGAGCACCCGCACAAGGGTATCGCTCCCCCTTGGTCCTCGCAAGAACCAAGTGCTCAATACGAGATGATCCTTTGCCACTCCGGCGCGGTGGATCCCTCGAGACCGCTTACAAACTTGAGTCGGGTCACCAACAAGATCTTCACGGTGATCACCGAGCTCCCAACGCCACCAAGCCGTCTAGGTGATGCCGATCACCAAGAGTAACAAGCCGTAGACTTTCGCTTGGCCAAGAGAAGCCTAATGCAAGTGGTGTGTGCTCTAGGTGGCTCTCGCTAGCGCTAATGAGGAACAAATGCGGGATTAAGATTCTCTAATCTCCTCACTAGGCTTTTGGTGCTTGCAATGCTCTAGCAATGTGCTGGAATAAATGTGGGGTGCAAGACATTGAATATGGTGGGTGGAGGGGGTATAAATAGCCCTCACCCACCAACTAGCCGTTACCAGCATTTTCCTGCGCGTGGGCGCACCGGACAGTCCGGTGCGCCACCGGTGCGCCAACGGTCGTTTCCAACGGCTAGTTCTGACAGTTAGCCGTTGGGCTGATGGCACACCGGACAGTGAACAGTCACTGTCCGGTGCACTGTCCGGTGCACTGTCCGGTGCGCCACTATAATTCAACTCTAAAACCAGTGCTCTCGGGTTTCTGCGTGGGGAAGGCTCTTCCCCGGGCCAGCCTGGCCCCACCTGGCAGAGGGTGCACCGGACAGTCCGGTGCACACCGGACAGTCCGGTGCCCCAGGGCCAGAAACCCTACCTCTTGTTTTTCAGCTGATTTTCAAATCGGTTTTCATTCTAACTTGTGAGTGAGTTCTAGAGTGACACCTAGCACTGTATGTGAGTGTGATTGTGCACCAACACTACACTAGAACTCTCTTGGTCAAACTACTCATCGACAACCCCTCTTTATAGTACGACTAAAAGAGAATAAAAGACCTAACTAAATCACGAGTGTCCACATCTCCTTGACACTCGGACTCTGTAGTCCTTCACCTTTTGTTTTGTCGTTTTAGCCGTCGCTTCGAGTTCTTATCTCTGGGATTGTTTTCACCGTTGTAGTACTTCTACCTGTAATGCGACCTAACTTACCATTTGTCTCTGCAAAACACATGTTAGTCACATATAATATTACGTTGTCATTAATCACTAAAACCAACCAGGGGCCTAGATGCTTTCAACGTCTTTATTCTTGGACAGACAGCAGAGGAGTCTCTCCTCGTCATGCGAAGTGAGGTCTTCGCTGATGGTGACCGTCTGCTTGGGTGTTGCCTGGTCGAGGGGAACAGTCTTGGTCCCGTCGTTGCTCTGCAGCTGTGCTTTGTCATGTTCTTTGGCGGTTGGGCTGGCAGATTCGGGGACCTCACGCTGGGCCGTGAGGCAGCGTACGTTCCTTTGGCCGGGAACGAAGTCTCTTTCTATGTTACGCGCAGCCTACTAGTTGTCGTAGACTGTGATGGCGCCTTGCGGACCTGGGATCTTCATGCACAGGTAAAGTTCGTGAATGGCTGCCTCAAACTTGTTGATGGAGCCCCGACCCATTATGGCGGTGTACGGGTACACCATGTCGACGATGTCGAACGTGACTTGCTCACTTCGTGCATTGGGTGCTACACCGAAGGAGAGAGGTAACTCTATTTTGCCGACAGGAAAGGTGCCCTTGCCGCCAAAGCCATACAGTGGGTTGTCCAAAGGCTTGAGCAGGCTGTGGCTTATGCCCATGCGGTCGAAGGCATGGAGGAAAATGATATCCGCCTGGCTGCCATTGTCAACTAAGACTTTGTGCAGGTCCCAACCTGCCATGCTGCAGTTGATAACCATGGCGTCGATGTGGGGGGCGCTGCGCAGATCGACGTCTCGGGCGTCGAAGGTCAATGACACATGGGACCACTTCGTCTGCACGACTGGACCGGTGATGGCGACGTGGTTGATGCTGCGGTAATGGTCCCTCTTCTGTCGCTTTGTGTCGAAGTCGACGCTGGACCCCCCCAGTGATCATGTGAATGACTCCGCGATACGGCTGATCGGCGAAGTCTTCTTGCTTTGGGGCTTGGGGGTGGTGGATGTTTTGTTGTTATGGGTGTGGAGGTGGGGGTGGGGGAGGTACGATTTGTACCTCCTAATGGTGTTGGTATGCGTGGTGCGGTGGATGCGGAGCGGGGCCGTGGATGTATGGCTGAGGGGGTTGTTGATATGTGTGCGCGACAACTCTAGGATTGTCGGCTAGTTTCGCTCGTGCCATCCTGTCTCTGGTGGCCTTCGTCTCTGGGCAGTCTCTTATAGGGTGCAAGCAGTCTTCGCCATGGAACAAGCAGTAAAATCTGCGCGGTTGCTGTGCACGTCCCCGGCCCCGACCACGAGTTCCGTTTCCGCGGCCTTGGGGGGGATACTCCTGGCGGCGAGGGGCCTCGCCAGCGGGGTGCTGGTTGGCGATGTTGTGTACCTGCTGCTGATTGCGGCCGTCCCGACCGGAGTCTGCCTGCGAAGGCCTGGTCCACATATGGCTGGACTGCGGAGGGTCTTTAGGTTTCCTCTGGGACTCGACTTTGCGCTGGTGAAGCTCTTCGGATCTGGCGTATTTTTCAAATAGCTGATACAGCTCCTAGAGGTTCCTGGGCGGAACTCTGATGCAGTGGCTGTAAAGGACGCCGACCCGAAGGCCACTGATGGCGTAGTGGATGGCGATTTGGTCATCAACCGAAGGCAGTTGTGACTTGAGGGTTAGAAACTTGCGGTAGTACTCCCGCAGGGTCTCTCTTTCCAGCTGCTTGCAGAGTGAAAGTTCAGCCAAGGCGTCGGTGTGTGGGCGGTACCCTTGGAAGTTGAGCAGGAATTTGTCTCGGAGACTTCTCCAGGAGTCGATGGACAGCGGGGACAACCTGGTGTACCAGATGAGGGCCGGGTCTTCGAGGGCGATGATGAATGACTTGGCCATCGTGGCGTTGTCCCCTCCGGATGATGCGACGGTGACCTGATAGCTCATGATGTACTGTGCTGGGTCAGTGTTGTTGTTGTACTTGGGATAGGTCCCTGCCCTGAAGTTGGCGGGCCATGGTGATACTTGCAGGTGGGGCGCTAGGGGACTCCGCTCGTCAAGGTAGTTGACACCTTGGAATGCTGCGGCGTGCGGAATGGCGTGTCCGCGCTGAGGGATGACCAGGTCTTCAATTTGCGCGTGCTGTTGGAGGGGTGGGCCATTGTTGAGCACCATATTGAGCGGCCGGACGGTCCGGCCCTGAGGCCGGACGGTCCGCGGTCCGGACAGTCCGCGCCTGTGGGCCGGACGGTCCGCGCGTGCGCAGAACAGATTAGGGTTCCGAGTTTTGTGCTACGGTTGTTAACTATATTCGCGGGATTAGCTCGGAATCAGTTGTGTAAAGGGTCCAGCCCCCCTCCTCTATAAATAGAGAGGTCTACGGCCGATTTGTAATCATCAACAATCGAATCAATACAACTTTTACTCGCATTTTATTCTAGGAGTAGTTCTAGTCTAGTTTAGGTTTAGCCTCCCAATCCCCAAATTCTTCGCCTCTCTTCGACTCTACGCCGATTGGAGGAGTCTAGGTCGGCCGGCCCGAGCCTAGACAACCCCTAGGATCTCTCCTCCCCGACGGGGTCCCTCCCGGGAGCGAGATCCAGGCGCCGTCGGCGATCTTCCGCCGTCCCTGCGTACGTGCGGACCGTCCGGCCCCAGGGCGCGGACCGTCCGGCCGTCAGGCAGAAGTCCCAGCAGCGCACCAGGCCGCGGACCGTCCGGCCCCAGGCCGCAGACAGTCCGCCCTTGCGCAGGGAGCACCACCGCGCCTCGCACCAGGCCGCGGACCGTCCGGCCCCTGCGCGCGGACCGTCCGCCCCTGTGCAGAGGGCACCGCCACGGTTCTTGTTGAGTGTTTGGCGCTCCGAAAAGGCGTCAACATACTTTTTGGCGACTCCGCTGGGGAACGACATATCTAAGCTCATCAAATCGGCCCTCAATGGCCGGTTCAAGGGATAGCTCTGATATTTCTCCAAGCAACATCATAGAGCCGACTTGGGAAACCTTGCCGGCTGACGAGCAGCTCCAGTTCGAGGAGCACAAGGAGCGGATGATCCAGGAGGCGAAAGCAAAGTTCCTGGCCAACTTCAAAGTGGACAGGAACAACAAGGTCGTCCGACATTGGGCGACGGATCCGGCTTCGCTCCAACCCACGCCAGATATCCCCAATGTAAGTAATACCAACGAGCTACAATCTCTTAGAAATTATGTAGAAGATCAACGTGAACAAATGCAGAACATCATAGGGGGTATGCAAAGCGATCTTAAGAGACTAGTACGTGCATTCGATAAATCTAGTACCGCAAATTTTCCTTCGCACGAGGTTGAGTTAGGAGATAGCGCGCGTAACACATCGGCTACAGGTTGTCACGATCAGTCACAACCCCTTTATGGGATGCCGATGGACACATACCCTAAGCAACCGCAAATCGGCAGCAAACCAGCCGATCTGCACATGCCCGGACCATCCGCACGTGAGCGCGGACCGTCCGGACCAACAGCATTCGGGCCTATTTTTAATGAGTTACCTAGATATGCGCCCGAACCACCACATATGACACAGAACCCAAATTACCCAGTCGGACGGTCCGCATACAATGACGGACGGTCCGCATATGACCACGGACGGTCCGGGTACATATCCGGACAGCCCGCACATGACCCTTTTGAGGAGGATTGTTACCGGAATCCTCACCCGTCCCAGCAGCACTTCCCATCGCACTATACAATGCATCAACCCATTAATTCAAGGTCCAGAGCCCAGGAAAGCTTTCCGGCCCCACCCAGGAGGCCGGAAAGAAACGATCAAACCTATGACCCATATAGGGCAAATGAAAATGCACCACGTAACTCAAACCAATGGGGGGAAAGACAGCATGCTAATATCCAGCCAACCCCACCTATGTTTGACCAGAGAGCCGGTGGTCTCGCACCGGCTGCCATTGATATAGTAAGGGAAGAGATAGCTGGGGCGTTCCGAGATAAGCTCGGAGTAAGCATGGTCCCTGGGGGGCAATCATATCAGAAACCTTATGACAGCCGATTTGATCACCACCCATACCCACAGGGAACCAGGATACCCGAATTCGCAAAATTTTCGGGTGATCAAGGGAAAAACACACGCGAACATATAGGCCAGTTCTTAGCACAATTGGGAGAATTGGCCGACACAGAGGCATTTCGCGTACGTTTATTTTCATTATCGCTAACAGGAACCGCGTTTGCATGGTATGCCACTTTACCTCCTAATTCCATTTCATCATGGGGGGATCTAGAACAAAAATTTCATGATCATTTTTTCTCCGGTGATTATGAGTTGGATTTGGTAGATTTAGTGTCGTTGCGACAGACAAAAGACGAATCGGTTAATGATTACATCCGGAGATTCCGCGATACAAGAAACCGATGCTTTCAAATCCATTTAGCAGAAAAACAGCTAGTAGGATTGGCCTTCAATGGTTTACGATATTATTTAAAAGAGAGATTAGAAGGCATACAATTTTTTACACTAGCACAGTTACACCAGAGGGCTTTGGCTTGCGAAAGCCGGAGTAAAGAAACTGCTAAAACAATGCGTCACAACGTACATATAGTAGAATGCGACCAAAGTAGCTCAGATGACGAATCAACAGAAGTATATGCTGCTGAAATGGTTTGGCCAAAACAGGCCAAATCTTCGGCTTGTTCCTCCTTGCAGCCGGTTCAAAAGAAACGGCAGGAGGAGGTTAAGTTTACATTTAATGTTGGTAAGTGTGATAGAATATTTGATGAATTACTGAAAAATGGCAACATTAAAATAAATCACACTGTTCCATCCGCCGACGAGCTAAAACGTCGTGCATATTGCAAGTGGCATAACTCATTTTCTCATGCCACTAATGATTGTAATGTATTCCGTCGACAGATTCAATCGGCCATTAACGAAGGACGATTGAAATTTCAGGAAATGCAGGTGGATACAGAGCCCTTTCCGATGAACATGATTGACTTCGAGGGCAAGAAAGTCCTAGTTCGGCCAAACAGAGCCGATAAAGGCAAAGAGACAATCATCGGCAATGCTAAAGAGGCCGATGGGGATCGTAAAGTTTCTTGCAGAAAAGTGGTGGCCGAGAAGACTCCCGATGGAGGGGAGACCCTAAAGGTGATCATCACGGCCTCCAGTACCGGGGGGCATGCGCAGACAGGGAGACAGATGCAGGAGCCCGTGCTGCGTATCCCGGACGGTCCGGCACGTAGGCGCGGACGGTCCGGGACACCACCAGACGGTCCGGAGAGCTCCGGCGGACGGTCCGGCCGTACTCAGGATTCTCAACGTCCACGTACTTTCAAACCACGACGACCAGAGATAGGTACGTGGAAAACAAATACATTTAAAGCAGCTGGTCGGCTGATCAAGCCTGGCCCGACTTTCGATCAATTGTTGTCTAAATATGTGAAAAAGAAGGCTGGCCCCAGTGACCGGCCACCGAAGCGACCCCGCTCACCCATTCATGAGCAACGTCAGGTCAGGCCGATTGGACCACATCACCAATCGGAAGAAATGAAAGGTCCTATTGTACAATTGAGACCTAACATGCCGACATGGACCCCTCCACCTCCATATCCACCTATGCCATATCCGTACACATATTTACCTCCGCCATATGTCCCAAATCAAATGTGGGGCATGCCACCATATCCATTTGGGATGCCACAGTACCCCGCCTGGGGGGCACCCCAAACATCTGTTTTCAACAGGTTGACGCCACCAGTGCAAGACCGATTGAGCGCTGTTCAATCTGGTCACCAGGCACAAACCCAACAGGATTGCCGGACTACTCGGCCTTCAAGGCCGACCAATCCGGCAGGGGGGCATATGCCTGCAGCAACTCAAAAAACAACAAAAGGGGACATCATCAAAATAGGCACCGCAGATGTTGTCATACAGGGAGACAATAAAGGGCCGATGATTTTCGGCGAATCGGCCAACGCAACCGAAAAGGATACGGCTACCATCAAAACAGCCGATCCAAAATACTCCATGCCTCGATGGTGCCCAGCAGGATTGACACGATCCCAAAAGAGAAAATTACAGCGCCTAAGAGCAAAGGAGAGCCAAGAGAAGGAGGCGGAAAAGACATTTAATGACACACATCCATTATACCCGCCACCGCAAAAGAAATGGAGACCGAAGGCCGTTGATAAAAAACAAACGGCCACAGAAATAGAAAGTCAATCTGCACCAAGCACGGACCGTCCGGCCCCTACGCACGGACCGTCCGTCGTTCACCAGGAAGTTTCTGGACAACCTGCACCAGGCGCGGACCGTCCGGCCACCGCACGCGGACCGTCCGCCGTTCACCAGGAAGCCTCCAACGACACGACAACATCAATGGAAGAGGACGACCTGCTGGGAGAAGACCTGGTCGACTACGAGGCTTCTCCAGAACACCCAGGTATGGATGTAAATATTATTACATTTTCTGCCGATTGTACTATTATCGGCGACGATGAACCTGTTGTTGCCCAGTTTAATTTTGGTCCTAAAGAAGCCGCCTTTACTAAACCAAAAGAATCGGTAAATCATTTAAAGCCGCTCTTCGTGCGCGGCCACATTGATGGGATACCGATTGCTAAGATGTTGGTAGATGGAGGGGCGGCTGTAAATCTAATGCCTTATTCATTATACAGAAAGTTAGGTAAACAAGATGATGAACTTGTCAAGACCAACATGACCCTCAGCGGTGTTGGAACTGATAGTTCGATCAAAGCCAGGGGAGTCACGTCCGTTGAATTAACCATCGGGACTAAGACCCTTGCTGCTGCATTCTTCGTCGCTGATGTAGAAGGAAATTACAGTTTAATCTTAGGCAGAGATTGGATTCACGCCAATCAATGTATACCTTCTACATTACATCAAATGCTGATACAATGGGTAGGCGATGACATAGAACAAGTACACGCTGATGTATCGGCCTGCATCGCTGTGGCCGATGCCCCTGTACTCTGGACTTATGAGACTGCTACATGTCTCACAGGAGTAGACTTTTCTGATTATCAATTCATAAGTATAGATAAGAAAGGTTTCACTCCTGTAATGCTAGAGCCGATGGAAAATCGGCTAAATCCTAAATAAAGTTAAATGATGAATACACACAAATTTCATGAGTCTTTAGTCACGGACAGTTCGGCCGCCAAGGCCGGATGGTCTGGTCTTTCACAAAAGAGTTCGGACTTTAAGACCGAACATCTACCACAGCAAAAAGACAGTATTACGGATGATCCGGTCCACGAGACCGGAAAGTCCGCCATCACACAAAGATCATCTGATTCCTCTGTGGGGGACATGATAGAGGAATTCAGAGATCTTGATAAACTAGGACAGGGGTTTACATCGGCCGATCCTTTGGAGGAGATTGATATAGGAGATGGTAAAACTCCAAGGCCGACTTTTGTAAACAAGACCCTGGAGACCGATTCTAGGAATGAGATGATCGGTCTATTGAAGGAATATTCAGATTATTTTGCTTGGAATTACACTGAAATGCCTGGACTAAGACGAGAAATTGTCGAACATCGGCTGCCTATTAAGCCTGGTTTCAGACCTTTCAAGCAGAAAGCTAGAACATTTCGTCCAGATCTTCTCCCACGAATCAAGGACGAAATCCACCGGCTGCTAGAAGCTAATTTTATTAGACCTTGCAGATACGCAGAGTGGGTCTCCAATATTGTGCCGGTGGAGAAGAAGGAGTCAGGTAAGCTTAGAGTATGCATTGATTTTCGTAATTTAAATAAAGCAACTCCTAAAGATGAATATCCCATGCCCATAGCCGACACATTAATCAATAATGCATCAGGAAATAGAATTATTAGCTTCCTTGATGGTAATGCCGGATATAATCAGATTTTCATGGCCGAAGAAGATGCGTCTAAAACGGCCTTTATATGTCCAGGCTTCATTGGTTTATTTGAATGGGTTGTCATGACATTCGGTCTTAAAAATGCTGGTGCTACTTATCAGAGGGCTATGAATCTGATCTTCCATGAGTTGTTAGGAAACACTGTGGAAGTCTACATTGATGATATTGTAGTCAAATCGGCTGAGTTTAGTTCTCATATAGCTGATTTGCGCAAAGCCTTTGATAAAATGCGTCGGTATGGTTTGAAAATGAACCCACGTAAGTGTGCTTTTGGAGTGTCGGCTGGTAAGTTTTTAGGATTTGTCATCCATGAACATGGTATAGAAATAGATCCTGACCGAATCAAGTCTATTCGGAATGTGGGGCCTCCGACCTGTAAGGTCGAAGTACAGAGGTTTCTCGGCAAGGTGAATTATTTACGAAGGTTTATTTCTAACCTAGCCGGGAAGATTGATGCCTTCACCCCTATCCTTCGGCTTAAGAATGATGCTGAATTCACTTGGGGGCAGAGCAGCAGGAAGCATTTGATCTCATTAAAAAATACTTGTCTTCGGCTCCCGTGTTAAAAGCACCACAAGTAGGAGTACCATTCAGATTATACATTGCAGCTGAAGACAAGGTTATTGGGGCTGTTCTAACACAAGAGACTGAGGAGAAGGAGCATGTGGTGACATATCTAAGCCGAAGGTTGGTGGATGCTGAAACAAGGTACACTTTTATTGAAAAGTTATGCTTATGCTTGTTTTATGCATGCACCAAATGTAGATGTTATTTACTGTCTAGTCATTGCACTGTTTCTGGTCAAGCCGATGTAATCAAATACATGTTGCATAACCCAATTATGAGTGGTAGAATTGGTAAGTGGGCTTATGCACTCATAGAATATGACTTGGCTTATGAACCATTGAAATCTATGAAAGGCCAAGTCGTAGCGGATTTTATTGTAGAACATCGGGTTAATGATATTCATGAACTAGATATGTCATACCTCACTATTACTCCTTGGACTTTATATTTTGATGGATCGGTTTGCAATGAAGGGCAAGGAATTGGCATTGTGCTTGTTTCACCAAGTAATGGCTCCTTTGACTTCTCTAGCCGATTGAAAACTTATTGCACTAATAATCAAGCTGAATATGAGGCCCTCCTATTCGGCTTAGAACTTTTAAATGGTATGGGAGTAAAACATGTGAAGGTATTTGGTGATTCTCAGCTGGTTGTCCAACAAGTGTTAGAAGAATATCAATGTCTTGATGGTACTCTAAATAGTTATCTTGAGAAATGTTGGAGCATAATCCATTCTTTTGACGAATTCAGTATTCGGCATATCTCTAGAGTTGAGAATCATAGAGCTAATGATTTGGCACAAGATGCATCAGGTTATCGGATAAAGAGAGGGAAGTTTCACAAAACTGAAAATCTGATAACCAGTGCAAAGCCAAATTCCCAGGTCGCGGACTGTCCGCGTGATGACGCCGGACCGTCCGGGGTTACCAGAAAAGTTCTTTTCATTAATTCGGCTGACAATGAAGCCGATGCAAGTGATTGGAGGACACCTATACTTAATTATTTACGAAATCCCAATATCAGGATAGATAAGAACATTCGGCGAACAGCTTTCAAGTATGTTTTGATGAGTGATGAACTTTACCGCCGAACAGTCAATGACATCCTGCTTAAGTGCTTGGGCCCAGATGACGCTATATTAGCCATGGCCGAAGTACATGAGGGAATTTGTGGTACTCATCAATCAGCTCCAAAGATGAAGTGGTTGTTGCGAAGGTCTGGTTTTTATTGGCCTAGTATGATAGCTGATTGTTTCAAGTACTACAAGGGTTGCCAAGTGTGTCAAAAATTCGGCGACCTACAGTTGGTCCCTGCAGCCGAATTACATCCTATCATCAAGCCTTGGCCGTTCAGAGGATGGGGATTAGACTTTATTGGAGAAATTCATCCTTCATCGTCAAAGGGGCATCGGTTTGTGTTAGTTGCCACTGACTACTTCACCAAATGGACTGAAGCCGTTGCTCTAAAGAACATGACACACAAGGAGGTAATTGAGTTTATAACTGAGCATATCATTCATAGATTCGGCATTCCCCAGACCTTAACTACAGATCAAGGTACTTCTTTTATGTCAAAGGAGGTACGTGAATTTGCTGAATTATACAAGATTAAGCTGCTTAATTCATCTCCATATTATGCTCAGGCCAATGGTCAGGCCGAGTCTAGCAATAGGACATTGATTAATTTGATAAAAAAGAAAATATCTGATAATCCTAAACATTGGCATAAGATTTTGTCTGAGGCTTTATGGGCTCATAGAATATCTAAACATAGGGCTACTAAAGTATCTCCTTTTGAGCTTGTCTATGGGCAGGAAGCAGTGTTGCCTGTGGAAATAAGTTTGAATGCTATCAGGTTCGCCAGACAAAATGATCTAACTGTTAACGATTATTATGACTCAATGATGGATAATATTGATGAGGTGACTGACAAAAGGATGATAGCTTTGGGAGCAATAGAAAAGGACAAAATCATGGTAGCCAGGGCCTACAACAAGAAGGTAAAAGCAAAATCGTTTCAAGTAGGGGACCTGGTGTGGAAGACCATTCTGCCTCTAAGGAATAAAGACCGGAAGTTCGGGAAATGGTCACCAAGTTGGGAAGGCCCTTATAAAGTAAAACAGGTGATGTCTGGCAACGCCTATTTGCTACAAACATTACAAGGCAGGGACTTGCCTAAGGCTTTGAATGGGCGTTTTCTCAAACAGTACCATCCTAGTATGTGGCAGGATGCCTAAGAGAACCGATGTAATCACATCGAGTTAGTTGCTTTTGGTTTGCTCAGCTCCACCAAAAGGCAGGGGGGCATATGTTGAGCACCATATTGAGCGGCCGGACGGTCCGGCCCTGAGGCCGGACGGTCCGCGGTCCGGACAGTCCGCGCCTGTGGGCCGGACGGTCCGCGCGTGCGCAGAACAGATTAGGGTTCCGAGTTTTGTGCTACGGTTGTTAACTATATTCGCGGGATTAGCTCGGAATCAGTTGTGTAAAGGGTCCAGCCCCCCTCCTCTATAAATAGAGAGGTCTACGGCCGATTTGTAATCATCAACAATCGAATCAATACAACTTCTATTTCGCATTTTATCCTAGGAGTAGTTCTAGTCTAGTTTAGGTTTAGCTATCCAATCCCCAAATTCTTCGTCTCTCTTCGGCTCTACGTCGATTAGAGGAGTCTAGGTCGGCCGGCCCGAGCCTAGACACCACCTAGGATCTCTCCTCCCCGACGGGGTCCCTCCCGGGAGCGAGATCCAGGCGCCGCCGGCGACTTCCGCCGCCTCTGCGTACGCGCGGACCGTCCGGCCCCAGGGCGCGGACCGTCCGGCCGTCAGGCAGAGAAGCCCTAGTCGCGCACCAGGCCGCGGACCGTCCGGCCTCAGGCCGCGGACAGTCCGCCCCTGCGCAGAGAGTACCACCGCGCCTCGCACCAGGCCGCGGACCGTCCGGCCCCGCGCGCGGACCGTCCGCCCCTGTGCAGAGGGCACCGCCACGGTTCTTGTTGAGTGTTTGGCGCTCCGAAAAGGCGTCAACAGCCATGTTGCAGACCGAGTTGGCCTTCGCGCTGCATGAGCACGATCTCTTGCTCCAGCTCCTGAGCCTTTTGCTCTTCGTCGCATATCATCTGGCGCACCTTGGCTTGCGCAGACACACGTTGGCGTTTGGCCTCGAGGATCTCCTTTTGCTTCTGGAGGTTGCGGTTCTTGATGCGCAAGGCGCGCAGCTGTAGTTGCTCCTCTGCGGAAACGCCGATGACTTCTCATAGCAATGTGATATCTCTCCTCACGCTCACTTCTAGTTCCTTCATGTAGAGCACATATGTCCATTCACAAATCATGAGCATTTTTATGATTTCTAACTCTATTAAACACATATTTGCAAAGGCCTCTAAAAATGGTGTTTTTGGCCTTAGCATTCCATTTCTCATAATTAAACTCTTCACCTACAAGATTTGTGGGATCTCTAGGTTCGAGGAATCCTTGTGTGGCGGCTTTGTAGACACCAATGTCTATAGCCTCTAAATATGCTTCCATACAAATTTTCCAATATGGAAAATCGTCACCATAAAAAACGGGAGGAGGTCCATCCCCACCGGACATCGTTACTCTAGCGGTTAAGCTAATCTAAGAGCAACAAGGCTTTGATACCAATTGAAAGGATCATGATGCCAAAGAGGGGGGTGAATTGGGATTTTCTAAAAATCAACACTAATTAAAACCTAAGCAAGAGCCCAACTTCACCCCAACAACTAGCACTAAGAGAATAATACTAGAAATACAACAATGCTAAGACAATACTTCAAATACTTGCTAAACAAATACACAATGTAAAATGCTTGAATTAAGTGTGGAATGTAAAGCGAGGTTTAGAAGACTCCTCTAATTTTTCCCGAGGTATCAAAGAGTCGGCACTCTCCACTAGTCCTTGTTGGAGCACCCGCGCAAGGGTATCGCTCCCCCTTGGTCCTTGCAAAAACCAAGTGCTCACTACGAGATGATCCTTTGCCACTCCGACGCGGTGGATCCCTCACGACCGCTTACAAACTTGAGTCGGCTCACCAAAAAGATCTCCACGGTGATCACCGAGCTCCCAACACCACCAAGCTGTCTAGGTGATGCCGATCACCAAGAGTAACAAGCCGTAGACTTTCGCTTGACCAAGAGAAGCCTAATGCAAGTGGTGTGTGCTCTAGGTGGCTCTCGCTAGTGCTAATGAGGTCCAAATACGGGATTAAGATTCTCTAATCACCTCACTAGACTTTGTGGTGCTTGCAATGTTCTACCAAAGTGTAGGAGTAAATGTGGGCAGCAAGACAATGAATATGGTGGGTGGAGGGGGTATAAATAGCCATCACCCACCAACTAGTCGTTACCAGCAATCTTCTACGTATGGGCGCACCGGACAGTCCGGTGCGCCACCGGTGTGCCAACGGTCGACTCCAACAACTAGTTCTGACAGCTAGTCGTTGGGCAGATGGCACACCCGACAGTGAACAGTCACTATCCGGTGCGCACCGGACGGTCCGGTGCGCCACTAAAATTCAACTCGTGAACCTTGCGTTCTCGGGTTTCTGCGTGGGGGAAACCCTTCCCCGGGCCACTCTGGCCCCACCTAATAGAGGGCGCACCGGACAGTCCGATGCACACCGGACAGTCTGGTGCCCCAAAACCAGAAACCCTAATTTCTATTTTCAGCTGTTTTTCAAAATGGTTTTCGTTCTAACTTGCGAGTATGTTCTAGAGTGTCACCTAGCATTATATGTGAGTGTGAATATGCACCAACACTACACTAGAACTCTCTTGGTCAAACTACTCATCGACAACCCCTCTTTATAGTATGGCTAAAACAAAATAAAAGACCTAACTATATCACGAGTGTCCGCAACTCCTTGACACTCGGAATACGAAGACCTTCTCTTTGTGTTTCGTCGCTTTAGCCGTCGTTTCAAGTTCTTATCTCTGGGATTGTTTTCACCGTTGTAGTACATCTACCTGTAATGCGACCTAACTTACCATTTGTCTCTGCAAAACACACGTTAGTCACATATAACATTACGTTGTCATTAATTACTAAAACCAAACAGGGGCCTAGATGCTTTCAATGTGTTTTAAAGGCTATTTTATATTCATCACTTTCAGCCATCCTGATCTAGTGAAAGCCTAAAGCCATGTCCAGTTTAGAAAAAACTTAGCACCAGCCAATTCGTCCAAGAATTCATTAATAATTGGCATAGGAAACTTGTTTTTCACAGTAATATCATTGAGTTTCCTATAGTCTATGCAAAAGTGCCAAGTGCCATCCTTTTTCTTGACTAAAAGGACTGGAGAAGCAAAAGGACTGACACTCACTTCTAGTTCCTTCATGTAGAGCACATATGTCCATCCACAAATCATGAGCATTTTTATGATTTCTAACTCTATTAAACACATCTTTGCAAAGGCCTCTAAAAAGGGTGTTTTTGGCCTTAGCATTCCATTTCTCATAATTAAACTCTTCACCTACAAGATTTGTGGGATCTCTAGGTTCGAGGAATCCTTGTGTGGCGGCTTTGTAGACACCAATGTCTAGAGCCTCTAAATATGCTTCCATACGAATTTTCCAATATGGAAAATCGTCACCATAAAAAACGGGAGGAGGTCCATCCCCACCGGACATCGTTACTCTAGCGGTTAAGCTAATCTAAGAGCAACAAGGCTTTGATACCAATTGAAAGGATCACGATGCCTAAGAGGGGGGTGAATTGGGCTTTTCTAAAAATCAACACTAATTAAAACCTAAGCAAGAGCCCAACTTCACCCCAACAACTAGCACTAAGAGAATAATACTAGAAATACAACAATGCTAAGACAATACTTCAAATACTTGCTAAACAAATACACAATGTAAAATGCTTGAATTAAGTGTGGAATGTAAAGCGAGGTTTAGAAGACTCCTCTAATTTTTCCCGAGGTATCGAAGAGTCGGCACTCTCCACTAGTCCTCGTTGGATCACCCGCGCAAGGGTATCGCTCCCCCTTGGTCCTTGCAAAATCCAAGTGCTCACTACGAGATGATCCTTTGCCACTCCGACGCGGTGGATCCCTCACGACCGCTTACAAACTTGAGTCGGGTCACCAACAAGATCTCCACGGTGATCACCGAGCTCCCAACACCACCAAGCCGTCTAGGTGATGCCGATCACCAAGAGTAACAAGCCGTAGACTTTCGCTTGACCAAGAGAAGCCTAATGCAAGTGGTGTGTGCTCTAGATGGCTCTCGCTAGCGCTAATGAGGTCCAAATACGGGATTAAGATTCTCTAATCACCTCACTAGACTTTGTGGTGCTTGCAATGTTCTACCAAAATGTAGGAGTAAATGTGGGCAGCAAGACAATGAATATGGTGGGTGGAGGGGGTATAAATAGCCATCACCCACCAACTAGCCGTTACCAGCAATCTTCTACGTATGGGCACACCGAACAGTCCGGTGCGCCACCGGTGCGCCAACGGTCGACTCCAACAGCTAGTTCTGACAGCTAGCTGTTGGGCAGATGGCACACCGGACAGTGAACAATCATTATCCGGTGCGCACCGGACGGTCCGGTGCGCCACTAAAATTCAACTCGTGAACCTTGCGTTCTCGGGTTTCTGCGCGGGGGAAACCCTTCCCCGGGCCACTCTGGCCCCACCTAACAGAGGGCGCACCGGACAGTCCGATGCACACCGGACAGTCTGGTGCCCCAAAACCAGAAACCCTAATTTCTATTTTCATCTGTTTTTCAAAATGGTTTTCGATCTAACTTGTGAGTATGCTCTAGAGTGTCACCTAGCATTATATGTGAGTGTGAATATGCACCAACACTACACTAGAACTCTCTTGGTCAAACTACTCATCGACAACCCCTCTTTATAGTACGACTAAAACAAAATAAAAGACCTAACTATATCACGAGTGTCCGCAATTCCTTGACACTCGGAATACGAAGACCTCCACTTTGTGTTTCGTCGCTTTAGCCGTCGTTTCAAGTTCTTATCTCCGAGATTGTTTTCACCGTTGTAGTACATCTACCTGTAATGCGACCTAACTTACCATTTGTCTCTGCAAAACACACGTTAGTCACATATAACATTACGTTGTCATTAATCACTAAAACCAACCAGGGGCCTAGATGCTTTCAATGTGTCTTAAAGGCTGTTTTATATTCATCACTTTCAGCCATCCTGATCTAGTGAAAGCCTGAAGCCATGTCCAGTTTAGAAAAAACTTAGCACCAGCCAATTCGTCCAAGAATTCATCAATAATTGGCATAGGAAACTTGTTTTTCATAGTAATATCATTGAGTTTCCTATAGTCTATGCAAAAGTGCCAAGTGCCATCCTTTTTCTTGACTAAAAGGACTAGAGAAGCAAAAGGACTGACACTTTTTGCAATTAGACCAGACTCAAGCATGGTTTGCACTTGCTTCTCAATTTCATCCTTTTGCAAGGGTGAGTATCTATAAGGTCTGGAGTTAACTTGTGTTGTATCAGGCAGCAAGGAAATAGTGTGATCATAATCTCTTGAAGGGGGTAATGAGGTAGGAGTCTGGAAGACAGTAGCAAACTATGTGAGTGCAGCTCTAATAGGTTCATGCACATAATCATCCAAGCCAATGGAATTGTGATCTTGTGTCTGTAACATAGCAACCACCCAAATTTCATTCCCTTTATGCCACTTATCCATTTGGGCAACAAATATTTGATGTAATTCACTGCAAGTAGGAGCATCCAGCCCTTGTAATGTAACCATCTTCCCTTCATAACAGAATGATACCCATTTTTGTGTCCAATTACAAGTCATGGGACTGAAGGATTCCAGCCAATCCATCCCCAAAACCATGTCATAAGCACTAACTGGCAGAATATACACATCTTTGACAAAAGAGTGACCCTGAATCCACCAATTTAGATTCTCCACCATTTTGGTACAAAAGATAGTCTGCTCATTAGCCACTTTAATAGGGACTGGAGTAATATCTTTGGGTACATATTGCAGTCTAGATAGCATGTGTGAACTCAAGAATGTGTTGGAGCTCCCTGTATCCAATAACTGTAAGACCGTTTGGTTCTGAATTAGAGCTCCCAATCTGATGACTTTGGAAGATTCTGAACCAGTCATGGCATGCAATGACAAGAATGCTTGACTATTTTCCTCAGTCTCTAACGAGTCTAAGATCTCATCAGACAGAATAACACCCCCATCATTAGCTTCCTCTGTGGTAATGAAATTAAGCTGAGTAGTTGCTGCAATCTAACACTTATGACCGGGTGTATATTTATCACCGCACTTGTAACACAGTCCATTAGCACATCTATATTCCTTCAGCTGCTTTACTTTCCACAACTCTCCAGGTGTTGTAGCTGTGTCAGATTTACCAGAAACATGTTGCCTGAAATTGGAGGGTTTGGCATTAGTATTCTTCGCTAACATCTTCTCTTGAAGAAGAACCAACCCTGTTGCTTTGGGTACAGAATCAGGAAAATAGGGTTCTACCAGTACCAGCATCCTAATTTCATTTTTCAAACCCAACATAAACTGAGTGACCAAAAATGTGTCACTAATCGACTTGTCAAACAACCTAATATGATAGACCAAGTCTTCAAACTGCTGTTTGAAGTCCCCCACTGAATTTGTCTGTCGGAGTGTGAGTAGTTCTAACATCTTATCTCGATGGGTAGAAATATCAAACTCCTTAGTCACTGATTTCTTGAACAAAGTCCAATCGAGTTGGCCAACCATTTCCTTATAAGATTGATACCAGTGACTAGCTTTGCCGGACAAATGAAGAGAAACAACACAAAATCTGAAATAATCAGGAATCGAACACAGTGTAAAATAGGATTCACACTGATCCAACCAAACTCGCACATCCGATCCATCGAAACGAGGAAAATCCATTCTCGCCAAGCATGAGCAAGGAACAGAAGATTCATTCTTTGTTGTTAAATTCAGAAGAGAATTTGTATCCTGGTTGGTTGATGTGTTTGCAGAAGAAGAACCATTCGGACGGGCTCCAAATAGGAGGTGGTCGAGCCCCCATCAATCCCTCTCTTGGAACACGAGCAGGCGCTGTAGGATGACGCATCATACCTGACAGTTTGGTCTGCTCTTGCTGCATGTGGGCCAATGACATCGAGATGTCGAACTTGGCCTGAATGCAACTCATGGATTTGTCGTGTTCATCTTGTTTCTTCTCGATGTTGATCAACTTGGTGGAGACATCATCCAATCGAGTCAGCTTCTTTGAAAGTTCTTTGAGCGTAGTATCTGTCAACAGTTTGATGGGGGCGTCAAACTTCTCTGTCAGACGTTGTTCCATCTCTGAGATACCCGCCATCACCTGTCGTGTGTGCTGCGCTTGCTTGGGAGGAGTCGTGGCGACGCCTTGAGGGAAGTGCGAAGTCTTCGGAGAGGTACGCAGCAACTGGAAACTCCTTGCAGACGAGGAGGAACCGCGCGCCCAGATTGAATCCGATACCAGTTGTTACGTCTCGACGAGTCGGCGGCGGCGGCGAGATGAAAGAGAAGAGGGCGGAAGAAGGCAGAACGAAAGAAGATAGAGGTATGGGGAATTTGGTATTCTGTTATTTCTATTTTTCATGGTTCCTTTACAAGGCGCATCCTCGTCCTATATATGCCTCTACAATGGGCTAGCACGCACACCAGATTACAAGGCCACACGGCCCAACACAGCAAGCTAGACATTGAACCTTTGGGTGTCAAATCCGTTACTCTTCAGCCATCTGACGATCCGTAGTCACCGTAGTGATATTAAGGCCTTGTTCGTTTGTGCTGGATTGGTGGGTCGGAACGATTACTAACCGGATTGCTTCTCTAATTTATATAAACTTTAATTAGCTGGAACGATTCCGGGTGCAATCCGATACAAACGAACAACACCTAAACCGTCAAGTTCACCTGTCTGCAGACTCCCTCTACGACGCTGGGGTTCCTGGCCAACTATCTTGCGGAGCTGAGTCTGACCGACTATGGGTTCTTGAAGTTCCTTCCGTCTCTGGTGGCAGCGTCGGCCGTGTTCCTCGCTGCATGGACGCTTGACCAGTCCGATCTGCCATGGGTACGCATGAATAAATCATGTGCAGAACACAACTCTGGAGCACTACACATCTTACAGGTGCTCTGATGTCCTGCTATGCGTCCGTGCTCTATGGGAACTCCAGCATGACACCCGTAGCTTCAGCGCCATCCGCGACAAGTACAGACATCACAAGGTACCGTACCACCACATCCTGCTGTGATGTGTCTGAATATTCGATCTTGGTAGAGGCAAGTAAAACTGTGATTGCTTGCTTTCTGTTGCAGTTCGAGTGCGTGGCGAACCTAACCTCACCGGCGCTTCCTCGGTCGCTCTTCAGCTGACGAAACACGGCAGTGACACCGAGTGCCTCTTTTGATCCAGCGACGTTAGCTGCAGCCGTATAGTAGCGCGGTCTGGGTTAACATTATTACCTAACCCCCTTGTCTGATTTGGTTGTGTGCAGCCACGTTAGCTGCAGCCGTAGTACCCTAACCCCCTTGTCTGATTTGGTTGTGTGCTGTGCTGCTGTGAGCCTGTGACATGGAGCTGCTGCCTTTTTGAGTCGCGTGTAGGAAGAAAGACAGATGCATGGCTCGTCGGCTTGGGCTGTTGTTAGCTTCGAAATGGAAATTAGTTTGCTGCCGGTCATTGCTTTCTCTGCCTGTGAATGAGCACTCGTCGAAGCTCACCTTGCCGTCGCCGTTGGCGTCCATCTCGTCCAGCTTCCCACTATACTATCAAACAGTTCGCCACCAGAGCACAGCTCCAGGATCAGGTGTACGCCATGCGCAACCTCTGCTTCCACATCGGAAGGCCACCCTTTGACCGGACCCTTGCCGCATCCTGTCCATGGCCGGAGGCCGGAGCAAGCCTTCGCGAGGGTCTTTATGGCGACCTGAGTCTTCCCCTCCGACTTGCTAATGGCAATAACTAAAAAAAATGGCGTTTTTAAAAGTGGAGGGCGAGCTACAAAGGGTTGCATTGAATTGGTCTTCATTCGGCGACGCTGAATTTAGTCGGCTTCGTGGCTTTGAAACAGAGATATAAGCGTACAAGTGTTTTTATACTTGTGTCAAAGAACTGAAGCAGCAGCAGAATACCTGACAGCAAGCAGAATCTGGGGAAGGTCATCGTCAAGTCAAGGTTTTATGCTTGTTGTACCTCAGTTCGTTTTTTTTTTCTCGTCTCCTCTTCTCAGGTGTTTGTTGTAGGGACGGATGGTTTGTTTATGGAAGAGTGCATCAACAGTTAGTTATATATGTAGAGACACACAGATTGGTCTCAATGTCTCAGAATTGATTTTAAATTACATAAACCTCGTCGCGGCATATACACAATTACAAATCAACCATTCCATTCAGGCACAACTTGGTCTGTACATTACTTCAACCTAACGTCATGACAACCCAGTCCCCGGTTTCTTACAAATCAAAATGGAACCATGGCCACGAGTTCCGAGCATACAGGCAAGAAGTAACCATGCGAAAAGGAAAACACCAGGGACACACGCCTCTAGGCGAGTGGTTAGCTTGAGCGCCATAAGATAGCTGCTGTGTAAGGTCCTTAGTCCGGCAAGCCAGTACCTTACCTCTCTTCCCATGCTGTTCTTGATACCGAGCTGCTGTGTACAGTTTTAGTCCGGCAAGGCAGTACCTCTTTCGAGGTTGTTCTTGATCTCGAGCGTGTACTTGCCGAACGCGCGCTCAACCTTCTTGTTGAAGTGCTCATTCCGGTCGTTGATCGAATCAATGTCCTTGTCTTCGTTAAACTTGCGCCTCCTGCTGAACGATTTCCGCTTCTCTTCCCGCTCCTTGAGTTCCTTGACCATCTTGTCAATGTTTTCTTCAGGGACATTGGACACCTGTGCAAGGCAAAACACACATCAGTCAGCTGACGGCGTGTTTCCAGAAGGCCATTCAAGGATTTGTTGATACGATGTGATGGAAGCAGTACCTTCCCGTACTGGAGACTGGAGGCGTCACGGTAGAATTCAGGATCAGCTTCCTTGGCTTTATTGTACGCCTCCATGTCAACTTCTATATCCTTGGTCCTCTTTTTGTATGCATCATACAAGGTCTTTTGATTGAAAACTGAAAGCATAAGCACAATTTCTCAGATGCGACCAATGTTTTAAACAACGTGCAATAAAGAAAGCTATCCATTTAGTGGTTTTATAGAAAACATGAAAATTCTTCATGAATCATGCACAGAAACATTTAACTAGGCAAATTCTTTATGAAGATAAATACTTAGAATATCTAGGAGAATACATTTCCAAGTCCATTAATCAATGTTCATCATATCGATCAACACACTATTGCGATCAACACTCAACATTCAACAGTTCAATAATTATTCAATGGTTTATTACATCATTTATGAAGTAAAAAATCTAAAGGAGAGACATAGATTATAATCCTCTAGACTAAATATTGTATCTACCTCAATTAGGATTAGCTAAAAATATATCATGTCTAAATCAAATAACAGTGTTTAGCTGAGCTAAAAGTTCATTAGCGGCAATAGAAGAACAAATGATAATAGCGTAGCGGTAGATCTTCTAAAGAGCTATAACTAAGCTATAGCGGGCTATTTAAAACCACAGATGTGACTCAAACAAATAAAGGAACATTTCGACTTCAAGATGTATGACATGCTGTGTAAATGGAAAAAAATGAAACAGTACTTAACCATAACATTTGACTTGAGAAAAGCATAGAAGCTGTCCAGTAAACATAGCCAATGTATGCATTTTCTGCTGTCTCTACAAAACAGTGCTTTCTACCAATCAGTCATCAGTGGACGTTAGAGGATTGAGCTCACTCACCATCCCACCCATATGGAGCAGGTTCCTTCTCCCATTTCTTGTACTTGGCTTCTGCAGTCTCCTGCGTATCGAGCATGTACGCCTTGGACATATCAAGGCCATTTGAGTCCAGCAGCTTCCCGATCTTCTTCTTCCTGTCGTCCAGCCACTTCTGCTTAGAAACACCTCGGCTCTCGCCCCGCGGTTCCATCCTTTTCTTCTCGGCAACCATTGCCTGCTGATTCGCTTTCCGCGCTTCATTCTGTAGAACGTCAGACATCAATGAAACGTATGAGTTAATATACTAAACAGCGTGGCAACAGCCCTGTAGTAGTAGGTAAAATGACACGCAGTACCATCTTAAGGCGCAGCTCGAACAGCTTCTTCTGCTTTTCCGTCATCTGCGGGTAGCCGTCATCCGCGGCTGCGCCCTCCTGTCCGTCGGCATCGTTATCTTCAAGTTGCTGCTGCTCCACGGCATCAGACGTGCCGGCAGCGGTGGCCACGTCAGCTGGTGGCTGTTGCTCCCCACGCTCAAGCCCTAACGAGAACGCCAACCAAGCACACGGTAAGCAGCCACCAACGCTTGGATTTTGAATCGAAATGATATCAATAGATAGAACTATAGAAGGGCTTCACGACGAATCGAGTTACGGGAAGGAATCCCCCGCACGGACCTGACTTGGCGTCGGCGATGCGCTTGAAGCAGTAGTCGGAGCACTCGTGGTAGGGGTTGCAGGCGTTGATGCAGTCCCGGTGGACGGTGCGGTGCTCGGGCGGGCGCTTCCACGAGTCGGGGAGCTCGTCGTCGAGGCGCTGCCTGGCCTCGGCGATCTTGCGGAGGCAGTAGTCAGTGCACTCGTGGTACGGGTTGGACGAGTTGATGCACTCCGGCCGCGATTTACTCCCATCCGCCGCCGGCCCTGCCACCACGCCCTCCTTCCCCATCGACGGATCCGGACGGGACGGGAACCCTAGGTTAGCCGTAGATTGTCACACCCGGATTTTAGGGGTCCAAAACCCAGGTGCGAACATAAACACCAGGTGTGCTGGGACCAAGCCTCACACATATGATGCATAGTGGCACAGGATCGAATGTCACATCTTTACTATATAACAGGAGTTCTGTACAAAAATAATTAAATAATTACATCATATGAGGAAACGATCCAGCAACCCAAAGTTGACTGGGGGACGACGACCTAGACCTCTCACGAACACATCGCAGCATCCTCCACGCGCCTCATCCTGTGGTACCTGTTCTTGACCTGTGGGGGGGTGTGAGACAGCAAGAGTGAGCTCACATACGTTCATCGCTCAGCAAGTTGTGGGGAATAATGTGCATGAACTCGCCAAAGGTGGGAGCTCACGTGAAGTGTAAGGCTTACCAAAGAGGATGGTTGAAGCTGAGCATTGCTTTTAAAGTTGGTCAAAATTTTATTAGCAATTACTAAGTATAAGTAAATACCAACCCAATTAAGTAGTAGAACAAGAGTAACAACATCACCTGCGATGCAATGCATATGACAAATTGAATTTAAGTTCCATAAATTAATCATGTGAGGGTCCGAGCTGCTCATGACCGTGAGCACGGCTAGTATACCAGTTTTACACTCTGCAGAGGTGGCGCATCTTTACCCACAAGTCATGTTACCCATCTGCCAAGGGATCGCGACTTCCCATACACCTCTACCGAGGAGGCGAGGCAGGGTAACACTACGAGGCCTTTACAAAGTTCCACTAGCTTCAGAAAACCCGCTACAGTTTATAGGAAGCTCCAATGCAGGAATTCCCTTGCAGGACCGCCATCACAGCAAAATCCTCCCGAGGGCCTCCCTACACTGACCACTCCCCTACTGCCCTTGCCCCTTTCGGGTAAGGTAGTCCTCCACTAGCTTTCCTAATTAATCAGCCAAGGGCGTCCCATTATACCCTTGTGGTAGCACTGTTTTCCCGGGTGGTCGCTCCATGTTCCAATTAACATAATGATCTTATCATGAACAGTGATAATAAACAGATAATAAAAGTATAATCGTGAACAATGTATCTTCATACCCAAAACCACATAAAGCACTAGCAAGTACTACCCAAAAAGTTCAGTGGTAACAAGGTATAAAGATAATCAAACTAGGGTAACCTATTGGGTCCCATCCAAATTAACCTATGCAGATCATTATGATTAATCAGAACATGGCTGGGTAAAAAGAAGTGATCAAGGACACAACTTGCCTGAGACTTGAGATTCCAGGTACCAACTTGCTTTTCAGATGACACGTGTCCTCACTGCTAAACGTAGCAAAACATACAAACATGTATAGGCAAAATTAATATTACACCAAACATATATGCAAAATACATAATAATGATCTACATATTGAAATAAGATCACAGGAACAGGAATCATTAACTTTGGAGTTATAGATTTCAAGTTATGGATTTCTAAAGATTTTATGTGTTTTGTACAAGACTAAATAGGATATAAATTTTATTGTGATATTCATGTCAAAACAGTGGTACAAAAGGATAAACAATAATATTACAAAATTATTGGAATTTGAATGGATTAATTTGGACTACATATGAATTTTCTATGGATTATACAAGTTTCTAGATTTATTTGTGCACTAAAAATTGATTTCTGATATTAATTTCTGATTTTCAAAGTTCTCTGGATTGGGCCTCAAATTCCAGAAAGCGCAGGGGCTGACGCGTAAAAATTCCTAAGACTCAGATTCTACCCGCGGTGGACGGCGGGTTTATTTTTCAGAAAGCAGAGGGCTCTTTTGTAAAACGTCCACGGCGAAGGGGTACGGGCGAAACTGAGCCGCCCGATCAGAAATCTAGGGCTCCGATTAACTCGATATGACGACCGTCGTGCTTACACTGAGACCGTCGATCCCCAGATCGACGACGGAGAGCGGATCACCCTGAAATCCGATAGATCAATAATGCACGGTCCAGATCAGATTGCCAACGTGGTGTGGCCGGACTCGATCTCCCACGCTCATCCCCAAATCTACGGACCAGATCTAAAACACGCGAAGATTTCTTCCCAGGCTAATCTGGACCGCGCGTTCATGAATCAACGGCCGAAGCCACCTTCCCCAACCAGCCGACATTGGGCACGGCGGCGCTCACCTCCATCCACGGCGGAGACCACGCCAGCGGACATGTGATCCGGGGCCCAAGCTCACCATTTCCAAATCCGACTGCTCCTACGCGATGCGGAATTAATGGCGTGTACGCTGGACGAGTTCTTACCGGGAGTTATTGCTTGGTTGCAGCTGGCCACGTACAGGGCGAAGTCACGGCGCAGGGAAGACGACGGCGAGAAATTCCTTGAAGTCCAGGATATAATCCCGCGAGATTAGGGCACGCGCATCATCCCCAGGCCTCGACGGACGCGGCGGTGGTCACACAATCTCTCTCTGCGCTCAACCATGGTGGCGGCTGCCAACCATCTCGGTCGAGCACGCGGTGGCACTGAGGGAAGAGAACGCTGTGAACAAACGGGTGGCGGCGTTCAGTTTTATAGCCGGGGATGGGTATGCCCATGGTCGGCCTGACCCCGAGATCAGCGCACCGACCCTCCCCCGCGACCGCGCGATCCGTTGTGCTCCCCGCGGATTCGCATAGAGTCGTTCAGGGAAGACGACCCTGACGGATGGGGCCCAATGTCAGTGTCACGGTGGAAAAAAAGAACGGGAGGGAAAAAGTGGGCTGTGCGGAATAAAAGTGGAGATGGGCCGGACAGAGGAGGAGCACGGGTGGGCCGAAAACCAAGTAGCAGGCCCAGTAGGTTTTATCTTCTTTTCCGTTTATCATTTTTGTCTTCTAATTTCATATTCCTACTCAATTTATAACTTGAATTCAACTTTGTTTATAGGTTTCACACAGGGATCAAAATAAAAGTACTAACCTAAAATGATATATTTATTCCTATATATTTTTTTATAGTGTATATTATTCCCCCCCTCTTCAATCTTCTTTCCTGCTTCCTTTTCAAATTCTATTTTTTTAACTTAAACCTGTCTTGCGAATTTAAACACAAATGCACAATTACAAGAACCGCAACATGAGATGCATATTTCTATATTTTGTTGTTTGATTACTTTACTTCCCTTTAGTGAGTATGCACAAGGAAAAAGGAAATCAAATAATTCCCAAAACGCTTTTATGTAAATACATGTATCTATTTATTTTATTATTTTTACCTTATATAAATTCTAGGGCTTTACATAGATCGATTCCGTCTGGGATATTGGCTGGGAGCCTGTGATCGGGGAAGGGGACCGGAGACGGTGCGGCGGCGAGTCCGTCTACGGATAGGACGAAAGTGGCGCGGGCCTTGCTGCGCGCGCACTCTGCCCACTCCGCAAAAACAGCGTTGGTGGGCTCGAATGGCAGGTAGCCTCCAATCTTGTCGCGGGCTTTGGAGGGCAATCATTTATGCCAGGCCCACTGGACACTAGCAGAGGCCCGCTTCTTTCCAGGAAAACCCGCAGTGCTGGATTTAGAGATGGCAACGTGCACAATCCCATTGGGTACTGGCGTACTGCAAAGTGCAAACCCAAATATGTGCTCGCGAAAATAAAATATGCATGTTATTAAGGGGTGTTTGAATGTCCTATAATTAATAGTTAGTGGTTAAATTAGTTGAGACATCCAAACACCCTAGCTAATAGTTCAGCTATCAGCTATTTTTGATAAATTAGTTAATAGTTAAGTAGTTATTTGTTAGTTAGCTAATTCTACTAACAATTTTTAACCAACTAACTATTAGTTTTAGTGTATTCAAACACCCCCTAACAAACATATGCCTGTAGCCAGGTATAGATTTGTGCCCGTACTTGTGTCCAATAAAAAATAGTTTCAACCACCAGTTCACTAGATTCAGACAATAATAATACATGATAAAACAGTAAATAAATAAGGTATGACACCAATAGTGAATAGATAATACGTTGTCTTAAATGTTCACAACAAGTTCACAAATCACAAACACCAATTCACTAGATTAATAGTTTATAGGCTACTACGGCACAGCCGCGCAACAGTACCTGTATAGCAGCCGCGCAGCAGTACCAGTACAACATTGCACGGAGTAAAATTGTAAAATGCAGCCGCACATTTTCAGCTAACCAGCCGTCTAGGCAAACCAAGCAGTCCAGGCAAAACTGTGAGTGCATGAGGATGACAGCCTGAAACAACATAAACTAGCGGTCTAGGCACCGGCGCACAACACCAGAAATCCAAAAGTACATCTTACAAGGCTACAACTGTGCATGTGCGTCTATTATAATGTATCAAGTTTTAAAAATCCATAGGTTTTGCGGGTATGGGTACTCATATCCCATGCCTGCACCCATATGCCCGTTAGGTTCAAGATATCTTTACTACTCTATATGATAGGAACGTGGGTGTCCACATCTCTCCTGGTGAAGCATGCCCCCGCCCCGGCTCCCCTCGTGCACGCAACACCGTGATCTCCTCCCCATCCCCGATCCAAAATCTTCTCGCTCACTCTCTCCATGGAAGGTGCCCACCTGATGGCGCGTCCGCGTGATTTACTCCCCCCCCCGCCCCCGACTCCATCGTCCCGCAAAATCCAACCATCGCACCCTTCTCGCGACGCCCGCGATTCTACAGCTGTCACGCCTCCATCCTTGCCCCGCATGCCGCACCTCCATCCTCGCCCGATCATGGGCGTCGCCCAGGCGATTTTCTGCCCCCCCCCCCCCGTGCGTTCTCCCCCGCAACACTGCCCGCTGTGCCCTTGTCCACGGCGACCCAACCCTCACCTCGCCCTCTTCCTCCACACACCGTCGCTAACCCCCGCCCTCTTCTTCCCTGAGTACGGCGCCCTGCGTCCCCCCACTCCTGCCGCGCCCGCCACCCTGCCTGCCCCATGAATCCTATTTTTGAACCACCAGTAAGTCCCCGCCATTTTCTTCATCACTAGAGCTAGAGTCGGGGCGGAAAGAGGGCGACGTGTCCTTGTCGCTGCCCTGCGCTACTCGTCATGGCGGCGCACTACGGCATGGAAGATGGCAAGGAAGTTGCGGTACTTGAAGGGTTGCTCGAGCATGCAGATTTGCTTTCCCATGGTGGCCTCCTTGGTGGTCGTGGTAGGATTACGGGGAGGCTACGCTAGCGCAAAACAAAAATTTTCATCCCCATAATACCAAGAACTACTGCGGTTATAGGTCATGGAATTACCACTAGACGCGCAGAGCAGCGGAAGACGTCTCGATGTAGACGAACGCGTCGAGCAGTGCCGTGCAGTCGCCGGCGTCCTTCACGTCCTCGCACGGTTCGTCCAAGTGCTCCAGATGTAGCACCTCCGAGGTATCCACACGTACAGGGAGGAAGCGCCGCGTACCGAACTGCTAGGTTCGCGACGGCGGCTTGGCGAGGGCGAGAGGTGGGCGGCGGCTGTTAGTTCGCTGGTGGCGAATTAGGTTATCCTTAACCGCGCCCCCGCCCCTCATTATATAGGCGTTATGGTGGGCTTCTGACGCCGAGGCCCATCATTAACCCTAAAGCCCAGTCTAATTTCGGATCTAATCCGAATTAGGCTTCCTTCCCCTTAAGTGTGTGACCCTATAGGTTCACGTACAAATAGACATAGCCCGAGTACTCTTACTTGGCCCAATAATTGACAGCGGCCTCTAGCAAGACATGTCAACTCCTATGTGTACGTAAAGATCATATCAGACGAACCATTGCGACATTAAGTACATGTTGTTCCCTTTGTCTCACGATATTTGGTCTGGCTCTAAGCTGACCTCTCTTTCTCGATACTGTGAATTGGAATCCTTTCAATGGTTAACTCTTAACCCTAGCACGGCCATGCATTTCTTGATCCAATCACTCGAGGGGCCCAGAGATATCTCTCTCACAAAGAGAGGGACAAATTCCATCTTGACTGACCATGCCTCATAGCATGCTTCATGACAAACCCAAAACTACCTTTATAACTACCCAGTTACGGGATAGCGTTTGATAGTCCCTAAGTAAGTCAATTCACATCTTGAGAACATGCGACAATCTCAGGTCTAAGGATACAGTATTCATGTTGCAAGAAGAGAACTGTATTACAATATCTCACGTTGGGTCGGTCCAGCCTCATGTCATACATGCGCCCACATTATTAGTTTAACATCTCCATGTTCATGACTTGTGAAATGTAGTCATCAACTAATACATGTGCTAGTCATCGACTCTGACTAGGGACATCATTTAGAATAACCATATAAGTAAAGAATCTCACAAACAATTCACATAATTGCTAATCAATACAAGGTGCCTTCCATGGATATTCAATTAAGCAATATATATATCATGGATACAAAGAAATATGCTCATCTCTATGATTATCTCTAGGGCATATTTCTAACAGTTCTCAACCGGCGACAAGGGTGGGTGGAAGTGGGGCTCCTGCAGCTGGAAGGCAGAGGGGATGAGCGAGTCGACGTGATGCCCCCTGTCGTTGTGCGATGTCGTGCATAGCTGCTCAGCCACTACGCGCCCCTGCTATACCGAGACAACTGATGTCTCCCCCCACAGATCGTCGTGGCTGCGCCTACCAACCCACACCGCTCCTCCCCTCCCCGTCCCTTTCACCACCAAGGTTCCTCCATCCTCCACGACGGCCGACCAATTCCACCATTGCTACTCCGGATTCCATACTTCATATTGATTATGTCCTCACGTTGCAGCACCGATCCCCTGCAAGTCGCATCGAGTCCACCACCGCTGGTGTTGGTTCCTTCCTCGCAATTCCACCAGCAAAAGCAGACTATACTACCAACTAGAGAAGAGGCTTAGATCCACTACACACTGAACCCTGCACTGGGGGAAGCTCTCACGTCGCGCCCGCCCATGGACCGCCTCGCTGACGACCTTGCCACGACATCCCTTTTCGATCTAGCGGACCAGAGCGCCGCCACCGTCGATTTGCCTAACGCCGATTCCTCCTCAACATCATGTGCACCGTAGAGGGTGCCAACGCCATCATCCACAACCAGGTAACACGCTCCATCCCCCGTTTCCCATCGTTTCGCCTCTAACCCAGTCCAGTTTCGATTTGTTTATTGTCTCACCAGCCAAATAGCCATGATTTTTTTGTGTGTAATCTAATATAATAAAAACATAAATACTAGCTTAGTTTGATTTTCGAGTGGTTTGATTCCATTTCAGTTGGAAGAGAAGATGGTAAGTCTGTTTCTGTTCCATACAGAATTTAAATACTTTTAGTATTACCAGAGGCATAATGTTCTTCATACCATGATCTTGTTCTACCATTTCCATCATGCTGATGTTCAAGCATGTCATGTACCTTCCATGCTACCTACTTTTTTTGCTCCACAGGAAATTGTTATCGGCAAAGCTTAGGATGAGATCTGGTAAGTTCTAGGATAGGTGAATCTTGAGTTCTTGACTGGTCTTTACCATGTTTTCTTTTACTGAAATGGTCTTCTCGGTCGGTATGACTGCGAGCTTCTTCTAAGTGTAACAATGTAACTTGGGGGCACAAGGGCAGTCTGCCAATCTTTCCCCACCAGCCATGTTTTTTTATTTTGCTGGGGCCACAAAACCACGACATTATTCCACACTGTCGGTACCCTAAAATTAGGGTACCCCCTACTACTGTACAAAGACAAAAACCCACGCGGCTATCCCTTAGTCACGTGGCAGGAGTGCTGTGTGTGGGACCAGGCCGCGGCTCGCCCTAATCATAGGCGACTACTCTGGGTCCACAGCAACGCCTGACTCCACCACATGGGCAGGTCCGAAGCCGCCACGTGTCCAGAGAAGGCGATATACTCCAAGGCTTCAACAGTGGTCCGGACCCCCACGGGAGAGCGCCGGACCCCCGGATATGCAGTCCGGACCCCAGGGTTGGTCCCGGACCCCCGGATATACAGTCCGGACCCCCAGGGTTGGTCCCGGACCTCCACGTGTGGAAGCTGGACCCCTGGAATGGGATCCGACACCCTGTATGGGGTCCGGGTCGCCCATAGGGGGCCCAAGGTCCCAGGACAGAACGCACCCGGACCTTGAATAGGACCCAGGCAGGGGTCCGGTGTCGACACGTGTCTAGACCCAGTCTGGTGTGGACCTGTCCGCATACACTTCTGCTCCGCGTCCAGGCGGAGACCCGATGCTGCCACGTGGCCTACAGCGCGTGACGTAAGCCAGCAGGCGGAGCCTGACGTAAGGCCTCCGGGTTATGCGGCCCCAGCATTTATTGTGGATAAGGCGCGCCGCCTGACAAGCGATGTGCCGCCTCGGCATTTAATGAGGCCAGTCCACTCTACTGTCAGGCGGCGACCTGTCCATTCCACTGGCAAGCAGTGTGCCGCCTCAACATTTAATGAGACCTGTCCAATCCACTGGCAGGTGGCATGCCTGTCCATTCCATTGGCAGGCGGCACGCCCATGCTGCCGCATGTGCTATACTCATCATCACTCGTACGTACCAAGGACACTACCGTTGTGTATCAACACTGCGCAGGCAGCAGACATCTAGGCACCAGAAGATCTCTCAGGCATCACCTGCATTAGTTGCTCCATGTATTTCTTCCATTATATCCCTAGGCCCACATGTCAGGGCTTAGCAACCTTGTATGTGCCTCCCTTGGGCTATAAAAGGGAAGGCACACGACGTTACAAGGCAGATCCACTTAGACACCCAAGCTCACAAGCTCTCAAGCTCACAGACTCCCATACTCAATACAACTCACAATGGAGTAGAGTTTTACGCTCCGGTGGCCTGAACCACTCTAAATCTTGGTGTTTTCGTGTGTTCTTACGCCTTTCGACAACAGGCAAAATGCTTAGGCCTCCTCCTTGACTTTGATGGTGACTTCGCACATACACGTTCCCTTTACGTCCTTTATGTAAAGGTGAAGCCTTGGAGCTTTTAGTGTCGAGGGACAACTGATTAGCTCTCAAAATAGAGATTGCCTTTTCCTGCCGTTGAGATGCAGGAGTTTATTCATTCGCTCTCTTATTTAATCTATGTATTTTCGAACCAAGTCAGCTCATCTCGCATGAAGAAACGGAAGAACAACCTAACCAAATGAATTTCTACCCAAATACATGATCTTCTATTAGCAAATGTGAACTCTCAACCCTTGGCTTACCGATGGTACTGAGAGGACTTGCTCAATGTCAAAAGTAGTTCAACAAGTTGGTTTTACTAACTTGTAACTGCCCTATGAACAAAGGTTGAGTTTAGTGATCGTTTTGTCGAGTTGTCTAAACTCACTTTGGTTCAACCCATCCTAAGAAAGTTCTTACAAAGATCAAGTTAAAATCGATTGATAGTCACCTAATTATCGCTCTAGTCATGCCTCGATTGCCTCACGTGTGCTTTTCCAGCATGTGTGATCAAGTCGAGCCATGCCTAGTGCTTGATAAAGTGGATTGATTATGAAGTCAACCTTTGTTGATCATCTTCACTAATGCATTCCTCAAATTTTTATTATCTTCCTAGAACTTGAATTCCTCAAATGACCACTTGTTGGTAAACCTCCTTTTGTGTGTTTTACCCAAGAGGTTGCATCTGGTTCTGTTTGGGTAAAATCGCGTGTTTGCCGCTCGCCCAACAGACTCAGATAGTACAGTGTCATCAGAAAAAGCAAACTGCACACATAGAACCTTATATGTTCCTCTGGCAGACATCGTCTCTATTGGTGGACATCTCTGAATCAGCTTAAGGCGATACCTATTATGTCCACTAGAGAAACGACATCCGGAGGCACTCGCCTTTGCTTGGAATTGTCTTATGATTATCGCTGATATGGACATAGGTTACATGCTTCTCTACGCTTAGAAGTCTTTCGCTTTGAATCTCGGGACGAGATTCTTTTAAGAGGGGAGGGCTGTAACACCCTTGGTGTTTATATTCCGCTAGACAACGAGTATAAATTTAAGCACGTAATATCAGTGAATAAAATAGATGCTAAAATTTAATCATCTTCGTATATCGCGATTTTAATATCGCATCTGTTTCGTCTGTCGCGAGTTCGACATCATTTTTATCTATCCGGTCTCTTCCAAAATTTTCATGATGTTCGGAACATAGTTGTTCCAAAAATCGGTGCATCCGGTGATTATTTAAAATTCATCGCTCACGTGAATACGAATTCAGAAGCCCGACCCACTCGGATGATTTTACCCTGAACAGATTAAGTAGAACTCGACGACTAAGTTTTCGGTGCAAATAATTATGTCCCCACTCGTTAACCGAGAAATCGCGTCCGAGAATTTATAATTGAGATTCGATTCTCCACGTAAATTATCTGTTGTCGTGGAATCATGTGTTGACTGCGGATAAAATTATTTGATTTCAATCAAATGGAACACAGTCTGAAGTACTGTTGTTAACAACGTTCTGATTTGTTCTGATTGTGTCTCGCCCCAATCCAAAACTTTGGATATAAATAATGGGTGAAAATTCATCTGACTCTGAAATATTCACCAAATTAAATCCGGTTCCAAATATTATTGACGGTCTTATTTTGTTCGACCCTTTTATACATCTTTTAGATCCTGATTTTATAACCTCAAAATATCAAATATCTGCATTTCGCTTTAGTCTAAAAAAATGAGAAAAAAAAACAAATTCCCCCACCGCCTTCCCTTTCATCCTAATCATGTCGTCTCTCCTCCCTTATCCATTGGAGCTCATCTCTAGCTTATGCCCTCCACGTACTAGCTCTAGAAATTCTTGTAGGCATTCCTTTATCTCCTCCACCTCCACGTAGAAAGCCTAGGATTTTCTACTAGCCATGTCTTTCATCTCCTAGGCGTTATCTGAACACAGCTCATTTGTTTTCTTATGCCATTTCTTCTCTGTTCCTGAAGTCACGGCTCCCTGAAGATGTTCAGCTCGTCTGCGCTTGGTCTTTGCCAGTAGCCGAGCTGCTCCCTATGCTCGAGTTCCTAGCGCCCTACATCAGCTCGCCGGCAGCCAAGCTCTCTGGCACAAGCGCCTCTAAGCCCTGCTCCTTCAGCCGTGCCAATGCTCGCCAGCCCTCAGCCCGCGTCTCTGGTACAAGTCGTCCTGTCAGCTACCGCTCGTTCCTGACTAGCTCCTACCAGCGCCATTGACGAAGGTTCCAATCATTGCTTTCAACCTCGGCTCCCTATCCTTGCCCAGCCTCACATCGTCTTCAATCTAGACGTCGCCCAGCCACCCCTCTGTTCTCCTCCTCGCCGCGGTGCTCTCCCTAGCCGAGGTCAGCCGAGCGCTCAGCAGCTCCTCTGCTCCTTCCCTGTGCGTAGCCGTTTTCTTCAAACGTCGTCCTCCACACGGCCTCCCTGCACCGCGCCATGGCGACCGTCGGACTGGTCGTCCCCTGTGCGCCGACTTCTCTATGTGCACCTCTGTTCCTCGTCGTGGTGGTGTCGTGGCATGGCGACGTTGTGTGCATCGCGGCAGCCGTCCTGATCGCAAAGCAGTCCGCGCAATAAAGTTCACTCGGCCGCGACCTCGCCTTGTTCCCTGCCGCGCTCGCCTCCGTGGCCGCTGCCTAGCCTATCTCCTTGATACCGCACGGACCCCTGTTGCCCGGTTCCGGTGCTCGTGCTTACCCTCAGCTCGCGTCGACGCTCGCGCGCCTGCTCGTCGTCTCTGCGGTGCACCCGCTCTCATCCATCGGGTTTCGCGCGTGCTCGTGTTTGCCGTCAAGCCATTGAACCCGTTTCTCTCCCCCTGCTCGACCTCGTCTTCGCCCTTCTAGTGGTTGTCGTCAATATGGTGCTGGACTACGCTCCATTATCTAGCTCCATTATCTAGTCGCACTGACTGTCGATCTTATTGGTCCCTTCCGTGTCAAACCAGCAAGCTCCGCCACCATCACTCAACTGCTCGCACCGCGTGTGCTCGTAAATTTTCTTGGTCGTGTCTACTGAGCTGACCAATGCTCTAGCTCGCCGTTATCGCCAAGTCCCACGCAGCTGTGCTATTCTCTCATCGTCATTCATTCCTATTTTCCCCCGCCATATGCTGCCTCGTCATGACGTGTGTCGTCGTCTTTAATCTCAATAGCTCTTCCGATACGCGCCTCACCGTGCTTCGCCTCCTCGTGATCAGCCCCATCTGGGTCATGGGGGACGGAAGATCTCAACACCTGTCAGATATCCGACGACAAGCCTGAACCAGAATTTATCAACATTCTCACAAGTATTGAATCACGTTTGATGCTGGTAAGCTAGATTTATTTGCTTAGTAATTTTAGTGCTTTGCTGGTAGGCGCTATCGATATTTCATGCGAGGAATTTTAGTTGTGCAGTGAAGTCAGTGCTATGTATTCATGTGCATAATGCATTTCATTCAGGTACGTGAATTAACTACGTGATGCGGAGAACCAGAACTAAGTTGACCTCAAGATGGTGCAAGGAGTGGTCTTCTTCGTACAACGATGTCGTCAGTCGGACCAACCTGAAGGGCAGACGAAACAAGTGTCAAAACAAAGGTTGATCGCCAAGTGGTCGCCACCTAACAAACACTAACATAGTGTTACCATGGCAAGCCCCGGTGCATGCAACCCCTTCCTTGTGTTTTTAAATAATTTTTGCACACTTTAAGTCTAGTGAAATGTGCATTAGGTTTATAGGAGTTGCTTGGAAACCCTTTGATGCATTGCCTACCTTGATATCCATACCTTTATAGATACTTCTGATGAAGTATCAAAATATGATTTACAAAATTGCTTAGCCTTGCTTAGAGGTAAATCTTGTGGATAGAGGTTGTCCTTTGCGTTAATGCCTAGCTCAGGAGTTATCCTGAGGAAGAATGGCTTCTGCCTGCAAGAATATTTTCATTGGGAGCAATGGTGGGATCTTACTGCAAAGTTCCCTATAATGCTCTTTTCATCCTATGGAACACAAACAATCCTAAGGATGGAAGTACTTAAATAGGGACTTGGGCTAGAAACAGGTGATGTTCTACCCAGATTGATTAAGGATTGGATGTGTATGTAGGCTTGATGATCGAGGACCTTTTAACTGGTCACATGCCTCATCATGGGTAAGCTTTGCCTCGGGTAGATTAATACCAGAATAAGATAACACACAATGGGAGTGGAGAGATGGTGAGAGTAGCGTGTACCCTCCGTGGCAAGAGGCTGGACGGTGGTGTATCTGTGCTCTCGGTTGGCGTGAACCTGATCTGGTCTTAAGAACCCCGGTGGCGAGTTGACATATGCAAGGGTTAAGTGCTACATGTGTCGTGTGATTGGAGATCCCCAGCTAGGTATTAATCGATTCAGATCGCCGTTACTTCTCGGATATGAAGACTTGATCACTGACCTGCAACCTAAGTCAGGATGTGAACATTATGAATAAAAATGATGTTGTATTGATGAGATGGTGAAATTAGAATAGGTGCAATCAGAGTCTATTAATATTTAATCTGGCGTTAAAATATTGAAATTAAGGATTCACTTTAGTAAGCTATTTCTGCAAAAATATCTAAGTTGATTCTTGCTAAAGCCTTTTCCTTGATTCCTATTTAACCAGCATACCCTTGAGAGTCTTTTCTTTAGTCGGGTAAGTCTTGCTGAGTAATTCCATACTCAAGGTTTTATTCCCTATTGTTTTTCAGGTTATAGTTTTGTGCTGCTGATGATGGTGTTAAGTGCCAGTGGGCTAGGCCTTCTTATAAGTCTAAGTAACCCTTCTCTACTTCTTACTGAGGATGGTCACTTGAGCTAGCATATATTTCAAACTTATAAATAATTTATAACAGTTTAAAGTTATTTCTTTGTAATCACTCTGATCATGTACAAAGTAAAATTTTTGTAACTTGTAAAATTTGGTAATAAGATTTCTGCTGCAAAAATGTTGATGTGTGTGATTTGTGTTACTTAACCCTGCGGTCCTGGTTGTAAGTGGTTTATCCGATGTCCCTGGGGCAATCGGACAGATCCTGTTAAGTTATCTGGTGCACATGCATAGCCGTCTGAGGTCTTTGAGACAAGGACAGGTGCATGTGGGCCCAATAACTTGGGAGGTTCTGCCACATTCATCGCCCTGGCCTAAGATCCGACCGAGCTCGTCTTCAGTTCGGCACCCAGCTGTCCCTCTCTCTTCCTCAGCGGGTCGACGTTCCTCTCCTCTTCTCTCTCCCATGGCCGGCGATGCTCAAGCTCTCTCCTCGCGGAGCTCCCTTCCCTGCATCAATGGCGGCTACCACCGTTGAGTTCCCTGGCCACCGTTGAGTTCCCTGGCCGCGCCCCTGCTCCCTCTGCCTTCTCCCTACTGTGTTCTAGCTCGGACTCGCGTTGCCCTCTCTCTGCTCGCGCCCAGCTCCTCTCTCCTGCTCCATCTCCCTTGCTGCGCGCTCCTCTGCCGATGGTGACTGCCGCGAGCTTCTCCATGCATCCATGTCTGAGTTTCCTGCAGACTCGCTCGGTCCCTGCTCCTCCAGCTCACCGGCGCCCTGCCTTTTCCCCAACCACGCCGGTCGCTGCTTTCCCCAACCTCGCCAGCGCTCCTCCCTCTGCCAGCAGCCGCATCTCTCTGGTGTTTCCTCCCTGCGCGCGTGAAATTTCCTTGCTCGCTGGCGCTTGGTCCGTGCTCCACTGCGCCGTGCTGTTTCTCTGCGCGTGTCAAGTTCTCACGCCGAGTTCGCCCGGGTCGCAAGCCTGTGTGTCCTCGCCGCGCCTGTTGCTCGCCCCTGCTGCGCGTGTCGAGCTCCTCTGTTGTGTGCGCGAAGTTCTCTGCTCACCATGGCGTGTTGAGTTCCCTCGCCGAGTTTAGCCCCAAGTTGTCGCGCTCTGTGTCCTCGCCACGTTCGTGAAGCTGCCGTGGAGCTCGCGGTCGAACACAAGCTCGAACCCGCCGTTGGTCCGATGATGTCTGATAGTCATTCCTGGCCAGTATTGTTCTCCTTTGGTCGTGCTTGCTCCAGTCGCTGGAACCAGTGTTGCCGCTCACTCTCATCCTTCTCATGGCACTTGCTCCTGCTCCTGCACGAGTCCCTGCTCTTGGCCTAATTGCTGGGGTTCGTAGGGGGCCTGAAGCCATACGCCGTGACCGGACCAACATCAAGTCGTCCTCCTCGACCTCGCCATGGTACTCGGCCTTGCCTTGCTACTGGACCTTAGCGCCATCGGCTCTTCATCCGGCTGTAATTTCGCCGTCACTGGCCATGTCCAGCGTCCACCTTGTTATGTCGTCGTGGACTTGTCGGCGAGCTGCCGTGGTACCTAGACCGCGCTTGCCTCAGCTTCCAAGATGTCGTCCTTCCTACGCCTGACCATAACGATGCAGCTTGCGTGGGGTGGTGTCAGACTGGGTCACCGCCGTGAGACTCTTCATCGCTATGCTCGGCCGTATCTCCCTAGTCGTCGTGTGTGCCTGCTCGTCAAATTGGGGAGCTAACATCCCCCTTGCTCCTCGTCATCAATCCACGTCGCGTCCACGACATGCTCATCGACCCCGACGATTTATCTTCCAATTGCGCGCTACTTGCGTTGAACTCTGAAGCTACCTGTCACGCTCGATCCTGGAGGTCTTTGTCTCGTCGTCGTTTCAGCGAATTCCAAGCTGGTTTTAGGTAAGTCGATTCGCTACTCCTATTATTTTGTTTTAATGAATGGATTGATAGATATGTAGGTCGCGACAATTTTTATTAATTTAGCATACGTATGTTGTGATGTTCGTAATTATGAAATAGTCACGAGGTGTGGTAAAATATAGGTGTAAGGTACACCTGCTAGCGCGAACGATTAAATATCGTATTTAACTCATAGGATGTACAAGTTAATGCGATGAAATGGCTTAGAAAACTAGTTAAGTTAGTTTTAAGTATGGTTATGGCCGATTGTGATTAGCACCATCGACCTGTATTTTATGCGTCTTATTACAAAATGGAAACATATGTCTAGTATAATCAGATTGATCTGATGCTTGTGATGTACTTGTGTTCAATGGTGAATTAACCACATTGTATAATGATCGTCAATTAGTACGTGATGTGAATGGTGCCTTGATGGGTGTTTTGATATAGGACTTATGTTAGTTTATTATCACTTGATATTTGAAGTAGATACGATTACGCTAGAAAAGTATAATAATTGTGCGTAGTCGTATATCGATAACTAGTATTTCCGTATGAACGGTACAACGCCTCGCCGCTAGGTGTTTAATTCACTATCGTGTAGCACTATTTAGGTTTGTGATATTTCTGTCTATATGCATTCATGTGCATAATGCATTCCATTCAGGTACGTTAAATAATTGTGTGATGCGGAAGATGAGCTAAGTCGACCCCAAGCGCGGGCTAATCCGCAGGATGATGCTGATGGACGAACTAGAAGATGGATAATCTGAACGAGTGCCAAGCCAAAGGATGCTCGCCACTTAACAAACACTAACCTAGTGTTTATTCCAGGCAAGCCCCGGTGCATGCAACCCCTTCCTTGTGTTTTTAAATAATTTTTACACACTTAAAGTCTAGCGAAATGTGCATTAGGTTTATAGGAGTTGCTTGGAAACCCTTTGATGCATTGCCTACCTTGATATCCATAACTTTATAGATACTTCTGATGAAGTATCGAAAGATGATTTACAAAAATGCTTAGCCCTGCTTAGATCTTGTGGATAGAGGTTGTCTTTTGCATTAAGGCCTAGCTCAGGGGTTATCCTGAGGGAGGATGGCTTCTACCTGCAAGAATATTTTCATTGGGAGCGTGGTGGGATCTTACTGCAAAGTATCCTATAATGCACTTTTCATCCTATGGAACACAAACAATCCTAAGGATGGAAGTACTTAAATCGGGACTTGGGCTAGGAACAGGTGATGTTCTACCCAGGTTGATTAAGGATTGGATGCGTATGTAGGCTTGATGATCGAGGACCTTTTAACTAGTCACATGCCTCATCATGGGTAAGCTTTGCCTCGGGCAGACTAATACCAGAATAAGATAACACACAATGGGAGTGGAGAGATGGCAAGAGTAGCGTGTACCCTCCGTGGCAAGAGGCTGGACGGTGGTGTATCTGTGCTCTCGGTTGGCGTGAGCCTGATCTGGTCTTAAGAACCCCGGTGGCGAGTTGACATATGCAAGGGTTAAGTTCTACATATGTCGTGTGATTGGAGATCCCCAGCTGGGTATTAATCGATTCGGATCGCCATTGCTTCTCGGATATGAAGACTTAGTCACTGACCTGCAACCTAAGTTAGGATGTGAACATACATTATGAATAAAAATGATGTTGTATTGATGAGATGGTGAAATTAGACTAGATGCAATCAGACTCTATTAATATTTAATCTGGCGCTAAAGCATTGAAAGTAATGATCCACCTTAGTAAGCTATTTCTGCAAAAATATCTAAGTTGATTCTTGCTAAAGCCTTTTCCTTGATTCCTATTTAACCAACATACCCTTGAGAGTATTTTCTTTAGTCGGGTAAGTCTTGCTGAGTACTTGCGTACTTAGGGTTTTATTCCCTGTTGTTTTTCAGGTTATAGTTTTGTGATGCTGTTGATGGTGTTAAGTGCCGGTGGGCTCGGCCTTCTTATATAAGTATACCCCGTCATTATCTTCTTATTGAGGATGGTCACTTGAGCTAGCATATATTTCAAACTTATAAATAATTTATAACAGTTTAAAGTTATTTCTTTGAATCACCTTTGTAATCACTCCGATCATGTACAAAGTAAAATTTTTGTAACTTGTAAAATTTGGTAATAAGATTTTCGCTGCAAAAATGTTGATGTGTGTGATTTGTGTTACTTAACCCTGCGGTCCTGGTTGTAAGTGGTTTATCCGAGGTCCTTGGGGCACTCGGACAGTTCCTGTTAAGTTATCTGGTGCACATGCATAGCCGTCTAAGGTCTTTGAGACAAGGGCAGGTGCATGTGGGCCCAATAACTTGGGAGGTTCTGCCATAGCTGGTATCGGAGCAGGATTAAGTATATACGGTCACATACGTATTTTCAAAACAAAAGTTTTGGTTTTGAAAAACCTATTTTCAACTAAACACATTGTTTGGCTTTGAAAAACAGTTTGAAAAACTATAATGCTAGCGACATCCTCTGTTAAGCCCTAAACTAAGGACTATTAGGTGGCTTATTTGAAAACCGCTAACCCACAACCGGGGGTATTGTATACATGTGTATTGTTATTTTTAAGGCCATTCAGTCTTGAATGGATCGACGCTCAAGGTAAGGTGAGATGTGAGAGCATGACCGAACCAACGTCGGTCTAGGGAAGAGCATAAAAAGCGCTTGATTATATACATGTTCCACATATGTATATATGAAGGCTGCGATGTGGAGTATTTACTTTTCTAGGAATTCGGTACCCCATGGATGTGTATGGGTATACAGACATGGGAATACTGAGAAGTGTAATGTACTTGTAACGACGCACCTACGCTCAGGTAAGAAGGTGAGTTACCATAATGAGTTGCCCTATGGTTAAAGTGTGGCAACGGCGCCTATGCGTGGCTCGGCGCTTAATGATGAGCTGGCCTCCATATAGCAATATATGGAGTATAAACTGTGATAAACTGTCATGTGTGAATCTTGCATCATGGGGAAAATTGGGCTGTGATGGATTTTTCTGCAGGTACACTAACCTCGAAAATGTATGTGTAGTTGACGACTAGCAAAATACCGAGAGAGTCGTATGCCACAGATATAGAACGCTATTGCCACATTATGTTGGCAAAAAAAATTTGTGAGGACGAACAGGACGAGCATGCATCCTGATTGTTGCATCTTGTTTGTCACCTATACATCCAAAATGCTTCTCTCATCTTTATTCCAGTAACCTGTGATTGTGAATAATGTGGTCTCTTAGATATATGGGTTTAGATGGCTTCTAGCTTGTCATAATTTGACCATTAGTGCAAAATGTGTTTGCTCTTGTACTGATGTGCTGATAGAATGTTGGTGACCTATGTGCCTAAACCCAAAACTAGGCCATGTTCTTATTTAGTGAACCATGACCCCAAATTTTAAATTCTCCATTATCACTCCATGACTAAACTCATGCAAATGGATGTTCGGATAGATTTCTTTATCCGATACAAGATGTGCATGGACTTAAAGCTAGAATCTCAAGTCATGTCTCCATCCTAAACCATATCCTTTATTCAGTTGGTGCAAGCTGATGTCCCTTATCTAGTGTGCCTATTCTTAAGGATCGCCATGTTGCTTTATCAACCTAACTTAGGAAAGACATGTCTCATCGTTTTCTTGAGTTTGATGCCTTTGATTTCCTCATATCTATCAAAGGCATATCAACTTAATCTTATGATTGTTTTCCCTCCGTATCTAATCAGATACTAATCCTTGACCTTGTAAGCTCTGCGATGGGCATATTAATATGCTTGGTGCTGAATTAACAGTCTCCCATCGTACTCCCTTCATTAAGCTTAGGTTATGGCCATGCCTTGTTCGTTTCATCGGGCCATAATCTATTTGGCTCTCTACTTGTCAACATTTTAGACGGGTGGAGTCCCTTTGTATATTATTACCCTTGCCCAATCCATTGGTGTCGCGCGAGATTTCTTATTGGTTACGTCTAGTAATGGTGTTATGACTAAAACCGATGGTGCCGTGACGAAACCGAGGGCCTCCTGTGAATGTACACACATGGTCGTGCTGCTCGGCACACGCTGGTATCACGGTTAGTAGTTGTAATCCATTATGAGACTCTATCAATGTGTTATCTTGGCAAAATCTAGTTTTACCACATGATATTCTTTATTGGTGCCAGTTCGGTGATGGTGTCATGATTAAGGACTTATGGTGCCGCAGCGAAACTGATAGCCCCTTGTGAATGTACACGCAAGGTTGTGCTACTCGTCGGATGCTGGTATCAAGGTCTCTGGTCATGATCCATTATGGAACTACCCTAATATGTTATCTTTCGTAGATCTCCTCCTTGAAAAAAAATTTCTATGTTGTTGGTCAAGTGATCAAGCAACATCTGTTATCACTGTTGGATCAAAAGGGCATACCACTTCCCATGTGTGGTCTCTTTTCCCTTGACTTGGGTAGTGACTGCACGTATACAAGTTTCCTTTACGTCCGTTGTGTAAAGGTGAAGCCTTGGAGCTTTTTAGTGTTGGAAGACAGCTGATTAGCTCTCATAATGGAGATTGACTTTCCCTGCTGCTGAGATGCAGGAGTTTGTTCATTTGCTCTCTTATTTAATCCATGTATTCCCTAACCAAGTGGATAGTTCATCTCGCATGGAGAAACGGATGAACAATCAGACCGAATGATTTCTACCCAAGTGCATGATCACCTGGTAACAAAAGTAAGCTCTCGACCGTTGGCTTACCGATGGTACTGAGAGGACCTACTCAATGTCATAGGTAGTTCAATAAGTTGGTTTTACTAACTTGTAACTGCATTATGAACAAAGGTTGAGTTTAGAGATCGTTTTATCGAGTTGTCTAAACTCACTTTGGTTCAACCCATCCTAAGAAAGTTCTTACAAAGATAAAGTTAAAACCGACTGATAACAACCTAGTCATCACTCTAGTCATGCCTCGATCGCGTCACGTGTGCTTTTCCAGCATGCGTGATCAAGTCGAGCCATGCTAAGTATTTGATGAAATGGGTTGGTCGTGAAGTCAACATCAACGGATCTCTTCATTGATATTTTCTCAAGTCTCTATCATTTTTCTTGAACTTGGATTTTCTGGCTAACATGAGTTAACTGTGATGTTGTTCGACATTCACACCGGTCTCGTGTGCTATGAACTTATCGTGACCACTTGTTGGTAAACCTCTTTCTATGTGTTTTACCCAAGAGGTTGCATCTGATTCTATTTGGGTAAAGTCGTATATCTACCGCTCGCCCAACCAACTCAGATAATACAGTGTCATCAGAGAAAGCAAACTGCACACATGGAACCTTATGTGTTCCTTTGGTAGACATCGTCTCTATTGGTGGGCATTCCTAAATTAGCCTAAGGTGATACATGTTATGTCCACTAGAGAAACAACCTTCTAAGACACTCATCTTTGTCAGGAACTGTCTCATGACTATCGCTGATATGGACATGGGTTACATGCTTCTCTACTCTTAGAAGTCTTTCGCTCCGAATCTCGGGACAAGATTCTTTTAAGGGGGGAGGGCTGTAACACCCCATGTGTTTATATTCCGCTCGACAACGAGTATGGATTTAAGCACGTAATATCAATGGATAAAACAGATGCTAAATTTTAAACATTTTCGTCTATCGCGATTTTAATATCGTATCTGTTTCGTCTGTCGCGAGTGCGACATCGTTTTTATTTTATCTATCCGGGCTTGTCCTAAATTTTCGTGATGTTCGGAACATCGTTGTTCCAAAAATCGGTGCGTTTGGTGATTATTTAAAATTCATCGCTCGCGCGATTACAAATTCGGAAGCCGACTCACTCGGATGATTTTGTCCCGGACAAATGAATTTGAACTCGACGACAAACATGTTAATGCAAAATTAAATCGAACCACACCCGGAATCCAAGAAAACCAGGTGTAGAATTATAACTGAGCCGTTTCCTAGTCGAATCCAATATCGTTTAGCTTGATCCGGTAACATCAGGCTAAAACTCGAACCTTGGTAATTTAATCTATTCCTCACCAGATAAATTTTTGTCCGACTTCTACGTATAGCGTGCAGACCCAGTATACATCGCTAAGAAAATTGGGATCCAAAATATCTATGAAATTCTTTAAAGAAATTTAAAAAAAGAAGAGAAAACAAATTTCTATATTATTAAAGCAGGAGGGAAAACTGCTCCCAGAAACGTCCATGTCAGCGAAATTATTTTGGCCGTTGGATTCACTCCTGTGCGCCGTGTGTAGATTCTTCTATCAGCAGATTCCTCTCTCTGTGTTTTCGTCTTCCTTCACAACATCTCGCTCTCGCGCTGTCTCCTCCTCCCCCAGAACTCCACCTTCCCCTGCTCGCCCCCGCTCACCTGCGTGCTTTGGCAAACTTCCCCTGCTCGCCCCCGCTCACCTGTGTGCTCCGGCAACAACCGCTTTCGGACTTTGGTTTCCCTCCACCGGCGCTCCAAAGGTAACCACACTTCCTCCCCCGCCCCCTCCGTCCACCCCACCCCCTCCACCATAATGCGATTCCCATTGCTAGGGTTTGTCGTGTTGGGTTGAAGTAAACACGGCAGCGGCAACGGCTCTTCCCCCTCCCCCCTCATCGGATTCCTCATGCTGCGATTTATTTAGGGTTTAGGGTTCATCGTCCGATTCGTATGCTTCCCATTTTCCCCCCAAATTTCTTTGCTTCTGCAACATCTAGTGTCTTCCACATTGGAGCTCCGTGTCTCCAGAACTCCGTTGTGCGATGGCTTCCACATGCCGACGGCCTCCATGGGGAAAAAGCGGTGAGTCTTCACTCCCATCGTCGTCTCCGCGTTGGACCATACGACTTCCCGGTCGAATCTGGCGCCGCCCTTCACTCTTGCCCGCTGTTTTACACCTGCTCCAGCCTTGCAACGGCGCCCCCTACCCTTGTCCCCGCCCGTGGCCCCGCTGCTGCTCCAGCCTTGCAACGGCGCCCCTACCCTTGTCCCCGCCTGTGGCCCCGCTGCTGCTCCAGCCTTGCAACGGCGCCCCTGCCCTTGTCCCCCGCCCGTGGCCTCGTTGCTGCTCCAGCTTGATCTACTGCCCTTGTTCGACACGACCAACACCTTGCAGACGTAGGCGACATCCGACCCCGCGAGCATAGGTGCCGGGGGCTTCACACCATGCTTCCCTTGACAGTCCATGGGAGGGACTCTAGCAAACGACAGATCGCCGTCGAGCCGCCGACTCCCATCTCCTGCGTTATCACCGAGGACACACCAGACGCCTCGCTGATGGCTTTGGCTCGCCTCGGACGGTCTTTTTTTGGTTGCCTCCACCGCTCTGTCTACCGTCCACTAGCGCCCAACGTAACACCTCTGCCCACCCTATCCGCTCGTTCTAGATCTCGATGGATTTATGCAACCGCACCCGGTTCCATTTGGGTTTCAGAGGCTACCATGCCTCTGTTTCCCGACCCTTCGCTCCAATTCACACAGGCGTATGCGTACGAGGTGATTTGGTTGATGCCGTGATGGCCTGCTTCAGCTAATCTGTTCCTGTTTAAGTCCTTCTTACAAGAGGAATTAGTGACTTCGATACACCAGGTTCGAAGTTGTAATGAACAAAAGGTAACTGCGGGGTAATAGCCTAGTAGGGAAATTGTGGGGATTCTTAAGGATTAAGTTTCTGATTTATCTCTGCCTTATTTAGCTCGTCTGTTCTGGTGGCTTTTGCTTCTTGCTTATGCTGATTATGCTTCCAGTTATGAGCCACAAAACAATATTGATCGGCAACCTGTAGTTTTGCCTCAGTTCGTCGCTTGCTGTCTCTGTTAAATGACCAAGAATAAAGTTTAGTACTTCACACATTAGGCATCCAGTAAAACGGTATCATAATTCCAAAGGTCAGTAACGCAAACAAACACCTTCTAAATCTTTTCCGTTTGCTGCAGCAGCCATGAGATTCTCCTTGATTTGTTTGCGCCATTTATTCCTTTCTTGAACAATATCTTGACTATTCCCTCCAGTGAACAGCAAGACATATTTCTCATTCTTAGGAAAGAACTACAAATGAGTTGAGATATAGAAGCTTTAGCTCAGGATTCAAGCAGGTACAGATAAAAAATGGTTGATTAGAACCTCCAATATAATGCAAAGAGAATGATACATCACAGAAAACAAAGTTGTAATGATACTTATATGTCATATCATCATGGGCAGGGCAGTAATGTAGGAAGCTTACTCTAACATATTCAAGATCTTCTCGCAATTTTGACAGATTATTGTTGACACCATCACCACTTGAACGTTGTTGCTTCTCGAGTCGCCTTATCATCCTCTCAATCTTCCGTCTCTCCCCTGCTTCTTTATCACTCCTACTTTCCAGATGACATATACATCAAAAAAGGGGGGATGCTCTTTGTTGGCTTCCTGCTCCTGTGTATAACATACTAATTTCGCTATATAATATACGTATATACCTTAACTGCGGCATCTACTGATTTGGATTTTTTCTTCATAGCAGACCAGGATAAACTGGAGTTCCAAATCGTAGTCCGTGTCAACAAGTTCAGTCTCACTAATCTTATCAGGTCATCTCAAGTCCAGTGACTCATCAACCAGGTACTTTGTACACACTTTGATACTTCACCATCAATATTATCCAATATTCCAGTTCATGCACATATGTACAATTGCAACTCCATTTTTTCGTTTAAATTATGAAACATTGCATGTGTTCCTATACAATTGTGATTCTATTTTTTTCGTTAGAATTATTAAACACTGCATGTATTCCTTGTTTTGCTGGTACAACAGTATATTTTTATATATCTAAAGATCACTATATACTTGATCTAGGTATATATGCTTACATATTATTAAAAAAAATGTAGGTTCAAAACGTGAAACGTTCCAAGTTGCTACATTATTAATGTGTGAAAATTAATATCGCTGATCCAAAATGGAACATGCTGTTTCAAACATCACAAGGAAGAGGAGTAAGCGCCTTCGTACCTTGTCTACATACATCACCCAAATCTAAACGGAAAAAAGGTATCATCCATGGATTGTTATGCTCATACAACAATTTATCATGCCAGAACAAATCAGTACATGTTGCGCCCCATCGTCTGTACCTCCTGTGGAAGCTCGTCGCATACGTAGACAATTGTTGAATGAGAGAAGGTTAATATCCTTAGGTATCGTGACCATCTACCCTTTTATTTTTTATTTTTTAAAAAGGGAGACTATATAGGTACATAGTGCTAAGAATATAGATATACTATGTTAGGTGCATTCGCATCCTCCCAACAAGCCTCAACATTACAATGTGGTCACTTCGACCCAAATTTTGTTGAAGCACTCAAAGGTATGTCCAATTCTGGATGTAACCCATTTTTTAAACAAACTGTACTTACTAGCTACACCTAAACAAAATTTACGGATTTGAATAAAAAAGATGGTGAAAACTGCACCTAAAAGAGTTTATAAATTTGAACATAAAGGTGGACGGGAACAAAGGGAAAAATATTTTAAAGTAATTATTTTAAAAAATATTTGCTAATACTACTTTGTGTAAACGAAATGCAGCTTCTTACCATGCTCGATCTTACTATGGACCGCCATGCTACCAATGCACCCACTGTTCTGCTCTTTTCTGGTATAATGAAAGAATAGGATCGTCAAGTGGAAATCGATCAATTGTTTACAATAATTGTTGCAAAGGTGGCAAAGTCCGTCTTCCTCCTTACAGCCCTAGACCTGAACCATTGTTATCACTAGCCCGGTTTGATGGCGATTCGATATCTAAATCCTTCATGCAAAATATCAGGCAATATAATTGCTTGTTTGCATTCACATCTATGGGAGCCCATATTGATAGGTCAGTGAATGATGGTCATGGTCCTCCAATCTTTAAGATATGCGGTCAAGTCCACCATCGAATAGGATCATTACTGCCAGTAAACGACCAGCCTCCTAAGTTTCTTCAGCTTTATGTGTATGATACAACACATGAAGTCAACAATCGAATAAACTCTCTATCCACTGCTGATGGTCCTACCTCTTCTATACGATAAGATATTGTACAAGAATTATTAAAAATGTTGGACGAGCACAATCCCTTTGCTAAGAAATTTAGGCTTGCCAGGGAAAGGCTTAATGAACACACAAATGAAGAATTTATCATCAGAATTATTGGGGCTAGAGAAGGAGATCCTGTGCAATACAATATGCCAACAACCGATGATTTAGCCATGCTTGTTATTGGTGATTTCTCACTTGATACCTTTAAACGAGACATTATTATAGAGACAAGAAATTCGGAATTGAGGCGTATTTCATCATTGCATCCAGCATATATGGCTCTCCAATATCCACTTTTGTTTCCATATGGAGAGCGTGGATTCCAAGTTGGTGTTGCATATAGTGATACAAGGGTTAGAGGAACAAATTCAAGGGCTCATATAACCATGCAAGAATACTATTGCTATCAATTTCATTACAAGGTTGGCCAGCCAAATCCATTTCTATCTTATGGGACACTATGAAACCAGGCTAAGGTCGATGCTCGTGCCTGTATTGATAAAAATAGACTTATGTATATTCTAAATAATCAAGATAAATTACGAATGGAAAATCTTCAAGGCATATCAGATGATGTTAGTAGAGGCTGCATAAACAGTGACGAAATGGGAAAAAAATCGTACTTCCGGCATCACACATTGGTGGACGACGATATATGATACAAAATTACCATGATAGCATAGCCATCTGCAGAGTCCATGGTCCACCCGACTTTTTTGTAACATTTACATGCAATGCAAAGTGGCCTGAAATTGTAGATGGTCTTCAACACTCTGGCCAGAAATCTTCAGATGCACCTGATATTCCTGTAAGAGTATTTCATATGAAATTGGAAGAGTTGTTACAGGATATTAAAGGTGGTAACATATTTGGCCCTTGCAAAGCAGGTGCAAATATATTTTACTATGTTTTTTTCATGACGAAACTATTTATCATTGCTAATCTAGTTTGATTTTTTATTCCTTTTTCCTTTTTTTCTTTCCCTCTTGCCCATTCCCTACCTACAATTACAGGAATCTGTTTTTATTTATGGTTCTACCGTATTCGTAGTATACCTCCACAGATTTTTGATGTTTATTGTATTACGTAAAAATAGCGCATACGTGTAAATTCTGCTACCAACTTAGATAATATTTAATATATATTACTTTTGCTTATCAAAACTATGAATGATGTGCATTACTTTTGTTTATGAAAACACAAACACAACAACTTATTTACTGTTGATTGCGTTGTTGCGACACTTTTTAAGTGGGGGGTGGTTTGCTACATGGAACTCTATAATTGTGGGAGCAGTTTTCCTTACTGCTTTAATAATAAGGAAATGTGTTCAACACAAATATCGATTACAACTATGTATCCCTTTTCAAAATAACCTTGCAACAAATATTGTTTATTCTTAAAAAAGAGAGAAAAGTCAATAATAGTTTAAATGCTTATTGATACTGTATTGTTCATACTTTGTTTTCCTTAATACTACAATCCACAGCTTGTAATAAAGCATAAAACTTCTAACTTAACTTTTAAAAATAGATTTGTCCAGACAAAACAAGACCATAAAAGGAGAAAAAATGCATGTAAGCTATAAAAAGCATTCATGGTTTCCATATACATAATATCTTTAATAATAACAAAAAGATGGCTTTATAACACACATTTACAGTGATTAGTTATCCTTTACCAAACAGTTTTACTCCTCCTATTAGTTTTATTTTTACTCTTCTTATTAGTTTTATTGTCAGTACACGTGTTTCTGCACAATGTGTATTTTTATAAACGTGTCTTGCCTTATGCACACGTAATCTTCTAGGTATCAACTAACACTACAAGACCAACGACTAAATTTATATACTCTTTCATCACTGCTGAAAAAATACATCCAACAATTAGTCCCTTGTAATACATTTTGCTTGTAGTATTAGATTCTTCTTGACCAAATATTTCTACACTTCTTAATAACCTTATTGTCAAAACATGCAGTTCTGCACACGGTAGAATTTCAGAAACGTGGATTGCCTCATGCACACATTATTTTTTGGGTTTCAATTGACACTACGCAACCAACAGCTGAATTTATAAACTCTTTTATCACTGCTGAAATACCAGATCCTGCCAATGATCCATTAGGATACGCATTGCTTGCTGAGCATATGGTTCATGGACCATGTGGATCCTATAATCATAACTCACCCTGTATGAAAAGAAACCACTGTTCCAAACACTATCCTAAACTGTTTCAAACTGAAACTGTTGTTGACACAAATGGATTTGCAGTTTATAGAAGAGCAAACAATGCTAGATTTGTCATCAAATCAAACACCAAATTAGACAACAGGTGGATCGTTCCTTACAACATGACATTACTCAAGAAATATCAGGCGCACATCAATGTAGAGTGGTGTAACAAAAGTATATTCATAAAATATCTTTTCAAGTATGTTACCAAAGGTCCTGATTGCAGCAAATTATACCTACAACGAGTTTTAGATGGCCAAGACACTCCTGTCGACGAAGAAACAAACACAAGGAATGAGGTCAAGGAATATCTAGATGCTAGATTTATTTGTCCATACGATTCATGTTGGAGGATTTTCGGCTTTGAAATTCATAGACACTTCCCTCCTGTTACCAGACTGCCGATGCATTTGCCTAATGAGAATTACATCACATATCATGCCAACAGCAACATGTCACATATTTTATCACAGGAATACCTACGTCGAACAATGCTAACTGAGTGGTTTTTCGCTAACCAAGTACATGAGAGTGCGCGATCCCTAACTTACACTGATTTTCCGTCTGAATGGAGATGGGATGAAAAAAAGAGATCATGGGAACAAAGACATAGACACGGTAGCATAGGCCGCATTCATTTTGTACATCCATCGGCGGGTGAAAGATATTATCTTAGAATGCTACTAATGGTTGTCAAAGGAGCTCAAAACTATGAATCTTTACGAACATACAATAATGTTTTACACCCGACTTTCAAAGAGGCATGTAAAACTCATGGACTACTTGAGGATGATCAGGAGTGGTACAATGCCTTTGATGAGGCCGCATCCTGGGCAACATCCAGTCAGCTTCGCCATCTTTTTGTCACAATGCTCCTTTTCTGTGAAGTAGGTGATGAATTCTCGTTCTTTGAAAAAGTCTGGAAATTACTTGCTGATGATATCCAGTATAACGCAAGACAACTGCTTAACCATCCATCCTACCAGATGAGTGATGAGGCGCTTAAAAATCAATTGATAGAAGAGATCACAACTTTATTCAGTCGAAGAGGAAGTCGTATACAAGATTTCAATTTACCAAATAGATCTAATTCATATAATCAGATGAATTCAAATCGTTTTATCGATGATGAACTATCATATGACATTGACACTATGCAGACTGAATCTGAAATCTTAGTTTCAGGATTAAACAGTGAACAATTACATGCTTTCACAGCTATTACAGAAACTGTTTTATCAAACAAACCAGGTTTTTTTCGTATCAGGATACAGTGGCACAGGTAAAACATATTTATGGAACTCTATCATAACATTTTTACGCAGTCGCAAACAAATTGTTTTATCTGTGGCTTCCTCTAGTGTGGCTTCATTACTTCTACCAGGAGGACGAACAGCACACTCTCGCTTCAAAATTCCATGTGAACTAGATGAAACAACAGTTTGTGATATTAAATGTGGCACGATGCTCTACCAATTGGTGCAAGCTGCATCTTTAGTAATATGGGATGAAGCATTGATGACACATAGATTTGCCTTTGAAGCATTAGACATATCATTTCGTGATATCTTGGCTACTTCATCACCAACAGCAAGAGATTTACCTTTTGGCGGAAAAGTTATTGTTCTGGGAGGAGACCTCAGACAAACATTACCTGTAATTGAAGGCGGGAGCCGTTCAGAAATCGTTAATGCAGCAATAATCAACTCTCCCCTTTGGTCTCATGTACACATCCTACATCTTACTCGGAATATGAGGCTTTCAGGAACAACCTTGACACATGAAGAACAAGAAAAACTATCCCGATTCAGTAAATGGATGCTTGATGTCGGAGAAGGCAAAATAAATGCTACAGCACAAGAAGGCGAAGATGAACCAACATGGATACAAATACCCCATGAACTACTCTTGTTGCCACAAGGTGACAAAATCACTTGCATAGTTGATAAAATTTATGATGATCTAAATAAAAATTATATGCAGCTTGAGTATTTGAAAGATCGTGCCATATTGACTCCTACTAATGATATAGTTGATTCCATAAATGAATACATTGTGTCTCTTATCCCTGAAGAGACAAAAGAGTATTTAAGCTGTGACAAAGTCATCAAAGCTCCCAATACTCATGAATCTTATGACCTTTTATATCCTGTTGAATTTTTGAATACATTGAATGGAAATAGCTTTCCACAACATCGAATAGTCCTCAAAAAGGGTACACCAATTATGCTTCTTAGAAATCTGAACCAATCAGAAGGTCTATGCAACGGTACAAGATTAATTATAACATCTTTGGGAGACAAAGTTATTGAAGGTCAGATAATGACAAGTACTCATAAATCAAAAATTGTGATAATACCTCGTATATCATTGACATTAAAGAATACAAGATGGCCATTTGTTCTACAAAGACGCCAATACCCTATAAAGGTATGCTATGCAATGACAATTAATAAGAGCCAAGGACAAACACTTTCAAAAGTTGGGGTATATCTGAAGAAACCAGTTTTCACACATGGACAATTGTATGTTGCAATATCAAGAGTTACATCACAAAATGGTCTTTTTATCCTTATCGAAGATGATTCAGGCAATTGCAGTATTAAGACTCGAAACATAGTGTACAAAGAGGTCTTCACACGTATTACTATACAAGACATTGATGGATAGCAAGTTGTATTTTTTAACCTCACGTATCTTCGTGCATATATATCCATATAGAAAAAATTGTGTATATCTAAACATGTACAGATAAATTATTATATCTTGAATAGGTATGTTTTCCACGCTACATATAGGCAATTTCTTCATTAATCCTGCATATTAAAGATTTGTAACCATTGTTCCATATTAGTAACAAGTTACTAAACGATCCCGTCTCATTATTTGCAGGTACAACAATTAGCAATGCTGTTCACACCTATCACAGAGCTAAATCCTCAAAAGATAAATGTTGTGATAAGAGTCCGTGTCATCAGAAAATGGGAGTTCCGTGGTGCAACAAATGACGGTCCTCTACGCCATATCAATTTGATTTTAGCTGATGAGCAGGTACTGCTCTAATTATTGTGTGTTGTGCATCATGAATAATTACAAAAAGAAAAAAAACTTTAAATATTTTCTTCAAAATTATCAGTACTCAAATTATTTGCAAAAAAAACATTAAAACGTCCATATACCTTCTCTCTCTTTTTTTATTCTTTTCATTCCATACAGTTGACTCTATTATGTATTTCAAATGTATACACTTTACAGCGTACAACATATTATACCCACTTTGTAAATACATATTATATTACACATGGTACCAATCCTGTTTTCCACGCGCTTTTACATACGTTTACACTCTTATTAAGATTATGTAATTAAGAACAACTAGGCTGCCAATCTGTTACATGGATTGGCAGTTACTGTTTGCTATTGCCTTTTTAGGTAATTATATTTTTTAGGTGATGCCTCTCCCCAAAATATACATTATGGTTATCAAACTTTTAACGAAATCGGTCCCAACCATCTGAAATCCACATGCAGAGGTTCTTTGCGTGCCATTTGATGCATCTTTACATGTAACTTACAGTTCATAATGCAATTTTCTAAAAAAAATATGAGCACCTTGTTACACAAATTTATTTACAAAAATGTCCATATATAGTTTTTTCCTCACCTTTTCTTATTTCATAGTTGATGCACTTCTTCAATTCAATCTACCAAACATGTTCTTCATAGTCTTCAAACTCCATTTTTTTTATAATGGCAGGGAACAACCATCCACGCTGAGATTCCAGCAGCCTTAGCCACTGAAAAGGGCTCACTGATCCAGATTGATAAAGTATATGAAATTAGACACTTTCGTGTTATGCCTTCCCGAGGCTATTTCAAACCAGTTCACAACAACCTGATGATACAGTTTACTCTTTACACTCAAGCTAAAGTGGTTAATGATCCACCTCATATCTTTCCAATATATATATACAACCTCACTTCTTTTGAAAAAGTAGAAGAAAACGTCGACAACAGAAACTACTTGATCGGTGAGAAATATTTTACTACAGCATTATTATGCCACTGCTGCTAGGTGAAGTATGTTATCCATTTAAAACAAAAAAAACTTACTAAACCAACAACACAGATGTCATTGGAATGCTGACACAAATTGGCGCTCCACATGTAGCTGGTTATAACAATTCAAGCATCGTCAGGGATATCTTCATCAAAGATATAAGGTACCGACATATTTTTTAGCTATGTACTGTTTCTATTATCTTGCACCACAAATAATGTATCAAATTCTACAATACCTTTTCCATTATAAGCCTTACAATATATAGTGTGATTATAATTGACTATGTTATTCTTTTTTTCCTATTTAGTGATGCCTCTCTAAAAATTACGCTTTGGGGAGATCAAGCATCAGGTTTCTCTATTGACAATGTCTGCAATCAAAGCAATAATAAACCTATTGTCATAATGTTTGTTGGATGCTTAGCTAAGCAATTCAAAGGTATGTTTTTAAATAGTTGAAAGAAATGTCTACATTATTTATATATACAAACAATCTAACAAATGTGTTATTTGTTACATAGGCCAATCATATCTAAGCGGCACCACAGCAACTACATGGTACTTCAATCCAAACATTCCTGAGGCACAGGAATACTACATCAAGTAAGACAGAATAATTAGAAAATTCAGAACTTTAAAACACTCCATACTTTCGTTGTTTTCACTCCATACACGTATTTTAAATAAGTAATTAATGCCTGCAGTTAATTGTTCCAATATAATATTTTACCAATATTGATTTTTTATAAAAAGGTTATAATACTACAATATTTTTATAGCCACTTTTACTCACAAATTCACATTTACTCCATAATGAACTAATAAAATGAAAAAAAGATAGAGGGGATGAAAGTTTACGAACATTTATCTGATGCATAACATCATATTACCTGAAGGTTACAAAGCAGTGACCTCCAACTGATTAGACCCACAGTAGCAGAAGAAGAATGTGAGGTTTCTCAAAAACCTAATATCGAAGACAAAACTATCCAAGAACTACTTGAAATGGATCCAGATATGTTCCCTGTAATTATTGTCAATCCTTTCTGTTGGAGACTCGTTCTCAAATGCTATGAATTAAGAACAAGGCAACATAAAATGTTAAATGTTAATGCCCTTCGTCCGCTGAAGCATTATCTCCTTACGGATTTAATGAACTTGGGACGAAGGTCAAAGATGAAACGATTACAAAGGTTGGATCTTCGTAATTGAACTCCCAGAGGTTGTACAAAATAATTCGAGATATGAAGCATTAATAAGAAGTAAATTATAAATAATCATCATTTTCATATTAAACAAATTTGATGTATTCAAATGTTAGATACATTTGTACCTCTGTCTTGGCGAAGAATAATTTCCAAGTGATGCGATTACAATTGCAGGAATGCGTCAATAGTAAAGGAATACTGTTCACTATTTATAGGCACAGGACACAGCCTGTGAGGAATTACAATCATGCCCCTCATAAAAATTTACAACATTGACTCAGACCTTTATGGACTAAAAGGTCATTTTATCTTTAAGTCGGTTCGTCCCTTCTCCTTCGGATATGTTGTATTATCAAAGCTTCATGAATGATGCCTTCGGCGTCACGTACGAGCAGCTTCAGCCGAAGCTGTATCTCTCTGCAGGACCTTCGGCGACGAAGCATGGTCCCAACAGTAGCCCCTTCACGGTGCTAGATCGTTTTTCGTAACGAGCTTGATCCGTGAAAAAAGTCTCTTAGGCTTCAGGAAGCCGAAGGTCCGAAAAACACCTTCCCTGAGCTCGTTGTCGAGAAACGATAGCGGTCCCACCCTGCAGGGTTACTATTTGGTCTTTGCGGTCCACCGCGCAGTGGGTGTGAGCAGCTGTTTGCCTGGTGCAAAAATCCTGACGATTCACCTTCTTACCTGCAGTACTATATAAACAGACGGGTAGGTGTGAAGTTACCACAGCATTCATTGCTATTGCACTGTTTTGCTGCCAAAATTTTTAACCATAGCCGAAGCTTAAGTCTCGCAATCAGATGAAGCTCCAGTTTAAAGCCTACTTCGTCAGAAGAAAAAGCTTTGGGAGAGAAAGTTTTTTAGTTCCCAAGAAATTCAGAATTAAATGGCCAGAGTGCGCTCTACCGCTAGAGTTGAGCGTGAGGGAGGTGAAGCCGAAGGAGCGGAGACTGTTCCAATCTCCGAAGCGATGCAACGATCCGGACTGGTGACCTCGGGAGGAATCCGCACTGCCGAGACAGAGCAGACTGTTGCCGATACAGAACAAGTTGCTGCCGAAGCGGAGGAAGGAGATATTGAGGAAGCTGATTCCGATGATGATTACCATATTGCCGTTCCAAGCAAGCCCAGCCATTTGGACTTCGGAAAGTCGACTGTCTCTAAGGCTGATTTCTCCAAAATGGTGAAGTCGGGCTATTTCAGTGAGAATGAGAAGAAGCTGCTTCGCTTCGGGGGGGAAGAAACTACTCCGAAGCCAGAAAAGGATGAAATAGTTATTTTCAAGAGCTTTCTAAAAGCTGGGTTGAGATTCCCCTTAAATAGGATGATCTCTGATGTGCTGCAAAGATTTGGTATCTATTTTCACCAACTGACTCCCAACGCGATTGTCAGGCTCAGCGTTTATATCTGGGCTCTCCGAAGCCAGGCGGTGGAGCCGTTTGCCGACAGCTTCTGTCGAGTTCATGAGCTGCATTACCAAACTAAGGCCAGAAAAGATGGATTGCATGAAAATTTTGGTTGTTATAATTTTGCTTATTGGAAAACCACGAAGTTTCCCGTGATCAGCTACCGAAGCAAATGGCCGCCAGGCTGGAAATCAGAATGGTTTTATGTCAAAGTTGACGAAGATAAAGAGAAGCTGGTTCAGAGCCCTCTTGAACTAATCTTCGGAGAAACAAGACCTCGATGCAAGATGGCAGTAGACGGTCCAACTTGGGCTGCACTGGGCGAATTCAAAATTATTGCAGAACATATTGGCACTAGAGATTTAGTGCAGGAATTCCTGGCCTTCACGGTTTTTCCAACTATGAAAGGGTGGACAATGCCGAAGCTTAAAGGGGAAAAGAAAGAGGGGGAACTCGTCCGACTGCCCTACTATTATAAGTTCAAGAAATATTTTAAAGTACCCTGCCAAGAATGGCTTGATACAATTGAAATAATGAGTAATGAAATTCTTGGGAATTACTCTAAAAAAGAGGACCAACTGATGACAGCGGCTTTCGGCACTCGGCCGAAACGAAGGCTGAACAGGGTGTTTGATGCCATAGGATTTGAATATGCTGACTACGGCCGACTGGGCGGAGATGCTGGAGGCCCGAAGCGAAAAAGGATTGCCAGCGCTACTGACGAAGAAGTCGTCAAGGTAACCAAAAAGAAAAAGAAAGATTCTGAAAATGTCAGCGCTGAAGAGTTAAATCCTGAGCCGAAGGTGGCTACTACAAGAAAGAGAAAAAGTGCATCCCCAGAGCCGGAAACGCCGGTCCGAGAAGAAGATACTCCTGCTTCTCCTTCTGCTGTTGAAGTAGAAGAGATTATGAAGGTAATGACTGAACCCCTGCCTATCAGGCTAAGTCCGCTGGCACTGGAACTGACGAAGTTTTTTCAGAGGAACAAGGCAGCTTCGGCAGCAAAAAGTCCTATGAAGCCGAAGAAACGGAGAATTATTCAAGTGACAGATGTGATCCATCAGACACCGCCACCGGTGATGGTGTCAAAAATTGTCTTTGCCGAGACTGCCGAAGCCGAAGGCGCCACAGCCGAAGCTACTGGAGTGGAAACCACTGAAGCTGAGACTGGCGAAGCCAAAGCTACCGGGGCCGAAGCCGGGACCACCGAAGAGTCGAACCTGGAAACCACACTTGAGGTTATTGACAATATACTCCTGAAAATGGCGGAAGAAGAAACTACTGCAGCTGCGGTGAGCACGGCAACTGAAAAGGGGAAAGAGCAAATTGATGAAATTTCGGAAGGAGAAGATTTTAACTTTCAAGATTTGCTTGGACAAGAGTTAACAGACGCTGAGAAAGAGGAGTTGAAAAAATATGCCCTATCTTGCGGATATAAATCAGGGGCTATGCTATTTGGTGGGGTGAACGAAGGGAAACTAAGATGCCTTCGGAACCGTACTGAGGCCAAAATTGTTAGAACCCTCTCCAAAAGCATTGGCTTGCCGAAGCTGGAGACTGACTTGTGCCGTTATCAACGACACCACATCGCTGGAAGCTTGCTTTATGCTAACTTTAAGGTAACGGATATTTTTGTTATTTTATTACTATTATTACTATCTTTTAGGTCACATTTTAATGAAGATCGTTTCGACAGAGCATATTATTAAGCAAGGTTCTAAAAATGCAACAAGATCTGGAAGAAGAGAAAAACAAAGCCGTCATTCAAGATTTGGCTGAAAAAGTTGAAAATCACGAAGCCAATCTGAAAAAGAAAGACCTCATAATCCAAGACCTTGGAATCATGGTCAAAGAGCACGAAGGTGCACTAGAAAAGAAGGATTTTGTTATTCAGACCATGGAGGGCTCTTTGGCTGAAGTCCAAACTGAGAATGACAAATTAAAGAATGAATTGCTCCGACAATCAGAAAAATTCGAGCAAGAAAAGAAATATCTTGAAGCAAGCCTGAAAGCTGAAGTGGATAAATACTCAAATTTGCAGAAATCCTTTAAAGATCTTCAGGAGAAATGCTTAAGCTTCGGCAGCCGATGCGTGCAGCGGCTGAAGGACGTGTTTCACTCTGTCGGAGCTAGCTCTTCGAAATTTACACCTTCAGCTGAAAATCTGCCAAGAACATTAGAATATATTGAAGGCGAAGTTGATGCCCTCGACGAAGTTATTGGTGGACACGCAGACTTCTGCGCCCTGGTAGCTTCTCGGGGCACGGCTACTGCTTTTTTGAAGGCTGGCTGCACGCATGGAAACATTGTGAATAGACCAAACTTCAGCTTGTCAGCTTCAGATTTGATAGATATTCCAAGCTTAGCCAGAAGCATCGGAAATAGATTCATGACCCAGATCTGGGTAAGTGGCGGGCGGAAAATGGCAGGCGACGAAGCTCGAAGCCATCTTAAGCCGGTAAGAAACTTATGTTTGTTACTTTTACCTTCTCCTGTGAAATTTGTACCTTTCTTACTCTACTGTTTGGTATATACAGGATGACGAAGCTGAAGATTGACAATGCTGATGTTTAACAAAATTGAAAACAAAGCCTTAGCTGGAGCTTAAAGTTGCTTATAATGTGCTTTCCTGCAAAAATTCTTGGAGAAACTCTTGTAATATAGATATGGAACAACTCATGTAAATTTGTACATACCTTGTAATATATTTTGTCTCCCTTATCCGTGTTCAGTCTGCTTTGTTGTGGACGAAACTTCTCTTTTGAGCCGAAGGCGAAAAACACCTTCCCTTCTTTTCGTACACACCGAAGCATAAAAATTTTTCTTCGAATCTTTTCCTTATTTTCTGAAGCACCTGTCTTCTTTGTGTAGCATGATGATGATTCTATATATGTCTAAATGGATGTTTATGAATGCAAATGACATGATGACATGTAATGTGCAAATGAATATTAGGACACATGTTCAGAAACCATAAGCACGACCCTTCATCCCCTCAAGAATGATACAAATCTTTTTGCCGTTTACTTTTCGGCTTCACCGTTTACTTTTCGGTGTATCAGCGTTGACTTTTCGCTGTAAGCCTCCCTTAGGAGCTTCTTCGCCTTTTACTTTTGGCAGAATCAACGTTTATTTTTCGCTGCAAGCCTCCCTTAGGAGCTTCTTCGCCTTTTACTTTCGGCGGAATCAGCGTTTATTTTTCGCTGTAAGCTCTACATTCCCTTAGGAACGACTTTTGAGCTTCTCCCTGTTTTCTTTTCTTTTTCCTTTGCACTCGAAGGTGCGTTTTCAGCTTTTACATTTACATTTTTGGGGGATATCGCTCTTATATAATTGAAATAAGAAAAAGAAAAATTACATGTTGTGGCCCCATTAAAAACCTTTCTCCCCTTTGGAAAGGAAAAGGGTGCCACAAAAAAGAATATAAAAAATTACATCGAACTAAACATAATATCGCCGAAGCTCATCCGTATTCCACGATCTAGAAATGTCATTGCCGTCCATATCCTTCAATCTGTAAGAACCGGGTCTTGACGAAGATACTACCAAAAAGGGGCCCTCCCACTTCAGCTGTAATTTGCCTACTGTTTCAGGGTTAGCTACTCTTCGAAGTACCAAATATCCTGGTTCAATGTTCTTCAGCTTGACTTTTCTATCACGCCATTTTATTGTTTCAGCTTGATATTTATTGATGTTTTCCACAGCTTGAAGTCTGATCCCTTCAATAGCATCTTTTTCTACAGAGCAATCAACTTCGTTTTCGCCCTCTGCCGAAGCTACTGTCCTTATTGATCCTGTTTTGGCCTCTTCTAGGGTTATTGCTTCGTCACCAAACAATAGTTTAAAGGGTGTAAAGCCTGTTGATCTTGACATGGTTGTGTTATGACTCCACACCACTTTGATTAACTCATCTGGCCACTTTCCCCTGGGCTGATTGAAGATTGACTTCATTATTCCTGTCATTATGATCCCACTGGCTCTTTCGACAAGTCCATTTGACTCTGGGTGCCGGACTGATGCAAAATGGATCTTCGTACCAATTTGATTACAAAATTCTCTGAAGGCTTCAGAGTCAAACTGTGTCCCATTATCCACAGTGATAGCCTTCGGCACTCCGAAGCGACAAACAATGTTTTGCCAAAAAAACTTTTGAATAGTAAATGAAGTTATTGTGGCTAAGGGCTTCGCCTCAATCCATTTGGAAAAATATTCCACTGCCACCACCACATATCTTAAGTTCCCCTGTGCTGGTGGTAATGGACCTAGCAAATCCAGACCCCACCTTTGCAACGGCCAAGTGGGTTGTATTAATTGAGTTAAAGACGAAGGTTGTTTTTGATCTCTTGCACATTTCTGACAACCTTCGCACTTTTGTACTAAATCCGCTGCATCCGAAGCTGCCTTTGGCCAATAAAATCCTTGGCGAAAAACTTTCCCAAGCAAGGGCCTAGATCCAATGTGAGATCCACATAGACCTGCATGTATGTCCTTCATTAATTCTATACCTTCAGATCTGGATAAGCACTTGAGCAATGGGGAACAGACCCCGCGCTTGTATAACTCCCCTTCTATTATGACATATGGTCGAGCTCTTGCTTCTATTCTCCTGCTATAAGCTTCGTCGTCTGAAAGAAAATTACCCTGAAGGAAAGAGATGATCTCAGTTCTCCAATCTTCACTATAAACAGGGGATATGTTAAGGATTGCTCTTTCAAGAAGCTCAACCGAAGGTGCTTTTATTGTTTCAAAAAATAATTCTGAAGGCATAGGCAGCCCCTGGGCTGCTGACTTAGCCAATAGATCAGCATATTCATTCTCTCCACGAGGAATATTTTTGACAGAGAAACCTTCGAAGGAAGCCTCAATCCTTCGGGCTGTATCTAGATACTTTTCAAGCTTCGGGTCTCTTGCTTTGTAACTTTTGTCAATATGACCAGAAATAACTTGAGAATCAGTTTTAAGAATGGCCCTTCTGATTCCCATTGCCTTTAATTTCTGAAGACCCAAAAACAGAGCTTCATACTCGGCGATGTTATTTGTGCAGCTAAAATCAAGTCTTGCCGCATAACAAGTTTTAACTTTGGAAGGTGAAACCAACACAGCAGCCGCTCCCGCTCCGAAGGTTCCCCAAGACCCATCGCAAAATACTGTCCATGCTTCGACGTCTTTATTTGTTTCTTCCTCCTGAGCCCCTGGCGTCCAGTCAGCAATGAAGTCTGCTAACGCCTGGGACTGAATCGAAGATCTATGAACATAATCAATACAAAATTCATTGAGCTCTGCAGCCCATTTTCCAATCCTTTCAGTAGCTTCTCGGTTCCTCATAATATCCTTCAGAGGTTGTGAAGAGGGAACAATTATGTTGTAGGCTTGAAAATAGTGCCGAAGCTTTCTGGAGGCCATCAAGACAGCATACAGTACCTTCTCCAACTCTGTATAATTTTTCTTTGATAAACTAAGAACCTCGGATACAAAATATATTGGGGCCTGCCTCTTAACTTGGCCTTCAAGCTTCTCCTGAACAAGTGCTGCACTTACCGCTGAGTGTGAAGCTGCCACATATAATAACAAAGGAGCCCCTGGCGTAGGTGGAGTTAATGTTGTGAGATCTATCAAATACTGCTTCAGCTCTTCGAAGGCCTTCTGCTGGATTGGTCCCCATTGAAAGACTTCGACTGTCTTCAGCATTTCGAAGAATGGTAAGTTTCTCTCTGCTGATCTAGATATGAATCTGTTGAGAGACGCCAACCTTCCCGCCAATCTATGAGCCCCCTTTTTTGTACTTGGTGGTTCCATTCGAAGTATTGCTTCGATTTTGCTTGGATTAGCCTCGATTCCCTTTGTTGAGACTAGGCAACCGAGAATTTTCCCCTTCTTTACTCCGAAGACACATTTTTCTGGGTTCAATTTTAGACCAGCCTGTCTAAAATTAGCGAAGGTCTCCTGCAAATCAGCAATGTGGTTATCTTGCTTCATGCTTTTTACAATGATATCATCAACATAAGTTAGCACATTCCTTCCTATCTGAGAGTGAAGGACCTTCGCTGTCATTCTGCTGAAACTTCCTCCAGCATTTTTAAGCCCCTCAGGCATCCGAAGGTAGCAATATGTCCCACTAGGGGTTATGAAGCTGGTTTTTGGTTCATCTTCCTTCTTCATCCATATTTGATGATAGCCTGAATAGCAATCCAGCAAACTCATAAGCTCTGATGAAGCTGCTGCATCAACTAAGGAATCTATCCTTGGCAATGGAAATTCGTCCTTCGGACAGGCTTTATTGAGGTCAGTAAAATCGATACACATTCTCCATTTACCATTGGCCTTCTTCACCATAACAGTGTTAGCCAACCATTCTGGGTATTTTACCTCTCTAATAACTCCGGCACTGAGGAGTCTTTTTACTTCATTTCGAGCACCTTCGGCCTTGTCTTCAGACATTTTCCGAAGCCTCTGCTTTCTGGGCCTGAAGGATGGATCAACATTGAGCGAATGCTCGATAACATCCCTGTTAACTCCACAAAGATCATTAGCTGACCAAGCAAAAACATCTTTATTGTTGAACAGAAACCTTATCAAGGTTTTCTCCTGCTCTTCGAACAATTGAGATCCCAATAGCACCTTCTGCTCTGCTATATCCTCACATATGAGCATGGGTTTCGGCTGGTCAGCTGAAGCAGCTTTTTCCCTTCTGAACTTGTATTGTTCACAAGCTTCAGTTCCATCTATATTATGGATTGCTTTTGAGTCTGTCCAATTTCCTTCGGCCCTTCTGGCAGCTTCTTGACTTCCATGAATAGCAATGGGCCCTTGGTCCGAAGGTATCTTCATGCAAAGATAAGCGGGATGCAGAATTGCTTCGAAGGCATTAAGAGTGCCACGACCAATGATTGCATTGTAAGGGTACTCCATGTCAACAATATCAAACATAACTTGTTCAGTCCTTGTGTTGTTGATGAATCCGAAGGCCACTGACATTGAGATTTTGCCGAGTGCTACAATCTGCCTTCCTCCGAAGCCGTAGAGGGGATGTGTGGCATCAAGAATTTTATCTTCGGGCTCTTGCATCTGTCTGAAGGCCTTAGCAAATATGATATCAGCTGCGCTGCCTGTATCAACTAAAACATTGTGGACTAGAAATCCTTTGATAACACAAGAGATAACCATAGCATCATTGTGTGGGTAATCCTTGAGTTGAAGGTCCTCTTGGGAGAAGGTAATAGGAATGTGAGACCATCTTGACTTGATGAAGGGTCCTTGCACCCCGACATGTTGTACCCTTCTCTGTGCTTCCTTCTTCTGCTTCTTGTTGGCTGGTTCTGAACATGAACCGCCTGTTATCGGGAGTACCAGCTTCGGAACCGAAGCAGCTCCAGCTTGAATATTGAACGAAGCCATCAGCTCAGAAAAGTGGAAGTGAGTTCACCGGAGGTGGGCGCCAATGTTGGAGACTCGTTCTCAAATGCTATGAATTAAGAACAAGGCAACATAAAATGTTAAATGTTAATGCCCTTCGTCCGCTAAAGCATTATCTCCTTACGGATTTAATGAACTTCGGACGAAGGTCAAAGATGAAACGATTACGAAGGTTGGATCTTCGTAATTGAACTCCTAGAGGTTGTATAAAATAATTCGAGATATGAAGCATTAATAAGAAGTAAATTATAAATAATCATCATTTTCATATTAAACAAATTTGATGTATTCAAATGTTAGATACATTTGTACCTCTGTCTTGGCGAAGAATAATTTCCAAGTGATGCGATTACAATTGCAGGAATGCGTCAATAGTAAAGGAATATTGTTCACTATTTATAGGCACATGACACAGCCTGTGAGGAATTACAATCATGCCCCTCATAAAAATTTACAACATTGACTCAGACCTTTATGGACTAAAAGGTCATTTTATCTTTAAGTCGGTTCGTCCCTTCTCCTTCGGATATGTTGTATTATCAAAGCTTCATGAATGATGCCTTCGGCGTCACGTACGAGCAGCTTCAGCCGAAGCTGTATCTCTCTGCAGGACCTTCGGCGACGAAGCATGGTCCAAACACTTTCCTGTTCCACTTTTTTAATACATAAAAAATGAACTTATTATATTTATAATACTATTCTTGTCTTATATGATGCAGCCACAAGGGTTTAAATGCACCGCCACTATATCACGACTCATACAAGATAACAAATGGTGGTTTCCAGCTTGCACCAAATGCAGAAAATCTTCGCCTCAAACCTCCACTGGATACCGCTGCACATCATGTGGTTGTACAGACGTAAAGTTTAGGTAACCCTAAACATACACATTTTATCTCCTATGATTTGTTTACGTAATGCTAACACATTCACTTGGTAGCTATAAACTCAGCTTCGTTGTCACTGATGGAACATGTGAGGCTGAGTTCTTCTGTTTCGATACCATAGCCAAGCGAATAGTAGGGAAACCATGTGATACTCTTATTACAACAACTATGACTTCTCAGGGTTTCCCACTAGATCTAGCCGCCATTGTATCTTTGAAATTTACCTTTGTAGTCACCCTTAATATGTTGGCATTCTCAGTGACAAACAGAGTCTTTTGTATCCTATATGTGCTAACAAATCATGGAAGACAAACCTCAGTACCATCTACAATGCTCAACTACCCTCAAGAACAGCTACTTACACAAGATGATGTATTTGAATCTACGGCCACGCAGGATTCTCCAGCAACATCATTTGCTAAACTATCCACTTCAGCTAGACAGGAAAACACGGTATAAAACTTCTTGCATAATAATGTCTTCAATTTTCTGTAAACCATCTCGAAAATACGTAACATATTAAAACATATTTGATAGGTCCAACGCGTCTTACAGTATTACGATGCATCCAAGAATTCAAAGGTAATTTCCATGCACTTATAATATTAGCTTATGTTGTAAGACTGCTATAAACAGTGATTAGTTGCTTAGGATATTTAACTTCTTGATGAAACAATTGCCTTGTCATGGTTCATCCATGTTGTGAATGGTTTGGCTATATACATAGCTTTGCCCTGCCATATACTCAGTAATGATATATTTGAAATTATTAATGCTGCTAGTGCTATGGAAAATCAATATTCTAAGATCCAATGATAAGAGATTTTCTTTATCCTCTGCTTATTTACAGTTTGAGAAATGCAAACAATGTGATTACTCTGCAGAAGTATTCACTGAAACTTAAAAATCTGAATGCTACTACAAATGAGAAATATATGCACATACTGTCTCATGTAAAGATGTTGCCTTGTCATATATCTTATGAAAACCTACAACAATCAGAAGTTACCATGCATGTTCTTGATTATCATACATTAGATCAGGAGCTAAGTTTATTTATTCTTACACTTCAGTTGTTTGTGATTTAAACATAGATCATCTTTTATACAATCTGATTTTATCCTATGTATGAAATCTCTATTCTGCACCCAATGTTGTGTGAATCACTATCTTTTCTTTATCCTCTGCTTATTTACAATTTGAGAAATGCAAACAATGTGATTGCTCTGAATAAGTATTCATTGAAACTTAAAAATCTGAATACTCCTGCAAATTACAATTACATGCACATACTGTCTCCTGTATCCTCTTATCTAACGACCAGAGGTTGTACATAAATATACCTATGCTATAAATACTGACATAATACATCCAATACCTCAAGTTCTGATTGGGATTTTGGACAAAGGTTATACAGATCAGTATGTAGCTTTTCACTCCTTTTATATTGAAATATAGAATACAATGATTGAATGTAGCTTACAAATTATTGTTAGAGTTGTCCTAAATATGTTATTATCTCATAAAACTTACACCTTTTCTTTTAGTCACAGAACGTTGACGAATATACAGATCAGCTGACCAAGAATGAATTATCATCACCACCCAAAAAGTATGTATGCAAATACATTAGTTATAAAATAAAAACAAAGCATGCCTTTTAGGCTTACAACTACAACTTTTATTCCATATTAATATAATACACTACATGCAGGATGAAGCACACCCAGGTTAGCAAAGGTATGCCAGATTCTACATGTTCAAAGAATGACAACAATTAGTCCATCATGAAATACATCAAGGTATGGCACCATTTACTTAGCTAATTAATTAAGTGTCTATGTTCTTCAAACTTTTTTCCAATACTTAGAGTTTACATGGTTTTAGCTTTTCGACCCATTTCCTTAGTTTCTGTGCTCGCAAATTCCTGATGAGTCAGCTTGCCATTCTGAAACAAAGTATCAATTCTATGGAAGTTATTGGAAATCTGCATTTCACCAAACTGGAGTAACACCACTGGGGCTTTAGTAGTCAATAGCCCAGCCTTTCCTTTGTTCCTGCTCTAGGCTTATACCATCTTTCGTCAGTGCTTCCTACGCTTCTGACCTATGGGGCTCAGGCTACCATTCAAACCCTTAATGCCTCATGAGCCATGGCATATTCTTCCTCCAGTCCCCAGGACCAATCTCTTGGAAGCTCACTGACAGATAGGTGTCAAAATTACAAAGTTCAAAAGGACGAAATCAAACATATTTACATAGTTCAAAGCTGAAAGCTGGTCTCTTTCGTATGGCCGTATGGCTCATGTACCCATTTCATCTTCCAAGTCAGGCTCTCAGGTTGTGTAAGTATATACTCCATTTCATACATGGACAAACTAAAACTTGGAGCACCTGACAATGCATAATGTCTGTCTTCAGATTACAACCTTTGATGATTGACCATAGGTTTGCCATGAACGATAATCTGTGCTGCCCCTTTCGAACAAAAGCCTCCCTCTTGTCTATTTAGTCTGTAGTTGAACTATGCTTCCGGATGAATGGTGATAGAATGTTGGATGGTTTGTTTTGGGCCTTAATTTTTTGCTTGCTCGCGGATGGATCAAGATGGAATCTTGGATGGTTTGTTTTTGATCCTTTGTTGCTTTGATATGCTGATATGTTGTGGTGGTCTGGTGATGAAGTTTTTGGCTCCGCTTGTGATTTAAATTGTTGCCTGATGATCAGTTCATGCTCTTCAATCTGTAGTAGTTCAGTTTTCCTGTATAAAATGCTGCATTGGATAGTTGGTCATGATCAAGGCTCCAAAAGACACTAGCTGTGCTGTCACGCAATCCTAGTCTTAATAAACATTCTGCACATTTGCTCAACTAATCAAATAGCAGAATTTGGGATTTGTTTGGAACCACCTAGTTTGAAAAAACTGGTTTATAGAAACTGATGTAGTTCCAAACATACCAGTTTATAAAAATTGAATTTAGAGTTTCTTAAACCAAGAAGCTAGTCTCTCCTACCTAATAAAATAAAAACGGGTTTCTTAAAAACTAGGTTGCTTCCAAACAATACCTTAGTTGTCTAACACAACAGTTTCTACTAGGTTAGATCTGGTTGGAACCTTTTCTTTTTTTCAAAGAAAGGTCTCTTTAGACCTTGCTGCGAATCGTCGCATGTTAAGCTTCAGTCTACACTGGTGTTCCAAGCAAACATTTTGGTCGCTTTTTAAAATATGGTGATTTGCATCCAAGCGAAAGTACACATTTTTATCACTACTTCATGTAGAAAATCTGCCATACTTTTTACCCAGCTAAAAGTATGGTGGATGCTGCAAAAACGACACTTCTTTAGTTCTTGTGTTATAAAATCATAACAATGTGTTAGATTATTAGCCTACTCATATACCTTATTCGACAAACACTTTAACTGACTTAGTACCTGCTTGTCGTGATCAAAGGGAAAGAGAAAAATAGACATATAGTATGTTACTGTTTCTATCCTTTCAAATAATATTCTTTCTTTTATAATCCTGATATTGCATTAAAATCTTTAGTGTTGTCTATACTAACATACTACTCTCATTTATATACAGGTATGAGGTTCCATCACTTTTGGTCCTGAGACTTTTATGTACATATTAACCTGATGTTTAAACCTTCCTAAAACGGTGTCTATGCAAGAAAAGCTAGGTCACTTTTGATCAATAGACTCTTATTTTCACCTTGCACACGTTCGTGAAGCTGCCATGGAGCTCGCGGTCGAACACAAGCTCGAACCCGCCGTTGGTCCGATGATGTCCGATAGTCATTCCTGGCCAGTATTGTTCTCCTTTGGTCGTGCCTGCTCCAGTCGCTAGAACCAGTGTCGCCGCTCACTCTCATCCTTCTCATGGCACTTGCTTCTGCTCCTGCACGAGTCCCTGCTCTTGGCCTAATTGCTGGGGTTCGTAGGGGGGCCTGAAGCCATACGCCGTGACCGGACCAACATCAAGTCGTCCTCCTCAACCTCGCCATGGTACTCGGCCTTGCCTTGCTACTAGACCTTAGCGCCATCGGCTCTTCATCCGGCTGTAATTTCGCCGTCACTGGCCATGTCCAGCGTCCACCTTGTTATGTCGTCGTGGACTTGTCGGCGAGCTGCCGTGGTACCTAGACCGCACTTGCCTCAGCTTCCAAGATGTCGTCCTTCCTACGCCTGACCATAACGATGCAGCTTGCGTGGGGTGGTGTCAGACTGGGTCACCGCCATGAGACTCTTCATCGCTATGCTCGGCCGTATCTCCCTAGTCGTCGTGTGTGCCTGCTCGTCAAATTGGGGAGCCAACATCCCCCTTGCTCCTCGTCATCAATCCACGTCGCGTCCACGACATGCTCGTCGACCCCGACGATTTATCTTCCAATTGCGCGCTACTTGCGTTGAACTCTGAAGCTACCTGTCACGCTCGATCCTGGAGGTCTTTGTCTCGTCGTCGTTTCAGCGAATTCCAAGCTGGTTTTAGGTAAGTCGATTCGCTACTCCTATTATTTTGTTTTAATGAATGGATTGATAGATATGTAGATCGCGACAATTTTTATTAATTTAGCATACGTATGTTGTGATGTTCGTAATTATGAAATAGTCACGAGGTGTGGTAAAATATAGGTGTAAGGTACACCTGCTAGCGCGAACGATTAAATATCGTATTTAACTCATAGGATGTACCAGTTAATGCGATGAAATGGCTTAGAAAACTAGTTAAGTTAGTTTTAAGTATGGTTATGGCCGATTGTGATTAGCACCATCGACCTGTATTTTATGCGTCTTAATTTACAAAATGGAAACATATGTCTAGTATAATCGGATTGATCTGATGCTTGTGATGTACTTGTGTTCAATGGTGAATTAACCACATTGTATAATGATCGTCAATTAGTAGGTGATGTGAATGGTGCCTTGATGGGTGTTTTGATATAGGACTTGTGTTAGTTTATTATCACTTGATATTTGAAGTAGATACGATTACGCTAGAAAAGTATAATAATTGTGCGTAGTCGTATATCGATAACTAGTATTTCCGTATGAACGGTACAACGCCTCGCCGCTAGGTGTTTAATTCGCTATCGTGTAGCACTATTTAGGTTTGTGATATTTCTGTCTATATGCATTCATGTGCATAATGCATTCCATTCAGGTATGTTAAATAATCGTGTGATGCGGAAGATGAGCCAAGTCGACCCCAAGCGCGGGCTAATCCGCAGGATGATGCTGATGGACGAACTGGAAGATGGATAATCTGAATGAGTGCCAAGCCAAAGGATGCTCGCCACTTAACAAACACTAACCTAGTGTTTATTCCAGGCAAGCCCCGGTACATGCAACCCCTTCCTTGTGTTTTTAAATAATTTTTACACACTTTAATTCTAGCAAAATATGCATTAGGTTTATAGGAGTTGCTTGGAAACCCTTTGATGCATTGCCTACCTTGATATCCATACCTTTATAGATACTTCTGATGAAGTATCGAAAGATGATTTACAAAAATGCTTAGCCCTGCTTAAATCTTGTGGATAGAGGTTGTCTTTTGCATTAAGGCCTAGCTCAGGGGTTATCCTAAGGGAGGATGGCTTCTACCTGTAATAATATTTTTATTGGGAGCATGGTGGGATCTTACTGCGAAGTTCCCTATTCTTTTCATCCAATGGAACACAAACAATCCTAAGGATGGAAGTACTTAAATCGGGCCTTGGGCTAGGAACAGGTGATGTTCTACCTAGGTTGATTAAGGATTGGATGCGTATGTAGGCTTGATGATCGAGGACCTTTTAACTGGTCACATGCCTCATCATGGGTAAGCTTTGCCTCGGGCAAACTAATACCAGAATAAGATAACACGCAATGGGAGTGGAGAGATGGCGAGAGTAGCGTGTACCCTCCGTGGCAAGAGACTGAACAGTGGTGTATCTGTGCTCTCAGTTGGCGTGAACCTGATCTGGTCTTAAGAACCCTGGTGGTGAGTTGAAATATGCAAGGGTTAAGTGCTACATATGTCGTGTGATTGGAGACCCCCAGCTGGGTATTAATCGATTAGGATCGCCGTTACTTCTCGGATATGAAGACTTGGTCACTGACCTACAACCTAAGTCAGGATGTGAACATTATGAATAAAAATGATGTTGTATTGATGAGATGATGAAATTAGACTAGATGCAATCAGAGTCTATTAATATTTAATCTGGCGCTAAAACATTGAAAGTAAGGATTCAATTTAATAAGCTATTTCTGCAAAAATATCTAAGTTGATTCTTGCTAAAGCCTTTTCTTTGATTCTTATTTAACCAGCATACCTTTGAGAGTCTTTTCTTTAGTCGGGTAAGTCTTGCTGAGTACTTGCGTACTTAGGGTTTTATTCCCTGTTGTTTTTCAGGTTATAGTTTTGTGCTGCTGTTGATGGTGTTAAGTGCCGGTGGGCTCGACCTTCTTATATAAGTATACCTCATCTTTATCTTCTTATTAAGGATAGTCACTTGAGCTAGCATATATTTCAAACTTATAAATAATTTATAACAGTTTAAAGCTATTTCTTTGAATCACCTTTGTAATCACTCCGATCATGTACAAAGTAAAATTTTTGTAACTTGTAAAATTTGGTAATAAGATTTCCGCTATAAAAATGTTGATGTGTGTGATTTGTGTTACTTAACCCTGCGGTCCTAGTTGTAAGTGGTTTATACGATGTCCTTGGGGCACTCGGACATATCCTGTGTAAGTTATCGGGTGCACATGCATAGCCATCTGAGGTCTTTGAGACAAGGGAAGGTGTATGTGGGCCCAATAACTTGGGAGGTTCTACCACACTGGACCCCCCGATATACAGTCCGGACGCCCAGGGTTGGTCCCGGACCTCCATGTGTGCAAGCTGGACCCCTGGAATGGGATCCGGACCCCCCCCCCCCCCGTATGGGGTCCGGGTCGCCCACAGGGGGGTCCTAAGGTCCTAGGACAGAACGCACCCGAACTTTGAATAGGACCTAGGCAGGGGTCCGATGTCGACACATGTCCAGACCCAGTCTGGTGTGGACCTGTCCGCATACACTTCTGCTCTGCGCCCAGGCAGAGACCTGATACTGCCACGTGGCCTATATCGCGTGATGTAAGCTAGCGGGCGGAGCCTGACGTAAGGCCTTTGGGTTACGCGACCCCAACATTTATTGCGGATAAGGCGCGCCGCCTAACAAGTGATGTGCCGCCTCGGCATTTAATAAGGCCAGTCCACTCTGCTGTCAGGCGGCGACCTGTCCATTCCACTGGCAAGCAGTGTGCCGCCTCAGCATTTAATGAGACCTGTCCAATCCGCTGGCAGGTGGCATGCCTGTCCATTCCATTGGCAGGCGGCACGCCCATGCTGCCACATGTGCTATACTCATCATCACTCGTACGTACCAAGAAAGCTACCGTTGTGTATCAACACTGCGCAGGCAGCAGACATCTGGGCGCCAGAAGATCTCTCAGGCGTCACCTGCATTAGTTGCTCCATGTATTTCTTCCATTATGTCCCTGGGCCCACATGTCGGGGCTCAGCAACCTTGTATGTGCCTCTCTTGGGCTATAAAAGGGAAGGCACACGACGTTACAAGGCATATCCACTTAGACACCCAAGCTCTCAAGCTCACAGACTCTCATACTCAATACAACTCACAGTGGAGTAGGGTTTTACGCTCCAGCGGCCTGAACCACTTTAAATCTTGGTGTTTTCTTGTGTTCTTACGCCTTCCGACAACAGGCAAAACGCTTAGGCCCCCTCCTCATCTTAGGATTTAGGGCGGGTGCATTCCGCCACCCGGCCGGAGATTTCCTCTCCGACACACACAATGGATGTAAAGGAGCAACTGAGAAACACAACTGATCATTTTATTACCACAATATTTTTTAGGATGTGACACTTCTATTTCAAACATACCAATATATATGTTTTATTTGAAATAATGTCTTTGTACCATGTGCTATAATCAGCTTTGACAACTTGTCTCATTGTATCATGATGAAAAATCACAACCCTTGCTTGACATGTAACAACTATAAGTATACTTTTATGGCATATTTGTGGGCATCAAGTTGCTCTGGAATGTGCTTCCTTTTTTCAGAGGGAAGATGCTACATCCCAAAGTTCTTTCAGTGGACATGGTCAAAAGCGCAATTCTGTTAATAATAAAATGGATGGCTCTAGCTCTTCTATAACTCCTCACCATCCTCAGAATGGATGTTTTGAGGGTAGAGAACATCTGATTCAAAAAAGCTTAAAACAAAAATACCTTGACAGTCCCCAGGCAAATGGAGCATTTAAAAGGTCATTAGGCGAACATACCGTTGTTGGTAGTGGTGGCCCATCACAATTCTCTACTCCCTCATCTCGATCCCTTTCTCCAAATAGGTAAAGTAGCATATATGTCTATGTTTCTGTCTTGGAATCGTATTTTGGTTGCCTTATATTGATACATATCTGTTATAGGCATAGAAAAGTTGGAGATTGTGGTTCTAGGTTATTACCAGTTTCAGAGATGAACTCAAACATATCCTGAAAGCTGATAAACTAGGAGTAGGATTATCCTTATATAGGATTCCATACATAGTAATATGTTACCTTTTTTATTATACATGCATTATGTATTGCTCATTTGTTTCTTATCACCTTGTTTTTAGGGTCATGCATACATTCAAACTTCTTCTCATCTTGCATATATGAAATCTAACTTTGTTTCTTATTGTTTCTAAAACACTCACTTGCTATTCAGCATCATCAATAGTTGATTTGGACAAACTACAAATTATGTACCTAAAGAAAAAAGTGCATACCAAGCCTGATGTCTGTTGTTCACCTTAGGTGAATCAAACTAAATGTATTATGTTCATTGGTTCTTAACTGTAGAAATTGTAGGTCACTGGTTTGGACTTCAAAGGAATGATGTGCTACTTCAGTCAGATCTTGTGCAAGCCTTAATTTATCTTTCTATTTAGCGTCATACAATTGCTTCATATGATTAAACACTGGTAAATGTGATTGCAAAACTAGGTACAAAGAAATGTTTAGGGTGCTGCCCTATATGCTTTAACTAGCTGATTTTGTTTCATTCACTTTTCATTTATGGCAGCTGATTAATTTCCAGTAGAGCAAATGTTCACGTCACATTTGGTTAATGTTGTACCATGCTTATACTACTGCTATGGTCAGTTTTGACATGAGACGATTACTTATGTCAATGTTGTTTTGTTACAGGGTAAACGAAGGTTCCTTTATAGCTTACTTGATGCAATGCAGTCTCTAACATCACAAGCTGCTGTTATTGGTGTGAGTTGTCGTTTGGTATGAACTAAGCTTTATTTACCAATAATATAAACTTCAAGCCTGTTAGTTGTATATAATTGATTTTTTTTGTTGAGTGACATTTGATTACTATGCCCTGTCAGGTGTCACGCTTGATTATTAGCTAACTCTAACTTGGTTGCTGCAACTGAGAAAGGGAATGTCGTTAAGGCTCTATTCATGAGCACGATGCCAAAAAAGAGCCGGTCCAACTATTGATGGTAGACAAAAGCAAGGGGTTGGTGTCCGAGGTCTGTTCGAAGCTGAACTTGGTGTGCAGGGAGGTGTCGAGCAGATACATGTCTCATATGAAGAATACAAAGACTACTAAGAAGGGTGAAGAGACCACGGTGGCCAAGATCAAAGACATAACATGCAGTCGAGGTCTGTTCAAAGCTGAACTTGGCGTGCCTGGAGGTGCCGAGCAGATAATGTCTCAGCTGAAGAATAAAAAGGCTACCAAGATGACTGAAGAGACCACGATGACCAAGATCAAAGACATAACATGTAGTCCTGTCGAGGACCATAATTAGGGGTACCCCCAAGACTCCTAATCTCAGCTGGTAAACCCCATCAGCACAAAGCTGCGAAGGCCTGATGGGCGCGATTAAGGTCAAGGCTCAGTCCACTCAAGGGACACGATATCGCCTCGCCCGAGCCCAGCCTCGGGCAAAGGCAGCCGACCCCGGAGGATTCACGTCTCACCCGAGGGCCCCCTCAAGCAACGGACACACCTTCGGCTCGCCCGAGGCCCAGTCTTCGCAGAGAAGCAACCTTGGCCAGATCGCCACGCCAACCGACCGTATCGCAGGAGCATTTAATGCAAGGGTCGCCTGACATCTTATCCTGACGCGCTCTTCAGTTGACAGAGCCAAAGTGACCACAGTCATTTTGCCGCTCCACTGACCGACCTGACAGGAATACAGCGCCGCCTGCCCTGCTCTGACTGCCGTGCCACTCGCCAGAGTGAGGTCGACAGCGGCTAAGTCCAGCCTCGGGCGACATAGGAAGTTCCGCCTCGCCCGACCCCAGGGCTCGGCCCCTGTCTCGGCCTCGGAAGACGAACTCCGCCTCGCCCGACCCCAGGGCTCGGACTCAGCCTCGGCTCCGAAAGACGACGAACTCCGCCTCGCCCGACCTCAGGGCTCGGACTCAGCCTCGGCTCCGGAAGACGATGAACTCCGCCTCGCCCGACCCCAGGGCTCGGACTCGGCCTCGGCTCCGGAAGACGATGGACTCCGTCTCGCCCGACCCCAGGGCTCGGACTCAACCTCGACCTCGGAGGAATCGCCACCTCGCCCAAACTCGGGTCCGGATCGGCCACGTCGCCAGGGGGGGCATCATTACCCTACCCCTAGCTAGCTCAGGCTACGGGGAACAAGACCGGCGTCCCGTCTGGCTCGCCCCGGTAAACAAGTAATGATGACGCCCCGCGTGCTCCATGACGATGGCGGCTCTTAGCCCCTTATGGAAGCAAGGAGACGTCAGCAAGGATTCGACAGCCCCGATAGCTGTACTTCCACAGGGCCCGAGCGCTCCTCCGACGGCCACGACATCACATGAACAGGGTGCCACAACCTCTCCGACTACCACGACAGCATGTACTTAGGGCTCTAGCTCCTCTCTGCTAGACACGTTAGCACATTGCTACACCCCCCATTGTACACCTGGGCCCTCTCCTTACGTCTATAAAAGGAAGGTCCAGGGCTCTCGTACGGAGAGGTTGGCCGCGCAGGAGGACGGGCCGGCGCGTAAGGCTCTCTCTCCCTCTCTCTCTCCCGCGCGAACGCTTGTAACCCCCTACTGCAAGCACATCCAGCCGCCCTGGGCGCAGCACAACACGAAGGCCGTAGTTTCCCCTTGCTGTTCTCCCCCCTTTGTGTCCCGTCTCGCGCCGACCCATCTGGGCTGGGGCACGCAGCGACAATTCACTCGTCGGTCCAGGGACCCCCCAGGGTCGAAACGCCGATAGTTGGCGCACCAGGTAGGGGCCTGCTGCGTGTTGACGAACAGCTTCCCGTCAAGCTCCAGATGGGTAGTCCCCAGCAACCTTTCCAACCCGGGACGACGCTCCGTTTCGGGAGTCTCGAGTTCATGTCTCTCGACGGTAGCTACGACATGATACTCCTTATTCCGCCGCGCGACGACGACAATGGCGGCCGTCAGCCCGCCCGCCGACGGCGGAATCGACGACGTCTTCCCCACTTGGCGGAAGAGCAACATCCAGTTCTGTCCCGTCGCCTCCCCTGCTGACGGAGGAAGAGACGGGGCAGGCATGGCCAAGCAGGGGCCAACACCTCGTCGGCTGTCAAGCGAGACGACGGCGCCGGCGCCCCAGCGGAGGACACGCCGGGCGTTGACCTCGTGACGGAGACGAAGACGAGCACCGTTTCCCCGCAACACGCCAACATCGAGCTGACGGATGACGCCAGCACGCTCGCGAAGGGCTTGCTGGGTGTCGCCCTCGTACCTGAGACAATGGTGCAGTCCGCCCCTGACGCGACTTCGTCACCACCCGTCGATCAAGAGGTACCATCTGTTTCCCATCCCATGCCTTTCAGATTCAGCTTTGATCCACCAAGCGACCCCGCTTCGGTGAAGGCTTTCGCAAAGGCATGTCCAAACCCTTCGGGGTACCATGTGCGGTCACCCTAGGACAGACTGACGGCCGTCTCGACCTACGGGCCCTCGGGTTCCGAGGAAGATGACGAGCCCGGCTCCGGTTGGGATTTCTCCGGGCTTGGTAACCCTAGTACCATGCGGGACTTCATGACCGCATGTGACTACTGCCTCTCCGATTGTTCCGATGGTAGCCACAGCCTCGGCGACGAGGACTGTGGCCCAAGTCGTGAATGTTTCCACGTCGATCTAGGGGGTCTCGGCGAAGGCAACCATCTTGGTATGCCGGAGAACGGCGATCCCCCTAGGCCTGCGCCTCGCGTTGACATCCTTCGGGAGCTAGCTGTGGTCCCAGTCCCTGCGGGGGGTCAGGACGCACAGCTCGAGCAAATCCGTGAGATGCAGGCTAGGCTCGACGAGGAGGCAGGAACACTTGCGCAGCCTCGGCTGAACCTCGGGCAGGAGTGGGCAGGCCGAGCTCCGGCCGGAGAAGCGCGTCATCTGGCCCAGGACGTCCAACACCGCATCGCCGACGATACCAGGCCAAGGCTGCCCCCGGTTTCTAGTGGAGTCGGCCAGAACCTGGCTGCAGCTGTGATACTACTCCGAGCGATGCCGGAACCCTCCACCACCAAGGGGCGGCGTATCCAGGGAGAGCTCAAGAACCTCCTGGAAGATGCCGCGGTCCGACGGGCCGAAAGCGCTGCCTCCCGAAGGCAGGGGTACCCCCTGGAGCATCGCACCGCGACTTCCGGGTTCGTACGAGAAGCCTCGGTCCACACCGGGCGCACGCACAACACGACGCCTGTGGCCCCGAGTCGCCTCGGCAACGAGCACCACCACCGCAACCGTCGAGCCCACCTCGACGAAAGGGTGCGCCGAGGCTACCACCCCAGGCGTGGGGGACGCTACGACAGCGGGGAGGATCGGAGCCCCTCACCCGAACCACCCGGTCTGCAGGCTTTCAGCCGGGCCATACGACGGGCGCCGTTCCCAACCTGGTTCTGAACCCCGACTACCATCACAAAGTACTCGGGGGAGACGAGGCCGGAACTGTGGCTCGCGGACTATCGACTGGCCTGCCAGCTGGGTGGAACGGACGATGACAACCTCATCATCCGCAACCTCCCCCTGCTCCTCTCCGACACCGCTCGAGCCTGGCTAGAGCATCTGCCTCCGGGGCAGATCTCCAACTGGGACGACCTGGTCCAAGCCTTCGTCGGCAACTTCCAGGGCACGTACGTGCGCCCTGGGAACTCCTGGGATCTCTGAAGCTGCCGCCAGCAGCCGGGAGAGTCTCTCCGGGACTACATACGGCGATTCTCGAAGCAGCGCACCGAGCTGCCCAACATCATCGATTCCGATGTCATCGACGCGTTCCTCGCCGGCACCACCTGCCACAACTTGGTGAGCAAGCTGGGTCGCAAGACCCCCACCAGGGCGAGCGAGCTAATAGACATCGCCACCAAGTTCGCCTCTGGCCAGGAGGCGGTTGAGGCCATCTTCCGGAAGGACAAGCAGCCCCAGGGCCGCCAGCCGAAAGACATCCCCGAGTCGTCCGCTCGGCGCGACACCAAGAAGATGAACAAGAAGAAGTCGCAAGCGAAACGCGACGCCACTGACGCGGACCTTGTCGCCGCCGCTGAGTACAAGAACCCTCAGAAACCTCCTGGAGGTGCCAATCTCTTCGACAAGATGCTCAAGGAGCCGTGCCCCTATCATCAGGGGCCCATCAAGCACACCCTTGAGGAGTGCGTCATGCTTCGGCGCCACTTTCACAAGGCCAGGCCACCGGCGGAAGGTGGTAGGGCCCACAACAATGATAAGAAGGAGGACCACAGGGCAGAGGAGTTTCCTGAGGTCCACGACTGCTTCATGATCTATGGTGGGCAAGTGGCGAAAGCCTCGGCTCGGCACCGCAAGCAAGAGCGTTGGGAGGTCTGCTCGGTAAAGGTGGCGGCGCCAGTCTACCTAGACTGGTCCGACAAGCCCATCACCTTCGACCAGGGCGACCACCCCAACCGCGTGCCGAGCCCGGGGAAATATCCGCTCGTTGTCGTCCCCGTCATCGGCAACGTCAGGCTCACCAAGGTCCTCATGGACAGAGGCAGCAGCCTCAACATCATCTACGCCGAGACCCTCGGGCTCCTGCAGATCGATCTGTCCTCGATCTGGGCCGGCGCGGCGCCTTTTCACGGGATCATCCCCGGGAAACGCGTCCAACCCCTCGGACAACTCGATCTGCCCGTCTGCTTCGGGACTCCCTCCAACTTCCGAAGGGAAACCCTCACGTTCGAGGTGGTCAGGTTCCGAGGAACCTACCACGCAGTGCTGGGGAGACCATGTTACGCCAAGTTCATGGCCGTCCCCAACTATACCTACCTCAAGCTCAAGATGTCGGGCCCCAACGGGGTCATCACCATCGGCCCCACGTACCGACACACGTACGAATGCGACGTGGAGTGCGTGGAGTACGCCGAGGCCCTCGCCGAATCCGAGGACCTCATCGCCGACATGGAAAGCCTCCCCAAGGAGGTTCCAGATGCGAAGCGCCACGCTGGCAACTTCGAACCAGCAGAGGCGGTTAAATCCATCCCTCTTGACCCCAGCAACGACACCTCCAAGCAGATACGGATCGGCTCCGAGCTCGACCCCAAATAGGAAGCAGTGCTCGTCGACTTTCTCCGCACAAACGCCGACGTTTTCGCGTGGAGTCCCTCGGACATGCCTGGCATACCGAGGGAAGTCACCGAGCACTCACTAGATATCCGAGCTGGAGCCTGACCCGTGAAGCAGCCTCTGCGCTGATTCGACGAAGAAAAGCGCAGAGCCATAGGCGAGAAGATCCACAAGCTGATGGCCGCTGGGTTCATCAAAGAGGTATTTCATCCCGAATGGCTTGCCAACCCTGTGCTTGTGAGAAAGAAAGGAGGGAAATGGCGGATGTGTGTAGACTACACTGGTCTAAACAAAGCATGTCCGAAGGTTCCCTACCCTCTTCCTCGTATCGATCAAATCGTGGATTCCACTGCTGGGTGCGAAACCCTGTCGTTCCTCGATGCCTACTCAGGGTATCACCGAATCAGGATGAAAGAGTCTGACCAGCTCGCGACTTCTTTCATCACACCTTTTGGCATGTACTGCTACGTTACTATGCCATTTGGTTTGAGGAATGCGGGTGCGACGTACCAAAGGTGCATGAACCACGTGTTCGGAGAGCACATTGGACGGACCGTTGAGGCTTACGTCGATGACATCATAGTCAAGACAAGGAGAGCCTCTGACCTCCTCTCCGACCTTGAAACGACATTCAAGTGTCTCAAGGCGAAAGGCGTAAAACTCAACCTCGAGAAGTGCGTCTTCGGAGTCCCCCGAGGCATGCTCTTGGGGTTCATCGTCTCCGAGCGGGGCATCGAGGCCAACCCGGAAAAAATCGTGGCAATCATCAACATGGGGCCCATCAAGGACTTGAAAGGCGTACAGATGGTCATGGGATGCCTTGCAGCTCTGAGCCGCTTCATCTCGTGCCTCGGCGAAAGAGGCCTACCTCTATACCGCCTCTTAAGAAAGACCGAGTGCTTAACTTGGACCCTCGAGGCCGAGGAAGCCCTCGGGAACCTGAAGGCGCTCCTTACGAACACACCCGTCCTAGTGCCCCCCGCTGCCGGAGAAGCCCTCTTGATCTACGTCGCCGCTACCACTCAGGTGGTCAGCGCCGCGATCGTGGTCGAGAGACGAGAAGAAGGGCATGCATTGCCCATCCAGAGGTCGGTCTACTTCATCAGTGAGGTACTGTCCGAGACCAAGATCCGCTACCCACAAATTCAGAAGCTACTGTACGCGGTAATTCTGACGCGGCGAAAGTTGCGACACTACTTCGAGTCTCATATGGTAACTGTGGTGTCATCCTTCCCCCTCGGGGAGATCATCCAGTGCCGAGAGGCCTCGGGTAGGATTGCAAAATGGGCGGTGGAAATCATGGGCGAGACAATCTCGTTCGCCCCTCGGAAGGCCATCAAGTCCCAAGTCTTGGCAGACTTTGTGGCTGAATGGGTCGACACCCAGCTTCCGGCAGCTCCGATCCAACCGAAACTCTGGACCATGTTTTTCGATGGGTCGCTGATGAAAACAGGGGCAGGCGCGGGCCTGCTCTTCATCTCGCCCCTCGGGAAGCACCTCCGCTACGTGCTGCGCCTCCATTTCCTGGCGTCCAACAACGTGGTTGAGTACGAGGCTCTGGTCAATGGGTTGCGCATCGCCATCGAGCTAGGGGTCCGACGCCTCGACGCTCGTGGTGACTCGCAGCTTGTCATCGACCAAGTCATGAAGAACTCCCACTGCCGCGACCCGAAGATGGAAGCCTACTGCGACAAGGTTCGGCGCCTGGAAGACAAGTTCTACGGGCTCGAGGTTAACCACGTCGCTCAATGATACAACGAGACTGCGGACGAGCTGGCAAAGATAGCTTCGGGGCGGACAACGGTTCCCCCGGACGTCTTCTCCCGAGACCTACATCAACCTTCGGCCAAGACCAGCGACACGACCGAGCCCGAGGCACCCTCGGCTCAGCCCAAGGCACCCTCGGCACAGCCCGAGGCACCCTCGGCTCAGCCCGAGGCACCTTCAGCTACCGAGGGTGTGACTCTGCGCGTCGAGGAAGAGCGGAATGGGGTCATGCCTAATCGGGACTAGCAGACCCCGTACCTGCAATATCTCCACCGAGGGGAGCTACCCCTCGACAGAGCCGAAGCTCGGCGACTGGCGCGGCGTGCCAAGTCATTCGTCTTGCTGGGTGACGGGAAGGAGCTCTACCACCGCAGCCCCTCCGGCATCCTCTAGCGATGCATATCCATCGCCGAAGGCCAGGAACTCTTACAAGAAATACACTCGGGGGCTTGCGGTCACCACGCAGCGCCTCGAGCCCTTGTTGGAAACGCTTTCCGACAAGGTTTCTACTGGCCGACCGTGGTGGCCGACGCCACTAGAATTGTCCGCACCTGCCAAGGGTGTCAGTTCTACGCAAGGCAGACGCACCTACCCGCTCAGGCTCTGCAAACAATACCCATCACCTGGCTGTTTGCTGTGTGGAGTCTGGACCTCGTCGGTCCCTTGCAGAAGGCACCCGGGGGCTACACGCACCTGCTGGTCGCCATCGACAAATTCTCTATGTGGATCGAAGTCCGACCCCTGAACAGCATCAGGTCCGAACAGGCGGTGGCATTCTTCACCAACATCATCCATCGCTTTGGGGTCCCGAACTCCATCATCACCGGCAACGACACCCAGTTCACCGACAGAAAGTTCCTGGACTTCTGCGAGGATCACCACATCCGGGTGGACTGGGCCGCTGTGGACGAGGGCCTACGACGACCGACACAACCAGACCAACCGAGAAGACTCACTGGACCAGCTGGAAGAGGCTCGGGACATGGCCTTACTACACTCGGCGCGGTATCAGCAGTCCCTGCGACGCTACCACGCCCGAGGGGTTCGGTCCCGAGACCTCCAGGTGGGCAACTTGGTGCTTCGACTACGACAAGACGCCCGAGGGCGGCACAAGCTCACGCCTCCCTGGGGAGGGTCATTCATCATCGCCTAGATTTTGAAGCCCGGAACATACAAGCTGGCCAACAGTCAAGGCGAGGTCTACAACAACGCTTGGAACATCCGACAGCTACGTCGCTTCTACCCTTAAGATGCTTTCAAGCCGTTCATATACCTCGTTTACATATGAAGTCTAACCATCAAGGAAGGGTCGGCCTTGCCTCGGCAAAGCCCGACCCTCCCTCGGGGGCTAGAAGGGGCGAACCCCCTCTGCGTCAAAATTTTCCTCGAAAAAAGTCTTTTGGCAAGAACATTTTTCGTGTTTTTCGACTGCTTCGATGGTGGGATCCTGAAAACGACGGAGTACACGTAAGCAAGCAAGGCTGACCGAGCCGAGGGACTCCTACGCCTCCGGGATACGGATACCTCACTCATCACCTTCTGCGATAAGTAACTCGCGCTCGGATAAACGGTTCCGCTGACCGAACAAGTCTTAACACTCGAAGACTCTTCTGCCGAAACAATTTTTCGTGCCATCTCGACCATGTCGACAAAAGAATCCTACGGACGAGTAAGGGTACACGTAAGCGGCAAGGCCGACCGAGCCGAGGGACTCCTACGCCTCTGGGATACGGATACCTCACTCATCACCTTCCGTGAGAAGTAACTCTCGCTCGGATGAACGATTCTGCCACTGACAAGCAAGTCTTGATACTCGAAACAAGGGGAAAAGAAATGCAGCTTTACAACACGATGATAGTATGTTTGGGCCTCGGCGGCCGCAAAAAACATACGCATACTATAGGCGAGCCGATGTTGCAGGCTCAGATGTCGATGGAGAGGGAGCAGCAGCACCCTCGGCGTCAACTCCACCTTCGGCGAAGTCCGACCGAGCCTCGGACGGCAACACGGGTGAAGGATCTCTGAGGCCTCAGGGGCTACACCGAAGGACGACGTCAGCACCACGCCCGGGCCATCGCCGCCAGGGTCTCCTCCAAGAACCCGGCCCGAGCAGACGGCTCGGCCGGCCGCCCCGAAGCCTCAGCCAGCTATCCCCCGAGGACACCAGCCCGGCTCATGGCCTCGACAACCCGACTCCGGCGCCGGTCCCGCCAGTGGACGGCCCGGCTAGGCTCCGGCCGACGAAGCTCCCTTTTTCGAGCCAACTTCGCCTCTGTCCGTGCTGACACCGCTACCTCCGACTCCGGCTCATCGCAGAGTGGGCGAGGGTTTCTTTGACTAAACAAGTGAAGCCTCGGGCGGCAAGGCCGACCGAGCCGAGGGATTCATACGCCTCCGGGATACGGATACCTCACTCGTCACGTTCCGCACAAAGCAACTCACATTTGGTTAAGCGGTTCGGCTAGCCGACAGGCGAGTCTCAGTGCTCGAAAATGAGGGAAAAAGCATGGTATTACACCCAAGAATACCTACATGTTCAGGCCCCGACAGCCACAATGAACAAACACCGGCACTCCAGGTGCCATTACAAACGGAGCTCCGGTTCCACCCCCGCAGGTACGAACAACCCCCCACGTTGAAGGGCCTGCGGGGCAACAAAACCCCTGGTGGCTCGCCGACGCCCGCTCCGGCAGCAGCGGCAACAACCTCCATCCCGGGCGGCAAGACAGCTGCAGCAACGACTTCTGGGCAGACGCTGCGGCGGAAAGGCTTTCGCACACGAAGGACGAGAACCAGCCATTCAAGCCAGGGGGACGGAGGTCCAGGGGTGCAGGCGAAGTTGGCGATCTCGTCAGCAGAGAAGCCTTCTCCGGCTGCTGCCGCCTCAAAGCGCATCGGTAGGTCCTCGCTCCCACCCTCGTCGAGGCCGCCCCAGAACATGAGCGCCGCCCTCGCGGCACACGACGTGCTGGGCAACCCTCTGGTGCGGCTGTCGGCGCGAGGAAGACCTAGACATGGCCGACCCGTACGCGGCGCGACCATCGCCCGGACAGAGGACGGAATGCTGCACCCTGGCTGGGCAGCAGCAGTTCGCCTTCCCTGGCATACCCTCTGACAGAAGCCTCCGCGGGGTTGGAGGATGCCTTTTTTCCCCAAACGCCGAGGGAAGAAAAAGGTTACCGGCCCACACGGAGGCAACCCCCCACTCGGTGCGCCCCTCCGCCTCAGCCCGGATGACGAAAATCCTTGAAGCTGAGGGTGGGGCGGGGGCCGCAGCCCAGCTCGCTTCCCTCCACCAAACTACCCATTGGTGGGGGAATGCAGCCGGGCTGCACGACGAAAATCCTTGAAGCCGAGCGATGGCTGAAAGGTACCAACTTCCACGAAGTTACTTTCCTCCAACAACAGCAAGACGAAAGCGACGCGGGCGCTCCCCATCCGGGGGCTCGGAAGGTGGAAGGACACGACGCATGAGGAAAGTGCGAAGACATGGTTGCCGTCCAAGGGGGTCACCCTCCTTTTAAAGGCGACTCTCCCCACTTGCGTCCTCAGCCTCACGGACTGAGTCTTCTCCAACACGCTCCAAGGTCCTCCCCCTACGACGCGGGGGCTGGGTCCCACGCGTCATGCAAGCTGGCCCAGGACAGAAGGAGCCAAACCGCCACGCGCGGAGCGCACAACAGCCCAGCGGTTACAAGCGTTCCTCCACTGTCGCCCGGACTAGTGGGTGAAAGGGCGGACCGCCATGCAGGCGGCGTGCAACCACACCAAGGGGGCACACCCTTTCGACTTCGCCGCGTCCAGCTTGGAGGCCCAGGCCCACACGTCATGTAACCGGCGTGCCGGTTACTACGTGCAAGAAACTGCACCGCCACTCGCGCCAGTCCCACGCCTCCTCGACTGCAGAACCGGTGCCGCAACTCGAGGCAACCCTGCATGCGGCCCAGCAGTGCCAACCAGGCACGCCGGTCACGGGTCAGTCAGCCGCGGGAGAAGGGGCGACGGTCGATATGGTCAAAAATGCGCCGGCAGTAATGGCGATGGCAGGCGGGCGGAAGCAGCGGTCAAGTCGTCTGTAGGCTCACGTCCCCTCCTGGAACAGCGAGAGAACCCTCTCGCACGGCGTGAAGACGACGCGCCCGTGTTCCGTTCCTCGAACGGCTCGCACACGCACAACGGCTGCCCCACGAACCACTCGTCCCGTCGCATTAACTCTGCGGCAGGGCAGGCGGCACCTTTGGCAGGCAAGGGGGGCGACACTTCACCTCCGCCATAATGACCGCGTCAAAAAGGTACGCCAAGACGTTCGATTTCGTATCCTTTTCCACTTCCTCTTTCTCTCTCTTGCCACAGGGACCGGGAAAGAGGATACTCCGAAAGGGATCCTTCTCCACGAAGGAAATGGGCCCCGAGCCCCCCTACTGATCAGATGTTTGAAGGCTAGCCCCTCGGAAGGGTTCGACAGCCGCCTTAGAGCACTCGGGCTCCGCGCCCACTACTGGTTAGAGGTTCGAAGGCTGGCCCCTCGGAAGGGTTCAACAGCCGCCTCAGGCCACTCGGGCTCCACGCCCACTACTGATCAGAGGTTCGTAGGCTGGCCCCCGAAGGGTTCGATAGCCGCCTCAGAGCACGCAGAGCGAGGGATGACCCTCGTACGTTCGATACATAACCAAGGCTCGGGCTACGCTCTCGAGGTACCCTAGGACATTTCCGAGACCAGCGGGAGCGATTTTCGTAACGGAATCCCACCAGAGGGAGGCATCGAGCCCTCGGACCCCGTCAAAAGGGGACCGGGTCCGGCGAATCACCCGCAGGTACTTTTGGAGCGCGCCTCCGGGCCACTAGCCGACCCCTAACGAATGGGGCACGGGCGTCCACTCGGATTACCCGCTAGCAACTCACTGGAGACACCATGTTCGGCGCCCTCCAAGGGCAGCATGGCGCTTTCCCCCCCTCCTCCTTGCAGAAAGGCGACGCAGGGGCGTATGAAAAAAGCCGAGTCTGTCCTTGACCGTCCTCTCGCTCTGTGCGGAGGCTCGGGGGCTGCTCTCACAAACCTGGCTCCGGCCAAACCGTTGACAGCGTCAACATACCAGCCCGAGAACTTGGGACTCAACTATGCACCCGGGCTACGGCCAGTTCGCATGAGGGAACAACCAGACCGGCCGAACCATCGCGAAAGGCATTAAGACCTCGAAGGAGTCAAACCACTCCTCCGAGGCCTCGGGGGCTACACCCGGTGGGTGCGCTCGCGCGCACCCACCGGAACAAAATGCAACCGAGAAAGGCCGGTCCCCTTGCAAAAAAGTGTGAACAAAAGCCTCCAAGCGAGTATTAACACTCCCTTCGAGGCTCGGGGGCTACTATCGGGGACCATAATTAGGGGTACCCCCAAGACTCCTAATCTCATCTGGTAAACCCCATCAGCACAAAGCTGTGAAGGCCTGATGGGCGCGATTAAGGTCAAGGCTCAGTCCACTCAAGGGACACGATCTCGCCTCGCCCGAGCCCAGCCTCGGGCAAAGGCAGCTGACCCCGGAGGATTCACGTCTCGCCCGAGGGCCCCCTCAAGCAACGGACACACCTTCGGCTCGCCCGAGGCCCAGTCTTCGCAGAGAAGCAACCTTGGCCAGATCGCCACGCCAACCGACCGTATCGCAGGAGCATTTAATGCAAGGGTCGCCTGACATCTTATCCTGACGCGCTCTTCAGTCGACAGAGCCGAAGTGACCGCAGTCATTTCGCCGCTCCACTGACCGACCTGACAGGAATACAGCCCCTGCTTCGACTGTCGTGCCACTCGCCAGAGTGAGGTCGACAGCGGCTAAGTCCAGCCTCGGGCGACATAGGAAGCTCCGCCTCGCCCGACCCCAGGGCTCGGCCCCCGTCTCGTCCTCAGAAGACGAACTCCGCCTCGCCCGACCTCAGGGCTCGGACTCAGCCTCGGCTCCGGAAGACGACGAACTCCACCTTGCCCGACCCCAGGGCTCGGACTCAGCCTCGGCTCCAGAAGACGACGAACTCTGCCTCGCCCGACCCCAGGGCTCGGACTCGGCCTCGGCTCCGGAAGACGATGGACTCCGCCTCGCCCGACCCCAGGGCTCGGACTCAACCTCGACCTCGGAGGAATCGCCACCTCGCCCAAACTCGGGTCCGGACCGACCACGTCACCAGGGGGGCCATCATTACCCTACCCCTAGCTAGCTCAGGCTACGGGGAACAAGACCAGCGTCCCGTCTGGCTCGCCCCGGTAAACAAGTAATGATGACGCCCCGCGTGCTCCATGACGACGGCGGCTCTCAGCCCCTTACGGAAGCAAGGAGACGTCAGCAAGGATTCGACAGCCCCGACAGCTGTACTTCCACAGGGCCCGAGCGCTCCTCCGACGGCCACGGCATCACATGAACAGGGTGCCACAACCTCTCCGACTGCCACGACGACATGTACTTAGGGCTCTAGCTCCTCTCTGCTAGACACATTAGCACATTGCTACACCCCCATTGTACACCTGGGCCCTCTCCTTACGTCTATAAAAGGAGGTCCAGGGCTCTCGTACGGAGAGGTTGGCCGCGCGGGAGGACGGGCCAGCGCGTAAGGCTCTCTCTCCCGCGCGAACGCTTGTAACCCCCTACTGCAAGCGCATCCAGCCGCCCTGGGCGCAGGACAACACGAAGGCCGCGGTTTCCCCTCGCTGTTCTCCCCCCTTTGTGTCCCGTCTCGCGCCGACCCATCTGGGCTGGGGCACGCAGCGACAATTCACTCGTTGGTCCAGGGACCCCCGGGGTCGAAACGCCGACAAGTCCCAAAACAAAAATGGTAATTTGACATCACCTTTTAATCTGCTCAAACTGACCTTTGGTTTTTGTTACAATATCAAAAAGTTTAAAAGTATCAAAATGATAATTTGATATCACCTTTTAATCTGTTTGAACTCGCCTATGATTTTTTTTACAATATCGAGAAGTTTAAAACTATCGAAATGGTATGATATGTTATAAGAATAATTCTAAAATCCTTTCAATTTAAGCGGTATCATGTGAGATGAAGTCTTTTTGTTTTGCTTGCTTTTACCAAATTTGATTTGGCATCCGCTTTCTAGATAACAAACGAGCTTCTGTGGACATACTTCTCAAGGCGTCTGTGCTCTTGGAGTGTGCTATGGAGTTAAAGAAAGCCTGTAAGGCTGTAACACTCATACAAGAGACCCTGTTTGAGACAACAAACATTCATATTTTATCGAATATTTTGTACGCTGTTGCAACGCACGAGCACATTCCTAGTAACACATTAAGAAACCTGTGGGTTTACATATTAACTCATATCCATCCCCTAATAGGGTAAAAACACATCGGGTTTCGAGTAGCGGATACCATTGCCATCTCTAGCTGGATTACCCATGTCTCGGTAGTGATTACAACTTTTTTTAATAATCTAAAATCTTTTTGGTTCAGCTTTTCTCTAACAAGTTTTTTCAATCTGGATATAAAAAAATCTAGCTTTAAAGAGAATCTAAATATCGTGAGATTTACGTATAGAAAAAGATGAAGCAGTCTATAGGATTTAGGATCTAAGAAGTGACGGATTCTACATTCCATGGATTATTCTATGCAAGCAAGGAACGAAGGAAACATGGGTTTGTACCCTCGTGGAAGCTCAATGTTTGCTAGATTGCACTCCATGGGTGAGCTATTGATATGTACACATGCATGCATGTTGAAAGAAAATGGTTTTTTGTCGATCTATATAATCTTTGCTCTCACTTTAACAAGTGCTAATTTAGCTTAACAGTTGCTTTTCAAGGAACTAAAACAAAATAAGGCATGCAAGATAGAGTTTAGCTAAAGAATTGGAAGATCTTAAAGCGAAGATTAGCTATTGAGCGGCTTGTTGGGCGAGAGGCCTGACAATAATCTTGGACTTGAAAGATGGAGATGACATATCCTTTCCATTTTCCGACCTGGCAGGGTATTTGTCGTCCAACAATGCAACCGCATCATTAGAAGTTTCCATGCCCCTGAAACCTGAACTCTTGCTGTGAGCAACCTAGAAAGCCGTGACCCTCCTTTCACCTTACTGTCTTGCACGTCCTTTCTTGTTCCACGTACGCACTCCGGTCCGCGTCCAAGTCCAATCCATATATGCACGCACACGGCCACGCAGGGCAGCTCTCTCTCCGTTCCGTTCCGTTCCGTCCCCTCCACCCCGCACCTGCAGCCGCGGGATGACCGGCGGCGGCCGCGGCGCGTGCGCGGTGTGCAAGCACCAGCGGCGCAAGTGCGAGCCCAACTGCGAGCTGGCCGCCTACTTCCCGGCGCACAGGATGAACGACTTCCGCGCGCTGCACCTCGTCTTCGGGGTGGCCAACCTCACCAAGCTCATCAAGGCCAACGCCAGCGAGGCCGGCCGGCGCCGCGCCGCCGAGACGCTCACCTGGGAGGCCCGCTGGAGGGAGTGCGACCCCTCGGACGGGTGCTACCGCGAGGTGGCCTGCCTGCGCCGCGACAACGCCGTGCTGCGCGCCGAGAACGCCGCGCTGCGGCGGCAGCTGGCCGAGCAGCAGCTGCTCTGGTCCAGCGCCTGCAGCACTGGCGGCAGCGCGCTTCTGGCCGAGCAGCAGCTGCTGCCGCCGTGTGGGGGCAATAATAATGGGCTTCTGACGGCGAGTAGCAGAGCTCATCATGCACCGGCAGCAGCTCTGGCGGCAACGCACACCGCGCTGGCCTGCTACCGTGGCAGCATGCCGGTGTGTACTATTACTATGACAGCGGACGACGGCAGCGGCAGGAGGCCGGCGTCGGATGCTGCCGCCATCGCCGGGAGAGGGAGTGGTGCTCAGGTCGACGCTTCTAGGGATAACAAGAGCAGCGCCTGCAGGTGAGGATGCTCAGATCGATTCCTTGTGCTCTCAGCTACTGCAAAAGATAGCTGTGTGTGGATACTTGCATTGGCTTCTCTCCATTGTTTATGCAACTGCAGGTGATGCTAGCTGGCCGGCTATACTGCTAATTAACAACTGCAAAGAAAGGAAGATACCCATACCCTACCGTCGTCCTAAAGTGTAGATTTTTGGTTACTCGTGTACTGATGACAGCAAGGGCAAGGCGGCTCAATATATAGAAATATATCAACGAGAGCTAGACTACTTCTATATGTATATTGGTTGCTACTTCAGTTATATGATCCTAGAAATTACATGAACCACAAGACCATCAAAGATCGATCGAGTATTCGAGCAGCATATGACGACCCAGCCCCTCAGCAAGTTTTTTTTTTCATCCAGCATCACTCAGCGGCTGCTATATACAGTGCTTCCTGGCAGCTTACCAGCTGGGTTGTTGTGTCATTTCACGAACCAGATAGCTCGCATAGGGAAGAAGGGATGAATATAAAACTTGTCTTTCATCTAGAATCAGAGATCCAATATATACACTTGTAGGCCTTGGTATTCCATCCTCGTAAACATGGTCCTACTCTCTGTGAGTCGTGATCTTGGTCTTGTGTAGCGTATTCGTACTAGGATTCCTCTACATAGTTACGAAAACATGGTTAGATAGCAATCACTTATTTATTGAGAACTAAATTTAGATAGCAATCATACCAGGACTTTCTCGAAGCACATAATGCGGCCTGCAACTCATCATCGTTCTCGTTATCAGAACCATGAGATTGAACTAACCAATGCCAAGCTTCGTACCCTTGTCAATCTCCCACCAAGTAATCATTAACATCCGGAGGAAAGTTGCGACAACCTTGTACATCTCCCCACACGATGCAATGTGTTCTTTAAAACATGTAGCACTGCTCCCCTTTAACTGTTTCTTACAATACTTACACTTAAATCTGAAAGAAATATATGTTGTCCCGTCCCGTATTCCCAAACCAGGTCGATCTGATCTGACATCCCTAAAAATAGCAATAATATAAACTATTATTGCCGGTTTTATTAGCCATTATTGTAAACAACAGTAAGTACCTGTGCTAATTTACAATATTTGAAGTTAAAAGGGGATCCCTAAACCCTAGCTATTGCAATGGTCAGTTTATCAGCTACACGGGTTGATTAACCGGCTCAAACTGATGGGTGGGCCTAAACAGTTGTGTTTTTATTTTTCAAAACTTGTTTGATTTTTAATTTAAAATCAGTTGTGTGTTTCAAATTTGGTTTTAGTGAAAAGTCATCAAACAATTCATAGTATTCATAGGAAAATTGGCATCAAATTTTATTTTTGAAAAAAAATGATTTTTCTAAAATTCAAACTCATAGACCAGTGATACGAGGTTACCGGCTAGCCAGATTAATCGTCCGATACTATATAGATGGTCAAACGGACGGTCTGATCCAACATGGTACGTGCCGTTTAGAGCATAACCCATTAGGCCTGACTAGCTAACTGGGGCGTGCCAGGCTGCTGGCCTGTGTGCCATGGCCCGAAGATGGCACTCCGGTCTCTATCGAGCCAGCCCGTTAGTACGTCGGACTCATCTAACTAAATATGTATAAATAGTGAAAAATGTTGCACCGATGAGGTTCGAGTCTTAACTCGACGGTGCTAACCAGTGTGACTGAAGTTAGATTGTATTATATGGATGATTAATAATCTAAATATATGTATACTGATTGTTTAAAATAAAAATATAATCGTTCCAGACCGGGTCGGCACTACGGGTCAAAGAGCAAGTTCAACCACGACACAACTTTCGTGATGGGCCGGCACGGGCCTGATTATATCGTGTCGGGTCATCGACACTATTATATAGGTCGTGCCTCGGACCGATCTGTCAGACACGACATCTAGTCATCTATAACCGGTAGCGTGAACCGTCTATCTAGATATAGGGATGACAATGAGCTCTAAATTTTAGAGCTATAAAATTTAAGGTTTGAATTGGATTAGTACCTAGTTCTATTTCTATTCATTTGGACCACACGTATGTGTCCTGGACTCCCGGTTGGAACGTGGAATGGAGTGAGTAAGCAACGGGTGGCCGGACAGCTTCCTCACCGCCGGCCTACAACTATCTCACTGTGGGTGTGTTGACACTTTTTCAGAGCGCCAAACACTCAACAAGAACCGGCGGCGGTGCTCTCTGGTCAGGCGCGGACGGTCCGCGGCCTAGGGCCGGACGGTCCGTGACCTGGCGCAGGGCTCGGGTCTTCTGCCTGACGACCGGACGGTCCGCGCCCTGGGGGCCGGACGGTCCGCGCGTGCGCAGGGGCGGCGGATGTCGCCGGCGGCGGCCTGGATCTCGCTCCCGGGAGGGACCCCGTCGGGGAGGAGAGATCCTAGGGGTTGTCTAGGCTCGGGCCGGCCGACCTAGACTCCTCTAATCGGCGTAGAGTCGAAGAGAGGCGAAGAATTTGGGGATCGAGAGGCTAAACCTAAACTAGACTAGAACTACTCCTAGGATAAAATGCGAAATAGAAGTTGTATTGATTCGATTGATGATTACAAATCGGTCGTAGACCTCTCTTTTTATAGAGGAGGGGGGCTGGACCCTTTACACGACCGGATTCCGAGCTAATTCCGCGAATATAGCTAACAAACATAGCACAAAACTCGGAACCCTAATCTATTCTGCACATGCGCGGACCGTCCGGCCCACAGACGTGGACTGTCTGGATCGCGGACCGTCCGGCCTCAGGGCCGGATCGTCCGCCGTCTCAAAACGGTGCTCAACATATGCCCCCTGCCTTTTGGTGGAGCTGAGCAAACCAAAAGAAACTAACTCGATGTGATTACATCGGTTCTCTTTAGGCATCTTGCCACATACTAGGATGGTACTGTTTGAGGAAACGCCCATTCAAAGCCTTAGGCAAATCATTGCCTTGTAATGTTTGTAGCAAATAGGCGTTGCCAAACATTACCTGTTTTACTTTATAAGGACCCTCCCAGCTTGGCGACCATTTCCCAAACTTCCGGTCTTTATTCCTTAGAGGCAGAATGGTCTTCCACACCAGGTCCCCTACTTGAAATGATTTTGCTTTGACCTTCTTATTGTAGGCCCTGGCTACCATGATCTTGTCTTTTTCTATTGCTCCCAAAGCTATCATCCTCTTGTCGGTCACCTCATCAATATTATCCATCATTGAATTATAATAATCAGTAGCAGTTAGATCATTCTGTCTGGCGAACCTGACAGCATTCAGACTTATTTCCACAGGCAACACTACTTCCTGCCCATAGACAAGCTCAAAAGGAGATACTTTAGTAGCCCTATGTTTAGATATTCTATGAGCCCATAAAGCTTCAGACAAAATCTTATGCCAATGTTTAGGATTATCATATATCTTCTTTTTATCAAATTAATCAATGTCCTATTACTAGACTCGACCTGTCCATTGGCCTGAGCATAATATGGAGATGAATTAAGCAGCTTAATTCTGTATAATTCAGCAAATTCACGTACCTCCTTTGACATAAAAGAAGTACCTTGATCTGTAGTCAAAGTCTGGGGAATGCCGAATCTATGAATAATATGCTCAGTTATGAACTCAATTACCTCCTTGTGTGTCATGTTCTTTAGAGCAACGACTTCAATCCATTTGGTGAAATAGTCAGTGGCAACTAACACAAACTGATGCCCCTTTGATGATGAAGGATGAATTTCTCCAATAAAGTCTAATCCCCATCCTCTGAACGGCCAAGGCTTGATGATAGGATGTAATTCGGCTGCAGGGACCAACTGTAGATCGCCGAATTTTTGACACACTTGGCAACCCTTGTAGTACTTGAAACAATCAGCTATCATACTAGGCCAATAAAAACCAGACCTTCGCAACAACCACTTCATCTTTGGAGCTGATTGATGAGTACCACAAATTCCTTCATGTACTTCGGCCATGGCTAATATAGCATCATCTGGGCCCAAGCACTTAAGCAGGACGTCATTGACTGTTCGGCGGTAAAGTTCATCACTCATCAAAACATACTTGAAAGTTGTTCGCCGAATATTCTTATCTGTCCTGATATTGGGATTTCGTAAATAATTAAGTATAGGTGTCCTCCAATCACTTGCATCGGCTTCATTGTCAGCCGAATCGATTAAGAGAATATTTCTGGTAACCCCGGACGGTCCGGCGTCATCACGCGGACGGTCCGCGACATGGGAATTTGGCTCTGCACTGGTTATCAGATTTTCAGTTTTGTGAAATTTTCCTCTCTTTATCCGATAACATCTTGTGCCAAATCGTTAGCTCTATGATTCTCAACTCTAGAGATATGCCGAATACTGAATTCGTCAAAAGAATGGATTATGCTCCAACATTTCTCAAGGTAACTATTTAGAGTACCATCAAAACATTGATATTCTTCTAACACCTGTTGGACGACTAGCTGAGAATCACCAAATGCTTTTACATGTTTTACTCCCATACCATTTAAAAGTTCTAAACCGAACAAAAGTGCTTCATATTCGGCTTGATTGTTAGTGCAATAAGTTTTCAATCGGCTAGAGAAGTCAAAGGAGACATTACTTGGTGAAACAAGCACAATGCCAATTCCTTGCCCTTCATTGCAAACCGATCCATCAAAATATAAAATCCAAGGAGTAATAGTGAGGTATGACATGTCTAGTTCATGAATATCATTAACCCGATGTTCTACAATGAAATCCACTACGACTTGGCCTTTCATAGATTTCAATGGTTCATAGGCCAAGTCATATTCTATGAGTGTATAAGCCCACTTACCAATTCTACCACTCATAATTGGGTTATGCAACATGTATTTGATCACATCGGCTTGACCAGAAACAGTGCAATGACTAGACAGTAAATAACATCTACATTTGGTGCATGCATAAAACAAGCATAAGCATAACTTCTCAATAAAAGTGTACCTTGTTTCAGCATCCACCAACCTTCGGCTCAGATATGTCACCACGTGCTCCTTCCCCTCAGTTTCTTGTGTCAGAACAGCCCCAATGACCTTATCCTCAGCTGCAATGTATAATCGGAATGGTACTCCTACTCGTGGTGCTTTTAATACGGGAGCCGAAGATAAGTATTTTTTGATGAGATCAAATGCTTCTTGCTGTTCTGCCCCCCAAGCGAATTCGGCATCATTCTTAAGCCAAAGAATAGGGGTGAACGCATCAATCTTCCCGGCTAGGTTAGAAATAAACCTTCGTAAATAATTCACCTTGCCGAGAAACTTCTGTACCTCGACTTTACAGGTCGGAGGTCCCACATTCCGAATAGACTTGATTCGGTCAGGGTCTATCTCTATACCATGTTCATGTATGATAAATCCTCAAAACTTACCAGCCGACACTCCAAAAGCACATTTACGTGGGTTCATTTTCAAACCATATCGACGCATTTTATCAAAGGCTTTGCGCAAATCAGCTATATGAGAACTAAACTCAACCGATTTGACTACAATATCATCTACTTCCACAGTGTTTCCTAACAATTCATGGAAGATCAAATTCATAGCCCTCTGATAAGTAGCACCAGCATTTTTCAGACCAAATGTCATGACAACCCACTCAAATAAACCAATGAAGCCTGGACATATAAAGGTCGTTTTAGACGCATCTTCTTCGGCCATGAAAATCTGATTATATCCGGCATTACCATCAAGGAAGCTAATAATTCTATTTCCTGATGCATTATTGATTAATGTGTCGGCTATGGGCATGGGATATTCGTCTTTAGGAGTTGCTCTATTTAAATTGCGAAAATCAATGCATACTCTAAGTTTACCTGACTCCTTCTTCTCCACCGGCACAATATTGGAGACCCACTCTGCATATCTGCAAGGTCTGATAAAATCAGCTTCTAGCAGCCGGTGGATTTCGTCTTTGATGCGTGGGAGAAGATCTGGACGAAATGTTCTAGCCCTTTGCTTGAAAGGTCTGAAACCAGATTTAATAGGCAGCCGATGCTCTACGATCTCTCATCTTAATCCAGGCATCTCAGTGTAATTCCAAGCAAAGCAATCTGAATATTCCTTGAATAGACCGATCATCTCATCTCTAGGATCGGTCTCCAGGGTCTTGTTTACAAAAGTCAGCCTTGGAGTTTTACCATCTCCTATGTCAATCTCCTCTAAAGGATCGACCGATGTAAACCCCTGTCCTAGTTTATCAAGATCCCTGAATTCCTCTATCATGTTCCCCACAGAGGAATTAGATGATCTTTGTATGACGGCGGACTTTCCGGTCTCGGGGACCGGATCATCCGTAATACTGTCCTTTTTTTGATAGGACAGGAGGGGCAAGCCCCTACTGAAATTTTATTAAAATTTTAAAACGACAGAGTTAGAAGCATACAGGAAAGTAAATTACAAATTACAAAAGGGAAAAATTGACGAGATCTACTGCCAATGCTGAAGCCATTCGGGTATTGTCGAATCGAATCGTCCTTTAGCTCTAAGCATGACCAGATGTAATTCCTTTGCAAACTCATTTTTACAATGCTGCACTGTTGGGTCCTTATCCTGAAAAAGCCAGACATTACGGCATTTCCAAATGCTCCGGGTCATGAGAATGAAAATTTCCATAGAGAAGGAAACATTGAGCTGCTGCATTAGATTTACTGCAGCGTCCACAGGATTAGTAATTCTTGGGGGCGTCATACCAATAGAATTCCAGCAAGCCTTCGCGAAATTACATTTGAGGAAAAGATGATAAAGGGTTTCCTCCTTTTGCCAGATGCAATTCTCACAAGTGTAAGACTCTAGATTCATGTTTTTCCTCTTCAACATATCCCTTGTATTGAGTCTGTTCTTTAGCCAAAGCCAAAAAAAACCTTATGTTTTGGTTGACACTTATTTTTCCAAAGCGATCTGAAGATCTGGTGAACCTGAGCCTGACCCATCAAATGTCTATAAGTTTTCTTTGTAGAAAAATTATCGGCTCCCCAAATGAGTTTCCAAGCATCATTTGTGTTGGCCACCATGATTTGGCCCCAGGTTGCGTCTAAGTCAAGAAATTGTTCATAGGCTTGCACCGACAGAGGAAGCTGAAAAATTTCAATAAGTTGTTCCTTTTGGATAGCTTCTTTGACGGTAAGTTTGCTGTTACAAGCAAAGGAAAATAACTCAGAATATTGATGAGCCGGGGTGCCCCTATTCCATATATCTTCCCAGAAAAGAATGGTTCTTCCATCCCCGATAGTTGGGGCAGCCAATCCCTTGTAATCTTGGACAAGACTAAGCAAGCTTTTCCACCAAAAGGAGCCATTTTTTGAGCAACCAGGGAGCCTGTCTGTCCTGTAATAGTTGCTCCAAACCAGGTTTACCCAGGGAATATCATGATTGTTGAAAAACTTGTGCAAAAACATCAGAAGCAGAGCTTTATTGTGTGTCTCTAATCTTACCACTCCCAGGCCCCCATTTTTTTAGTCTGTGTAATCATACTCCAAGCAGCCAGAGCAGGTTTCTTCGAATTGACGTCATTTCCCTTCCAAAGACAATGTTTCCGATAAGAATCAATCTTCTTGACCGTGGTAACCGGAATTTTCAGTGTGCACATCAAAAAGGTCGGGAGAGCTGAGAACACCGAGTTAACAAGCTCTAGCCTGCCAGCCTGGGAAAGGAGAGCAGAGGTGCATGATAATCTCTTCTCAATCCTATGAATGAGCGGTAAAAAGTGGTAGATTTTAGGCTTTGACAGACCAAGCGGAACACCAAGATAGGTAAAAGGCATTGAACCTATCTGACAGTTGAGGGTTCCGGCTAGGATCTCCATTTTAGCGGGACTGACATTGATGGGGTACATACTTGATTTATTGTAGTTCACCTTTAACCCCGTCGAAGTTGCAAAAGAGTTCAGAACAGCTCTGAGAAAAAATAGTTGTCTAGGGCAAGCTTCCATTATCAGCAGTGTGTCATCCGCATATTGAACTATCGGAAAATCTTGACCACAGTTCGCGGCCAGGGGTAACTTGAGCAGGTCTTGCTGTCGCGCTTTATTGATGATGCTCTGTAACAGATCCGCCGCGAGAACAAAAAGAAGAGGCGAGAGGGGATCTCCCTGCCTAACCCCACGCTTGCAATGAAAGGTTTTCCCTGGAACACCATTAAGGAGGACTGAGGACGTGCCAGACCGAAGAATATCCCTAATCCAGCTCATCCATCTGGACCCAAAGCCTCTATGCAACATCACCTGAAGAATCAACTCATGCTCAAGAGAATCAAAGGCCTTTTCAAAATCCAACTTGAGCACAATAATCTCTTTTTTGAAATATGACAAAGATGAATATATTCAAATGCCCAGGCCAGGCAGTCCTGAATGGTTCTTCCTTTGATGAAGCCATATTGATTTTTGTGAACAAGGGAAGTCATCACTGTCTATAACCGATTGGCCAGCAGCTTAGTGATGATTTTCATACTATTATTCAGAAGCGAAATTGGTCTGAAATCACCCACTAAACTAGCATTATCCTTCTTCGGAATCAGGACAATATAAGAACCAATGATGCTTCGAAGACAAACACCCCCGTGGTAAAATTGGTCACATAAGTCATAGAAGTCCTGAGAAATAATCGGCCAGCATTTTTTGATAAAGTTGGTATTAAACCCATCAGGTCCCAGAGATTTGTCAGAAGGAAGGGCTGCAACAATACTATCAATTTCTTGCTTTGAAAAAGGCTCATCTAACCAATGCAAGTCACTGTGGAAGAGCAACAAACTAGGGAGATCAAAGACATTATCCACAAAATCAGAGGATCCCAAGCGACATTTGAAAACATTCCAAAGCAGGTTAGCTTTGAGATCATGCTCTGAAAAGATTGAGCCACTGTCATCCGAGAGCAACGCAATTGTATTGCGGCCATGTTTTACCGTTGCATGAGCATGAAAGAATCTGGAGCAGATATCTCCATCAGTAACCCATTTGATGGAAGCCTGTTGCTTCCAATAAATTTTTTGAAACTGAAGCAACTCAGCAGCCTTGTGTTGTAATAACTCACGGAAATTCCATTCTTCAATCAAAAGGTCACGATGCTCTTCAATAATATCAATGAATTCAATAATCAACTTAATTTGTCTCACAGTTTTGTCAATTTTTGGCAGTGACCGCTGCCACTCTTTTAGAATCTTTCTGGTGAACTTGAATTTTGCTGTTAAATTCTTCGCTTTGTCCAGAAGGCTTGGCAGACCAGTCCATGAATTTTGAAAAGCTGCCATAAACTCATCAAATTGCAACCAGAAGTTTTCAAATCTAAAGATCTTGGGTTTGGGGACCTTTGACTTGAAAGAAATCAGGCAGGGCACATGATCAGAAATATCCCTGGGCAGCGTTGTTGCGAGAGTGTCAGGGTAATACTGTCCTTTTGCTATGATATATGTTCGGTCTTAAAGTCCGAACCCTTTTGTGAAAGACCAGACCATCCGGCCTTGGAAGCCGAACTGTCCGTGACCAAAGACTCATGAACTTTGTGTGTATTCATCATTTAAACTTTATTTAGGATTTAGCCGATTCTCCATCGACTCTAGCATTACAGGAATGAAACCTTTCTTATCTATACTTATGAATTGATAATCAGAAAAATCTACTCCTGTGAGACATGTAGCAGTCTCATAAGTCCAGAGTACAGGAGCATCGGCCACAGCGATGCAGGCCGATACATCAACATGTACTTGTTCTATGTCATCGCCTACCCATTGTATTAGCATTTGATGTAATGTAGAAGGTATACATTGATTGGCGTGAATCCAATCTCTGCCTAGGATTAAACTGTAATTTCCTTCTACATCAGCGACGAAGAATGCAGCAGCAAGGGTCTTAGTCCCGATGGTTAATTCAACGGACGTGACTCCCCTGGCTTTGATCGAACTATCAGTTCCAACACTGAGGGTCATGTTGGTCTTGACAAGTTCGTCATCTTGTTTACCTAATTTTCTGTATAATGAATAAGGCATTAGATTTACAGCCGCCCCTCCGTCTACCAACATCTTAGCAATCGGTATCCCATCAATGTGGCCGCGCACGAAGAGCGACTTTAAATGATTTACCGATTTCTTTGGTTTAGTAAAGGCGGCTTCTTTAGGACCAAAATCAAACTGGGCAACAACAGGTTCATCGTCGCCGATAATAGTACAATCGGCGGAAAATGTAATAATATTTACATCCATACCTAGGTGTTCTGGAGAAGCCTCGTAGTCGACCAGGTCTTCTCCCAGCAGGTCGTCCTCTTCCATTGATGTTGTCGTGTCGTTGGAGGCTTCCTGGTGAACGGCGGACGGTCCGCGCACGGGGGTCGGACGGTCTGCGCCTGGTGCAGGTTGTCCAAAGACTTCCTGGTGAACGGCGGACGGTCCGCGCACGGGGGCCGGACGGTCCGCACCTGGTGCAGGTTGTCCAGAGACTTCCTGGTGAAGGACGGATGGTCCGCGCGCAGAAGACGGACGGTCCGCGCCTGGTGCAGATTGACTTTCTATTTCTGTGGTCGTTTGTTTTTTCTCAACAGCCTTTGGTCTCCATTTCTTTTGCGGTGGTGGGTATAGTGGATGTGTGTCATTAAATGTCTTTTCCGCCTCCTTCTCCTGGCTCTCCTTTGCTCTTAGGCACTGTAATTTTCTCTTTTGGGACCGTGTCAATCCCGCTGGGCACCATCGAAGCATGGAGTATTTTGGATCGGCTGTTTTGATGGTAGCCGTATCCTTTTCGGTTGTGTTGGCCGATTCGCCAAAAATCATCGGTCCTTTATTGTCTCCCTGTATGACAACATCTGCAGTGCCTATTTTGATGATGTCCTTTTTTGTTGTTCTTTGAGTTGCTACAGGCATATGCCCCCCTGCCGGATTGGTCGGCCTTGGAGGCCGAGTAGTCCGGCAATCTTGTTGGGCCTGTGCCTGGTGACCGGATTCAGCAGCGCCCAATCGGTCTTGTACTGGCAGCGCCAACCTATCAAAAACGGATGTTTGGGGTGCCCCCTAGGCGGGGTACTGTGGCATCCCAAATGGATATGGTGGCATGCCCCACATTTGATTTGGGACATATGGTGGAGGTAAGTATGTGTATGGATATGGCATAGATGGATAAGGGGGTGGAGGTGTCCATGTCGGTATGTTAGGTACCAATTGTACAGTATGGCCTTTTATTTCTTCCGATTGGTGGGGTGATCCAATCGGCCTGACCTGACGTTGCTCATGAATGGGTGAGCGGAATCGCTTTGCTGGCCGGTCACTGGGGCCGGCCTTCTTTTTCACGTATTTAGACAACAATTGATCGAAAGTCGGGCTAGGCTTGATTAGCCGACCAGCTGCTTTAAATGTATTTGTTTTCCACGTACCTATCTCTGGTCGTCATGGTTTGAAGGTACGTGGTCGCTGCGAGTCCTGAGCATGGCCGGACCGTCCGCTGGAGTCCTCCGGACCGTCCGGAGAAGCGTCGGACCGTCCGCGTTTGGGTGGCGGACTGTCCGCGATGCGTAGCACGGGTTCCCGCAACTGTCTCCCTGTCTGCGCTTGTCCCCCAGTGCTAGAGGCTGTGATGGTCACCTTCAGGGTCTCCCCTCCATCGAGAGTCTTCTCGGCCACCACTTTCCTGCAAGAAACTTTACAATCCCCATCGGCCTTTTTAGAATTGCTGATGATTGTTTCTTTGCCTTTGCCTTTATCGGCTGTATTTGGCCGAACCAGGACTTTCTTGCCCTCGAAGTCGATCATGTTCATCGGAAAGGGCTCTGTATCCACCTGCATTTCCTAAAATTTCAATCGTCCTTCGTTAATGGCCAATTGAATCTGTCGCCGAAATACATTACAATCATTAGTGGCATGAGAAAATGAGTTATGCCACTTGCAGTACGCATGACGTTTTAGCTCGTCGGTGGATGGAACAATGTGATTTATTTTAATATTGCCATTTTTGAGTAATTCGTCAAATATTTTATCACACTTACCAACATTAAACATAAACTTAACCTCCTCTTGCCGTTTTTTTTTGAACCGGCTGTAGGGAGGAACAAGCCGAAGATTTGGCCTGTTTTGGCCAAACCATTTCAGCAGCATACACTTCTGCTGATTCGTCATCTGAGCTACTTTGGTCGCATTCTACTATATGTACGTTGTGACGCATTGTTTTAGCAGTCTCTTTGCTCCGGCTTTCGCAAGCCAAAGCTCTCTGGTGTAACTGTGCTAGTGTAAAAAATTGGATGCCTTCTAATCTTTCTTTTAAATAATATCGTAGACCATTAAAGGCTAATCCTACTAGCTGTTTTTCTACTAAATGAATTTGAAAGCATCGGTTTCTTGTATCTCGGAATCTCTGGATGTAATCATTAACCGTTTTATCTTTTGTTTGTCGCAATGACACTAAATCTACCAAATCCAACTCATAGTCACCGGAGAAAAAATGATCATGAAATTTTTGTTCTAGATCCCCCCATGATGAAATGGAATTAGGAGGTAAAGTGGCATACTATGCAAACGCGAAATGCCTCTATGTCGGCCAATTCTCCCAATTGTGCTAAAAACTGGCCTATATGTTCGCGCGTGTTTTTTCCTTGATCACCCGAAAATTTCGCGAATTCGGGTATTCTAGTTCCCTGTGGGTACGGGTGGTGATCAAATCGGCTGTCATAAGGTTTCCGATATGATTGCCCCCCAGGGACCATTCTTACTCCGAGCTTATCTCGGAACGCCCCGGCTATTTCTTCCCTCACTATATCAATGGCAGCCGGTGCAAGACCACCGGCTCTTTGGTCAAACATAGGTGGGGTTGATTGTATGTTAGTATGTTGTCTTTCCCCCATTGGTTCGAGCTACGTGGTGCATTTCCATTTGCCCTATATGGCTCATAGGTTTGATCGTTTCTTTCCGGCCTTCTAGGTGGGGCCGGAAAGCTTTCCTGGGCTCTGGATCCTGAATTAATGGGTTGGTGCATTGCATAGTGTGATGGGAAGTATTGCTGGGACGGGCGAGGATTCAGGTAATAATCCTCCTCAAAAGACTCATGCGCGGACTGTCCGGATACGTACCCGGACCGTCCGTGGTTATATGTGGACCGTCCAACTGGGTAGTTTGGGTTCTGTGTCATGTGTGGTGGCTCGGGTGCGTGTCTGGGTATTTCATTAAAAATGGGTCCGGCCGTGGCTGGCCCGGATGGTCCGCGCTCACGTGCGGACGGTCCGGACATGTGCAGATCGGCTGTTTTGCTGCTGATTTGCGGTTGCTCAGGGTACGTGTCCATCGGCATCCCATAAAGGGGTTGTGACTGGTCGTGACAACCTACAGCCGATGTATTACGCGTGTTACCCCCTAACTCTACCTCGTGTGATGGAAATTTTGCACTGCTAGATTTGTCAAATGCACGCGCTAATCCCCTATAGTCGTTTTGCATATCCCCTATGATATTTTGCATTTGTTCACGCTGTTCATCTACATAATTCTTAAGAGATTGCAGCTCGTTTGTATTACTTACATTGGGGATATCTGGCGTGGGTCGCAGTGAAGCCGGATCTGTCGCCCGATGTCAGACGACTTTGTTGTTCCTGTCCACTTTGAAGTTGGCCAAGAACCTCGCTTTTGCCTCCTGGATCATCTGCTCCTTGTGCTCCTCGAACTGGAGCTGTTCGTCAGCCGACAATGTATCCCAAGTCGGCTCTATGATGTTACTTGGGGAAATATCAGAGCTATCCCTTGAACCGGCCATTGAGGTCCGATTTGATAGGTCTAAATATGTCTTCCCCAGCGGAGTCGCCAAAAAGTATGTTGACGCTTTTTCGGAGCACCAAACACTCAACAAGAACCGGCGGCGGTGCTCTCTGGTCAGGCGCGGACGGTCCGCAGCCTGGGGCCGGACGGTCCGCGACCTGGCGCAGGGCTCGGGTCTTCTGCCTGACGACCGGACGGTCCGCGCGTGCGAAGGGGCGGCGGATGTCGCCGGCGGCGGCCTGGATCTCGCTCCCGAGAGGGACCTCGTCGGGGAGGAGAGATCCTATGGGTTGTCTAGGCTCGGGTCGGCCGACCTAGACTCCTCTAATCGGCATAGAGTCGAAGAGAGGCGAAGAATTTGGGGATCGAGAGGCTAAACCTAAACTAGACAGTTGTGTTTTTATTTTTCAAAACTTGTTTGATTTTTAATTTAAAATCAGTTGTGTGTTTCAAATTTGGTTTTAGTGAAAAGTCATCAAACAATTCATAGTATTCATAGGAAAATTGGCATCAAATTTTATTTTTGAAAAAATGATTTTTCTAAAATTCAAACTCATAGACCAGTGATACGAGGTTACCGGCTAGCCAGATTAATCGTCCGATACTATATAGATGGTCAAACGGACGGTCTAATCCAACATGGTACGAGCCGTTTAGAGCATAACCCATTAGGCCTGACTAGCTAACTGGGGCGTGCCAGGCTGCTGGCCTGTGTGCCATGGCCCGAAGATGGCACTCCGGTCTCTATCGAGCTAGCCCGTTAGTACGTCGGACTCATCTAACTAAATACGTATAAATAGTGAAAAATGTTGCACCGATGAGGTTCGAGTCTTAACTCGACGGTGCTAACCAGTGTGACTGAAGTTAGATTGTATTATATGGATGATTAATAATCTAAATATATGTATACTGATTGTTTAAAATAAAAATATAATCATTCTAGACCAGGTCGGCACTACGGGTCAAAGAGCAAGTTCAACCACGACACAACTTTCGTGCTGGGCCGGCACGGGCCTGATTTATATCGTGTCGGGTCATCGACACTATTATATAGGTCGTGCCTCGGACCGATCTGTCAGACACGACATCTAGTCATCTATAACCGATAGCGTGAATCGTCTATCTAGATATAGGGATGACAATGAGCTCTAAATTTTAGAGCTATAAAATTTAAGGTTTGAATTGGATTAGTACCTAGTTCTATTTCTATTCATTTGGACCACAGGTATGTGTCCTGGACTCCCGGTTGGAACGTGGAATGGAGTGAGTAAGCAACGGGTGGCCGGACAGCTTCCTCACCGCTGGCCTACAACTATCTCACTGTGGGTGTGTTGACGCTTTTTCGGAGCGCCAAACACTCAACAAGAACCGGCGGCGGTGCTCTCTGGTCAGACGCGGACGGTCCGTGGCCTGGGGTCGGACGGTCCGCGACCTGGCGCAGGGCTCGGGTCTTCTGCCTGACGATCGGACGGTCCGCGCCCTGGGGGCCGGACGGTCCGCGCGTGCGCAGGGGCGGCGGATGTCACCGGCAGCGGCCTGGATCTCGCTCCCGGGAGGGACCCCGTCGGGAGGAGAGATCCTATGGGTTGTCTAGGCTCGGGCCGGCCGACTTAGACTCCTCTAATCGACGTAGAGTCGAAGAGAGACGAAGAATTTGGGGATCGAGAGGCTAAACCTAAACTAGACTAGAACTACTCTTAGGATAAAATGCGAAATAGAAGTTGTATTGATTCGATTGATGATTATAAATCGGCCGTAGACCTCTCTTTTTATAGAGGAGGGGTGCTGGACCCTTTACACGACCGGATTCCGAGCTAATTCCGCGAATATAGCTAACAAACATAGAACAAAACTCGGAACCCTAATTTATTCTGCACATGCGCGGACCGTCCGGCCCACAGGCGTGGACTGTCCGGGTCCGACCTCAGGGCCGGACCGTCCACCGTCTCAAAACGGTGCTCAACGGGGTGACTGGGTGATGAGGTGTCCTCGTTCTTCAACACGAACACACAGAACGAAATTGGGCCCGCCCAGAGGCTAGATCTGGTGATGATGTGACTGTGATGATCGATTTAACTAGACTGACGCGCGCGCAAGCAAGCGAGGTGAGCAAGGAGGCACCTTGAGCTTGCAGATCGGCATCTTCGCCTCGCTCCAGTTCTGGACGCGCATCTCCTGCCGCTCCCTCTTCTTGTTCCCTGGCAACGGCACCGCCTGATGCGCCCATGCCCCTCGACTGCCGCTCCAAGTCGCCGTAGCCCGTAGCGTCCCCTCTCCTCTGCCTGAAAGTCTCCACATGCTCAAATCTGTTCTAACAAAGGGCACAATGTACATTGATACTACGAGGTCGTTGCCGCCACACGCTCAAATCTGTTCTAACAAAGGGGCACAATGGCTTTCCGTTGTGCATTGCCTGTGTCACCTTCAGAAACGTTTCTCATTGGAACGGTCATGTTTGTCTTGGCCTCTTGGGGACGGGCTTGTACGAGCTCTTCTTCGTCAGTAACATGGGCGGGTCCAACCTTTTCGGCCTGTTCAGCCTTCCGGCCGTTTGGTTCACATGCACCATCCCTATCAGGGCTTGTTCGGTTACACCAATCTAGAAGAGGATTGGAGGGGTTTAAATTCCCTTCTAGTTATTTTTTGACTAGGAGGAGATTTAATCTCAAAATCTCCTCTAATCCTCTTCTAAATTGATGTAACCGAACATGATCTCAGTTGTGCGCTCTTGAGGCAGCAAAGAATTGCAGTCAATCGCAGCTTCTTGACATCTCTGATTCTGTCTGTAGGAACGCGGCCCAAGTGGGTTAACATCAAGTCGGTAAATGATCTTAAGACAAAGTTGTCTTGGTTCTACTGGTTGGCATTTTCGAGAAGAGCAAGAGGGACCTCTTATGCTTTGCTGGATCGATTTTCCTATATATCTTCAGTTTGCCTCTACCTACTTTCCATACCTGAAATAAGAGTGTTTGTATATAGGTGATAGGTCTGTTCTGTTGCTGCTCAATGCCTCAGGTTGTGTTCGTGTGTAGTAAATAGTTAGGAAGTGTGGTGATTTTCCAGGTACTCTTGTATGGCTAGGCAGTTTCAGTTAGGCACAACCACACTACATCCAGTTAGCTAGGCAGTTTCCAGGTACTCAATAGCTGATATTCTCTTGAGTGCAGGTGCTTTTGAAGGGACATTCACTGCTTCATAACCGAAATACTGACTGGTTAACTAGTTTTTGTTAGAAAGAAATGCACACACATTGATGTCTTCTGGTATGTTTTATGAACAGATTTGAAGCGACTAATCATATCTTTCCCTTTTTCTCATCCCCATATTTGGTGTATGGAAATGTTTGTCCATTGTCCCTCTTTGATAGGCTGTTATTGTTATTTAAGCGCGTTCTCCTGTTGAACCCTTGTCAATAATATGACAGTGATATGGATACTATATTTTAAGCTTTTGAATCAACTGAAACACATGAATTCAGTGGATATGTAATCATTGTCATGTATTAAGTGATAAACTTGTGACTTTATATATTCAAGACAATATATGAAGCATTTCTGAGCTGATGTTCTTACTATAAATAAAATCAAGGAGCATAGATTGTGTACTATGTAATATTATTTTTAACAGTTTGATGGGGAACTACAACTACTACAATTGATGCTTCAGCTCTACGCCTTCTTTCAAACCAAACGTTCACACGTATCTTGTGTATGTGGGTATCAAATGCTTGGTGTATGCTACATACTCTTTTCCATATGCAGTGAGGAGCAACAAAATTAGAAGCCCCAACTTGCTTTTGGTTCCTCTGCCCATTGTTTTGATAGTTCATGGTTACGGTCTCATAACTTTCCAGTTAAAATAGGACTACATAGAGGATCAACTTTAAGTCCTTATCTTTTTGCCCTGATGTTGGATAAGGTCACAATGGACATACAGAGATATATCCTTTGGTGTATATTTTTTTACGGACGGTGTACTACTAGTTAATGAAAGTCGGGCATGAGTAAATAAAAAACTAGAGTTTTGATGGGAGACTCTAGAGTTCAAAGGATGGACTCGGTACAACTAAAATCGAATATATGAGATGTGATTTTGGCACTGCTACAAATTAGGAAGATGTTAGTTTGAAAGGTCAAGTAGTGTCCAGAAAGAATATATTTCAGTATTTATGATCAATGCTACATAGGGACAGAGATATTGATGAACATGTTAGCTACAAAATCAAAATATGGTGGATGAAGTGGCGTCAAACATCTGACGTTTTATACGACAAGAGGGTCGCACAAAAGCTAAAATGCAAGTTGTATATAATATAGATTAGACCTGCTATGTTGTACGGTGCAGAATGTTGGTCTAAAAACGAAATGTTCAACATATAAGTGTTGTGAAAATACACATGTTGCTTAGATTTGTAGCCATACAAGAAAGAACTGAGTCCGAACTATGATACATACGACAGGCTAGATGTAGCACCAATTAAAAAAAAAGTTGTCCAACATCAATTGAGATGGTTTGAACATGTCCAACAGAGACCTACAAAGACAACAACGTGTAGTGGGATTCTAAGGGACGGTAACAATGGGACGAGAGAGATAGAGATATAGAGAGAGAAGGGTCGAAGTTAACATAGGAAGATACAGTAAAAGGAGACATAAAAAGATAAAATATATCCATAGATTTAACTTTGAATAGAAACGCATGAAAAATGATTATCAATGTCTAAACCTTTGTGATTTATGTTGGGTTTCAACTTTAGACTACCCTAACTTACTTGCGTTTAAAAGACTTTATCGATGTTGGACAAACCTAGTGCCGGTGGCTCCCGCATGAGTTGAATTTAGGGAAAGAATAACCGAGACAAGTTGTACCCTTGAATTTTGCAGAGAGACTACATCAAACCCAGAACCTTTGCTCGGTGGAAAGGTTTGTCATGAATTTAATTATATTAGAATATAAGTACATTGTCAACTTCTCTCTATTGACTTAATCTTTTGGATTGAATTAATCAGTGTATGTAATATAGTATCAAAGACAGAGGTCTCGAGTTCGAATCCTGATTAACATAATTAAATAAAATAATCGTTGATCGTTTCTATTTCATCTGAGGCCTAAGATAGCCTCGCATGCAATTCAATAAATTAGAACATGCAAAAATATTGCATTTAGATATTTTAAGTTGCCAACTTGTATTCTTAATTGGGCTTCAATGATACATTTAGTCCTTGTCCTTATCAACTTTGTGCTGCTAAATTGTGGGCGATACTATTTGCTAGTTTTAGTACAAGTTTATCTGCATGAAAGTATATTTCTATATATCTGCAACTTGCATAGGTGCTTGCTTCATTGTGCAACTGCATACTTAAATGGGACTTCCATGATATATTTAGCTATTGCAAGTTGGTGCGGCCAAAATGTGAAACCATCAGGTGCATGTTACTGGTAATTTTAGTGCAAGTGGTTCAGCTAGTGTACATGGTGAGCAGATGTTGCAGTAGAATAACTGGATGTCATGGTAAGCAGATCACCTAAAACCGTGTCCTCGGTCCTTGGTAATTTGTTTTTTTCCCGAATCGCAAGAGAGCTACGTATCATTAAATTAAAGAGAATGTTATACTTACCTCTATTCTCGAATATTTATTGTCAGCTTGTTCGCTGCGGCTTGCTGCGGCTGCAATCCGGCTGCGGCTGCGGCTTCTACAGTATTTTTCTCTCTATGGATTGCAGCTGCAGCAGTCCAAACAGCTGCAACAGTGTCGGCTTGCAGCCAGCCGAACACGCCCTGTATATGGAGGCTGCTGAAGTTAGTCTTAGATATAGTACTACCTCTGTCCTTGAGTATTTGAACGGAGGGAGTATTTCTTAGAGTAAAACAGATTAGGAAAAAGGTGTTCCCTTTGGCATAGGTTTTTTTGTTAAACAGAACTAGTGTTTCCTCTTTCTTCTTCTTCTTCTTCTTTTTTTTTGCAAGAAAACTACTGATACCTCCAAACGCTAAACAATCGGCTGGCGATTGCTGTGGTCCTCCCATTAGTCATCTGCTTTTAAAGTACAACTTTTGAGCTAAACTAGCTAGTGATGCAGGCCGCGTATATAAAAAGAAGGGAGCTGGCTCAAGAGGTGAGGCAGTCTCAGCTGTGTGAGCCTGCAAGAGTAATTAACTTGTCTACTACTGAGTTCTCACCCCCTCCTCTCCCATCTCATTCCAAACTTGAGATTATGGCCATTTCGTCGAAGACCGTTGCTGTGTCCATGCTGCTTCTCAGTGCTGTCTTCTTCGTGCTGCTCTCCGCGCCAGCTCATGCTAGGAAGCTGGGGACGATGAGGGCGCCTACCAGCAGCGTGCGTCGTCCTCCGGCGGCTCCATGCACTCCAAGGAGTATTCTGCAGGAGGTCGCTACTCAGACCGAATCTACCACTACTCCAGGTCACAGCCCCAGCATTGGCCACAACAGCCCTCCGAATTGAAATGCTCTCTGCATCTGGAATCATCTGTACCCCGAGCGAGTATATATATCCCATGCTTATATATGTGGTGTTTGTTCCCTTGAAATCGTATGGTTTGTTTGAACTTGAAAGGCAACCTGAATTTTTTTGTTTCTTTTCTCTTTTAGAATCCACCACCAGTAAATCCAGAGCATGCATGCATGTGGTTCATATGCTTTATTTTTTCCCCCACTTTTGTGTGAAAGACTTGCTAAACATGAGGAGGCCAGGGGCGGTGTAGCCGTGTGTGTCTCTTCTGTAAGGTGTTACTCGATGCTGTAAACTTGAGGAGGTGTATTGTCACCTGATCTTGTTTAAAGTTTTGATCTACCTTTTTGTGTGTATCCCTTCGATTCAATAAACATCAGATTTGTGCCATTCAAACCGGAAAACAACACCTTCTGTTTCGTGCATGGCTTTTCTGTATCTATGCCATGTCTTGGTCCTTTGTGCATGGCATCTGCTTGCACGTACGTTTTAGGGCTTCCCCAGCGTGCCATGTTGGTGTGCTGCCCCTAACCTCCACCTCTGTACACTACTACAGCACACCTCTGTACAGGCGGTCTGGTTCGCCACTACACAGGCGGTTCCAGGAACCGCTTGTGGTGCACCGCCTGTGATGTAAAACAACATCACAGGCGGTCAATCAAAAACCGCCTGTGAAAAACACAGATTACAGGCGGTCCAGTTCAACGGAACCGCCTGTGATAGACACACATCACAGGCGGTCCAGTTCAAAGGAACCGACTGCATACACTATAAATCACAGACGGTTTTCATTATACAGATTCATATATACAGAATTTTCAAACAGGTATAATACACAGAATTTTCAAACAGGTATAAACATATTCATATATACAGATTATACACAGATTCACACAGATTGCATAATACACAGATTGTACACAGATTCATTCACATACACAGATTTACACATATTACAAGTTCCATAACAGGTATAATACACAGATTACAAGTTCCATAACAGGGATAATACACAGATTCATCCACATATCAAGTTCCATCGTCATACACAGAATTATACAACTAAACATCTCAAAGTTCTATAGACAACTAAACATCTAAAGTTCCTAACTAAAGACCTAAACACTGTGTGATATTGTGTACAAACTTAGTTCTGGGAATTTTTGCAAATTTCCATTTACATTGTAGAATAGCCCTTGTTGATGAAGAACTTCACGGCGCATAAAGTAAAGCAAGTCTCTTACAACCTTAGCAACGCCGACGGAAACCATATCTCTTTCTAACCATTCAGCATTGATCTTGGATTTAGGAACCTGCAATGAAAGCAAAAAGCAATCGGTGCTAAGAGTAATGTGATGAGCAACAATATAACATAAAAATTACAACATAGACAATGATAGCGAACTTACATCCTCACGATTGACCATGTAATGGAAGGTGACACGACACCATTCACATACATAATAACCGCACAGGACAGTACCCGGAGGTTGTTTGTCACCATATGGAAATAATGATATTGACAAATTAGGCTTGTCCTCTGGATGTTCGCCGCCAAGATCTTTCCAATAAAAACGGTATGCACTGCATATAAGAATAGCATTGTGAGATTAAGAATACATTTGTTAAGTTGTAATAAGTACAAGTGTGCAATAATAATCATAGTTCTCTAAAATCTTCAAGAAGTCATTATACGTAGTCTTTTCCATTCTCAGTGAGTCGAAGACCACGACTTTACCATCCTTTGGCCAGATCATGGTACAAATGTAGTGGTCACTATATAGACATAGACGAAAACACATGTTAATATCACGATTGCCATAATTTATAGTTCAAAATTAAACCATGTCGATAACTTACTTAAAGTGGTGCGGAGCTATTATTAAGTCCTTGCCATGTTGTACATGATTATACATGGCTCGTCCAATGTATGCCGCCATTACCTTCATTTTCTTTCTCTGATTCTGTTTGACGGCTTTCTCAAATTCAGCATCGTTCAAGTCTTTATATTCTTCTCCATGCCTCCGAGCAACTACTTTGTAGCGAGCTTGGGATATCATCAACGGGTCAAGAAACCCTGTCTTAAGTTGTTTCTTCTTATCATCCATGTATTGCATCCTACATGTAATAGTGTTAATCGTTAGACTCTCGTTTATGTGTGCGTGTACAAAACTAACAAATATGAAAGTTTAGAGGTACTTACAAGCAAAAGAGGGTTAAGTAGTTGGTTTCCATCCTTTGTCGGTGGTACAACGACCAGAGATCGTCAAAGAATAAATGCCGCACATGATCTATATGATCATTGCTCCAAAATGCATCTTCTGGCACAACAAATGTGAATTCCTCGAGTTTGTATTTGTTGCTAGCCACCATGTACCACTCATGCATTCTAATCTCCGGAGTCGACAACTTAGAAAGTTGCACCGTCGTTAAGAACGGCCTCCCATTCACAAATTTAGGAGGAACATCCTCCTTCTTGTATACCGAGATATTGGTTTTAAGACGTAATGATTCTCGAGTATGAATCATTCCATCTTCTTCCCATACTTCGAAATTGTCTATTTGGGTCGACCGTGTGCCTACTCCATGAGATGCTGATTCCGCTTTTGATTGATTTGTCATAACTCTCTGCAATTTATGCAGGTAGCATGCCACTGATTCTGACGGTTTCTTGACATCGTCAGTGGCGATTCGCTTATGAATTTTCTTTGAAATAGTTGGCCCTTCAACATTGGTGCCAACCTTTGGTTCCTTTTTGATGTTGACGTCGACATTCTGAGGAACAATTTTGTCTACGTCCCCCTCGTCGAGTTCCTTCGCAAGAGGCGATATGATTGTTTCAACGATTTTTTTGGAGGTCGGTGTCATATTTTCCTGCACCATGGGGTGTGGAATGATCGAACTATCTTTTTGTTGCATTGGTGTTGAATTCGGCTCATCACCCAACTTGATGTCGCGTCGATGCCAAAGGACCAACTCGTTCATTGCCTCCTGCAAAGTTATGATCCCCTCAACTGGAAAATCTATCTCCCAATCGAGACTATGTGCAAGCTTGAAATGTGTTTTCCTCCATCATTTTTTGATATGCAAGTACACCTAATCATACATCTCGTGGATCAGATAAAAATATTAGGGCCACTATATTTACATCATATGTTTCAGTTGGAGCGATACCTGGGAGTATTAAAAGGTTATGTGCAAAATCGCGCTCACCCAGAGGGTTCAATCATGGAGGGATACACTACAGAAAAAGTGATTGAGAGCTGTATAGATTACATCAGTGACGGAACAATGATAGGTGTGCCTGTACCTAAACATGAGGGTAAACTATGTGGGAGAGGGAGAATGAGCAAGAAAACTTTTCGCGTTGAGGATTACAAGCTAGTACATTGTGCTCATGGTAGTGTACTACAACATCTCACGATAGCCGAGCCTTACATAGAGGAACACCTGGATGAGCTTCGTAAAGAAAATCAGAACCGCACAGAGGATTGGATCATGAGGGAGCACAAACATCGTTTCAGTGAATGGTTAATGGACAAAAACATCCCATTCGGAGACTCTTTGGAAGAGAAAACAATGAAGAATTTGGCTTCTGGGCCATCGTGTTTTGTGACATCATGGCAAGCATATGACATCAATGGGTACACATTCTACACTAAATCAAAAAATATGAAAAGTGTTGCACAAAATAGCGGTGTTCGTATCGATGCTTTTGACCTACATGGACAGAAGACCACATATTTTGGATTCATAGAGGAAATATGGGAACTTGATTATGGCCCAAGCATGAAAATACCCTTATTTAAGTGCCAATGGGTACAACATCCCGTGGGGGTGATAGTGGATAACTACGGACTCACACTGGTAGACTTAAAGAAAGTAGGATATAAAGATGACCCGTGGATTCTCGCCGAATGTGTTGCACAAGTGTTCTATGTACTCGATCCAGCAGATGAGAAGATGCATGTAGTTATTTCTGGAAAGCAAAAAATTGTTGGAGTTGAGAATGTGGGAGACCAAGATGAGGAATACAATAAGTATGAAGAGATGTTCGTCTTTAACGGTCCAGAGAGAATCAAGCGTGTGGAAAAGAAAATTGATAAGAACTTAAAGCCATACATGCGGAAAAATGGTAGTTCATGAAAAATTGTATGAATCAAATTATATTTATTATCATGTATGATCGACTATGAATTGTGGTTGCCAATTAATTTAAAATCTCTCTAGTTATCTATGTGTGCTATTATAATTCATTTAAATTGTATTTGCATATTATTGTTAAAAATTAAATATTAATTCATTTAAATTGTATTTGCATATTTCTGTTAAAAATTAAAATTATTTTCATATTTAAATTGTATTTTCATATTTTTACAATCACAGGCGGTTTTGTCTTAGGGTCCGCTTGTGAAAAGGATAGAGCACTACAGGCGGTCCTAAACAAAAACCGCTTGTGATACTATTACATCACAGGCGTACTGAACTGCCTGGGACATCACAGGCGGTTTTCTAACCGAACCGCCTGTGATGTAAAAAACCTACCGCTTGTATAGAGCCAAATTGTACTAGTGGTATCAAGATCCCATGTCACTGCAAAAGAACCAGTGGCACTACCTGATACACAGCCGAAGATGAGAGAACGTTCAAGAATGCATTTTGACAGAGAGAATGGTGCGCGGTGGGAAAAAAGGAGAAAAGGGATGTATGCATGCTCGTATGAAATAATTTTTCGACCATATACACAATCTAATGACCATAGCCTTACTATCGGGGGTGATAATTGGGGATACCCAGATTATCCCTCTGAAAAACGCACTCAGAAAAAGTTAAGACATAACCCCCAAAGGGAAGCAGTCGAGATACCTCCTAACCCGAGGCCTCTCCTCGAGGGTCTCCCACCTCAGGCGAATCTCCGTCTCGCCTGAGGTCACCACCGCTCCGTCCATCTCGCTCGAGCCGATCCTAGACAGACAAGACAAAGACACCCGATGGCTAGCAGGGAACATTCGCATTTAATGTACACACCTACCCCACGTAGTGGCACAAAAGCACAGTGGCTAACAAGACAGAGGTCATGTCCGAGCGCAACAGCATGATTACGCCCCACTACTGTACGTGCATGCCGCCTGCCATCCCCTGATGGGACATCTAATACAACGGGAGAAGCAGACCGGCCCTCGGGCGCAAACTTTCGCCTCGCCTGACGCCCAGTTCGGCCTCGGGTGATTTCTCCGTCTCGCCCGAGCTCGGCCTCGGCTACCTGCTCCACTGCGAGTCCCGCGGGCAACCACCCTGCCGACTGTGGCACACGTTAGGGATGGTTCAACCAACGCCTCAGAAAGACTTCCGCCTCGCCCGAGCAGAGCTCTGACCTCGATAAACACAGCAAGGAATCACGACGTCACCCAGCACAGGGACGCTGATGCACCCCGTAAGCAGGCTTTTACCCATACCACGACGCTGTTACAACAACTACGGTATGTGCAGCCCCTCCTCTGGGGGCTCGGGCGTATGGTCAATCCTTCGGCCTATGCCTCGACTCTCAGTAGGAAATCAACAGGCAAGTCAACAATGCATTGCATCGTCATATCAATCACACGACGCCAAAACATCTCCCCTTGGAATACGATGACCTCCAGCTTCGCAGCATACATCTCCTAAGTGTATAAATAGGGCAGCGTAGTTCTTACAAAGGTCAAGCAAACACAAAGGCGAACACTCAGTCGTTTCCCGGTATGTCTTAGGATATTGGCACTTGCCTCAATCAGTTTCAGGGACCTGAGGACTTCCCTTCTCCCGCTGACACTCAGGTGCGAGTAATATAAGCCTCATCCCCCTCTGCTGGAAGTGAGGCTTTATATTGCTTGAACTAGGATAAACTGCTTGTATCAGCTCGCACACCATCTAGACTCTAGGCACACGACATCATTTACTAGTTGGTTATTAGAATCTATAGTCCGAACACCGACACTTACAAACACAGAACCTCATCGGACTAAAATTTTGTCTGACATTAGATAATATATGCTAAATGTAGACTAGCTAAAAAATTCTTTCTTCTATTGAGTTCTACTTATCAATAAGTCGATTAGTTTTTGGTAGACCATAATTAGTTAATATTTAGACATTCAAAACATGGATCAACAACTATAGAAGCTAGCTAATGCTATGTGCGCCTGCCTTTGCGTGCCATTAGCCACCTGGCATGTTCTCCAAAGTAAGATGACGATATCTACGGAAAAAAATCTTCCTGTGAGCCTGGCAAAAGAAAAGAGTTAGGTCTGTATCCGCAGTTGCTTTTGTTGCATTATTCCTTTTTTTTACAAAAAACAACACATGCCAATAAATTAGTATGGTGCCGTTCAAAACTAAATTCTCACTAAAAAGAATTAATTTCAGGTAAAGTATTTCCATGATTACTACTCCAATATAATACCTACTGATCTAAACTAATTCATTATTAGCTTGTCCTGAGCCTACATTTTTTTTGAAAAAAAAAATCATGCTTTTTTTGTGACTGAAGGGAGTACCATGTAGCAGCTATTGGGCCAAAGCAAAGCATGCGGTTGAGGAGAGTGCGTTGTACTATAGTATATGAAATCAAACACCAAGGCAAGACAGCTAGGGAGGCGCACACACACACCACCACCACCACTATTGGGTCCCGGTTTACAAACAAATAGAACCGTCCTAGGTTAGCACTTGCGCTCATCATGCAGCACGCTAATGCAATGCATCTCCTTTTCAGAAAGTAAACCAAGTTGTTTCTAAAAATTGACCAGCAGCACGTAGTGACTGAGAAAGATACTTCCGAATTAGGGCATGTGGGAGTTGCGATAGGTTATTTCTAACACATCTCCTTCTGTTGTTTAATGTTTTCTTGACTGATAGAGGAATCTCCATTGAGTGCCATGTAATGACAAAAGGAAAATGTTTTAGTACTGTGCGATGTGTTTGTCAGCTGGTGGTAAAGCATACCCATCCTGCTGAAAATATCAGAAGGTAATTAAGGTGTGTTTAGTTGCGGGACAGCTAGGACAGGGACGTCCCCAGACGTCCTCTCTCGTCCCTCCAATTTTGAGGGACAACAGGGGACAACACTGGGATAGTCCTGTCCCAACCCTTGACCCAGAACCAAACAACATAATTTGAGGGATCGTCCCATCCCATCCCATCCTGTCATTGCAACCAAACGTACCCTAAAGTGCGACACAAGGCTATAGCTAGCTAGTGACTTTATTAATTTAGGACAATTTGATGAACTGACTTTTCCAGCAACAAGAATGGTGACAACTATTTAATCCTTTATTAACCACAATCAGCTAGCAACGACTTACTTACTTCCACCGTCACTCTACAGCTAGCTGTTGGTGAGTGTGACAGTCTGAGGTCAAGCTGACAAAAACAGTACAGCATCTGCGCGCACTACCGGAATCCGGGCCTTTGCCGAGTGCCAGGCTCTTTACTGAGTGCTTTTTATCGGACACTCGGCAAAGAAGACTTTGCCGAGAGCCGTACTCGGCAAAGTCCTGCGCTCGATAAAGAGCTTGATTACTGAGTGTGGGACACTCGGCACAGAGAAACACTCGGCAAAGATGGCGCTCGGCAAAAGGCCGTCAGCAGCCGTCTACAACTGATGGCCGTCAACCTTTGCCGAGTGCCCGAGAAAAAGTAATCGGTAAAGACGGTTTTGCCGTTGCACTGTATGCCGAGCCCTCTTTGTCGAGTGCGATACTCGGTAAAACGTTTACCGAGTGTTTTAAAGGTTTTGCCGAGTGCTTCAGACACTCGACAAAGCCTGTATGCCGAGCTCTCTTTGTCGAGTGCGATACTCGGTAAAACGTTTACCGAGTGTTTTAAAGGTTTTGCCGAGTGCTTCAGACACTCGACAAAGCCGTCGGTTCTGGTAGTGGCGTACATACAGCTGCTGCCCTAATGCCGCAATGCATCTCCTCCTTTACACAGCAACTAGTGCTAGCCCAATACTGTTTCCCAATGCAAATGTGTAGCGGCCTGCGCGGCTAAGCATCAGTATTATATATATTATTGTTCTGCATGCGAGTGTATGTGTGAAGCAAGTAATCGCCACTAGATTGTATTCCCAGGCTTATTAGTGTGGCAACAAAACAAAGTAGCTGGTGAAGGTTGCTGTTTTCATGCCAAGCAGATGCTTTTCTGCTGCATACATATCTGTCTGTGCATGCATGCTAGCTGATGAACTAGCTACCATATATATATAGGCCGGCCAGATCGATCGAGCCAGTTCATCAAGCAGTACATGCTATCTATCAAATATTCTCTCCATTTAAAAAAGAGATTTTGTTTTTACAATAATCAGTGATGACTGAGAGTGCTGCAAAACTTTAAAAGCTATCAAATCATAAATATTCTCTTCGTTCTTAGACGAACCTTGATTTTAGCATAAATTCTCGTGGTCAAACTGTGACGGCCCCTTAAACAGAAAATGTGTTAAGATTATGTCCTCATATGGCATCGGTAAGTTTCCTTGTATAATACTTAGCATAGCATCCCTCTCTCTGCTTTAAATTGTACGATGTCTTATTAGCTTTAATTTTCTAGTCACACATAGTATCTGTTATACATCTAGACATGGCGTCGTGTAACCATGTATGTGTGTGTCTAGAGACGATATATCAAAAACTGTATACGAAGAAAAATTAAAATAACTCGTATTTATTTTGAAATGGAGAGAATAACCATATACGAAGGATGCACCATTATTTTCACTTTGATGGACTTGATAACGAGTTAAAGGCATCATGCTGCACTATGTGGCGCAATGTCTTCTGCACATTGTGATCTGATCAGTCTTTTTAGCTAAGGATTCAGCTATCTGCCTTGGTCTGTTGGTCACACCTTTACTTGTCGTGGGTTGCTGGGCGCTATCTCTTATTATCCTTCAGTTTTATAATATATACTTGTTCGTACACCGACTATGCTCTTTGTGCATGGCACCATCGATCATGCATGGTGCGCGTGGATCGGGTCGCATGATCTCATCCATCTGCATCATGCATCTTCAGTTCAGAGTTCCGTATTCTCCAGAACAAGATTATGCATTAGAATTCAGACAGAGAAATAATGCCTCTCTCAGTTGTTGTGGCATTAATGATCTCTCGTCTTGCACTACGCTGACCACCAGCAGCGCAACCAAACTTGTTACCGCCGTTACTTAAGTGTGAATCACTACCGTTACTATTCACGTTACATTTGATGAACCAAACAACACTCTAGTGTTTAGAGCGCGACATTAAGCTCCACACTCATGCATGCTATGTGGTTTTCTCCCCCTTGCATTTTGGTGTGTTCATGTCTTCGGTTCTTTTTTTATGAAGCATAGCATAGACATAATATTCACAAATATAAGTGCAACCAATGCAAGCAAATCTTGTGTTTGATTCTATTGTCTCCAAGATGCTATCCGGCTATCCATGGATCATCGACAATTCGTTTGTTTTTTTATTAAAGGGAATGACTTGGAGAGGAATATGGCACAATTTCATCCAAATATGTGCATATTTTAAACAATAATGATTTCCAAATTAACATAGAGTAAGTACTAAGGTGTGGTTTGGTTCACATATTTATAACGTGGTGGGTAACTGATAACGTTAGATCATATTTATTTAGATCCTACCATTATCAGATACTATACTAGAAATTAATACTAGCCTATTCAAACTTGCTACCACTGATAATCGAACATGAATCATTACCATTGTCATTTACTTTATATTTGGTGAACCAAACGACACCTAAGTGCATCCTCAGTCTCCTATTTTATGTAAGATGCATATGCATTTCAAGGTTATTATATATACACTTTCGAAATCTTTGAGCAGCAATGATATAAAGGCCCCTTTTTAAAAAAGGAAAAGTAGAGGAATTTTGGAGGATTAGAATCATATAGGAAATTTTCCTATATAGCCCTTTGGAATAAAGGATTGAGTTCCTATAAAATTCTTATAGGATTGCTCATTGTAGTAAGATTTTGGAGGATTTCTAACAAGAGGTCCAACCTCTTGAAAACTTTCCTTTGTGTCTATCTCTCTCCTCTAATTCTTGTGTTCTTTATATGCTACATCCAAGCACTCTAATTGATGTTTTCCTGTATTTTTAATTCTTGTAGAATTGTAGTTGTCATACAGCTCTATTTCTACGTTCTAAAGTGGGCCTAAAGGAAGTTACTTGCTGTTATTCTACGTATTAGGTAGGGAGGCCCAGCCAACGATCTAAAGGAAGGGCGGATCCCGTGGGCCAAATCGTAGCATCAACTAATTTGATCGACCAATTCGGCCCGTAGGCTTTCTTTACGTTCAGATCCCGGGTTGCCCGGCTGCCCCCCCACATCAAAGACCAAACCGAAGCTGGCAAATGTACCAATCCTCCTCCTCCGATCACTGTTCTCCTTCCTCCTCTCCGCTCCGTTGCCGACGGCCCTGCGCCCCCGCCCCGGCTCCCCGCCGTGCCCTGCGCCTCCGCCGCGCCCTTACCTCCACACCTCAAATCTGGTGCCTTACTACTATTTATGTGGTGTTTCTACGATCCTTGTAGTTATGAAAGCTGCCTTTTGCTACTATTTTTTTTCCGCATAAGATCTGCTCCCATGTTCCTAGCTACCAGGAAATTAGTACATGGTTGGAACAAACAGCTTGGTCTGTTCTTCTACTGCATTTATTGTTACAAGTTTTACCTAACATTGCAGCATTATCTAATTTCCTGTTTTCTTTGCCTACAGCTTTGTAGCATAAGCTCGCTGCTTGTTAGGGTCGATGGCAGAGAGGGAGCATCGAACAGTATTTGTCACGGTGGGGACCACGTGCTTTGATGCCCTTGTCATGGCCGTAGATTCTCCGGAAGTGAAGAAGGCTTTACTGCAAAAAGGTTACAGTAATCTTCTCATTCAAATGGGCCGAGGAACATATGTTCCATCCAAGGTCAGTACGCTTGTACCTCTGTAGTAAACTAACAACTATTTAATTCCTGTCTACTAGTTTGCATTATGACAATCTGTACTCTTTCTTATAGGGATGTTCGTAACTGGTGATTTAAGTCATCCTAAATGAAAAGGCAAACTGAAAGCACAACATATATGTTTTTTTTGGCAAATGGATGTCATGCAAATTTATTTGCGCAAATTTACTCTTCCTGTCCAACTTGTTTCACCAGCTGCTTACTTTAATCGTGTTAACCATGCTTTCCCTTTTTAAATATTCATGTGGTACCTTAGTCCCCTGTTTCTAATTTTACAGTGAAGTTAATACTTAATAGTATTTATCTATTTGGGACTACAGGTCTCAGGAGATGCTACCCTTCAAGTTGACCATTTCACATTTTCACCAAGCATCGCTGACAATATGAGAACAGCTTCCTTAGTTATCAGCCATGCAGGTACGTATAGTGTTTCCAAATGGCGGAAAACATTGGAATATGTTCCATGGTGTTATATATTTTCCTGGCCAAATCTTGAAATTGCCAGCTTGAACTAAATGCGTCGGAGAATTCTTTTTCCAGTAATTGTATCTATGTTAGACCATAAAATGTGAAACGGCACACTTCCTTTTAGATTGTTCTTCTTTTTCTATTTTGGAATGATGAGATATATACCAGTTTATCGCATTCTTTGTAATCTTAGCTACTTTCACGCTGTCTCTGTCTCACTTCCTTATTCATCTGATCTGATGAAGTGACTGAGATTTGAGAACCTTTCATCCTTAGAGGGTGTTTGGTTTCTTTAGTCACACTCCTAAACTTTAGTCCCTAGAAATCATATCATATTTGGAAGACCTATTTTAGTTACCCCATTTGGTATTTTAGGAACTAAAAGTGACTAAAAGTTTAGGAGGTGGGAACTAAACATCCTCTTAATAGATGCAAGAGAACCAGTAAATGATTAAGGGGTTTAGTCCCTAAACTACCAAACAGTGTGACTTAAATAAGGCCTCTCAAATAGAAATTTTAGGAGGGTAACTAAAAAAACCAAACACCCCCTAAGGACTAGAACCTCTGGTGTTAAGAACCATGTCTCTGTTGTCATGAAAGATCGCTAGGTTACCCTAGAATCCAGGACAGTACAAGGAATGTAAAAGGTGGGTTTGTTAATTGCAACTAGAATATAACTTAACCTTTCTGAGCTGATTTGGTGACCAGGGAATTGAAAGGATCCATGGTTTTGAATGGGAATAGGATTCCTCCCCCATGGTTTCTCTCCAATTCACTGATTGCTCAGAATCCGCTCCATCTTTTGCTACTATCAATTTGTTTTTTCCATTTCTGTATCATTGAATACTCTGCATAAGGACTATTCTGCAGCAGTGAATCAAAACTTCCAGGCAGCATGAGTTTTTTTGTTTCAGGTTCGTGATGCTCAAAATGATCAGCAAGCTTTAAAGCCAGACCGACCTTGCGATCGACAAAGTCTTTTGTTTGAAATATCTTGTGTGTCTATTCTATTTATTGTTTTGTTTCTCAAGGTTTGGCACTGGCAGGTTCAGGAAGCATATTTGAGACGCTGCGGCTGGGCAAACCGCTTATCGTCGTTGTAAACGAGGATCTGATGGACAATCACCAGAGCGAACTAGCAGAAGAATTGGCTGAAAGGAAGCACCTCTTCTGCGCACGCCCACAAACACTGGGAGAGACCATCCGGGCAATGGACCTGGAGACGCTGGTTCCTTACGAGCCAGGGGATGCCAAGCCAGTCGTCGCCCTGATCAACAGGTTTCTTGGCTTCCCAGTTGCCTGACAAATAAACGACGAGATACCTCCATTAAGGCGTCAGTTCCTGTACCTGTTTGATGTAAAATGGATTAACTGGCATATGGAAACAGCAAGACTGTCCTCGATCGTTGCAGTTGGGTTTAATTGGGGTGGGGGGCGTCGATTCGTTGTTCTTGTCATGCCCTTGACACGAGAAGGCAATACTGTGTGGTTGGACGGCATCACTGAAGCCAATACTTTATGATCGTGAGAGGGCCGAAGGAGACGGAAGTCACGTCACCCTTCTTCATAGTGATTTGAAAAGTACCATTGAAATGATAGCCAGCAGGGGCCAACGAAACCAAGAAAGTTGTAGTAACTGACAATGAATTCGCTGCAATTGAATGCTAGTTGCCAAATACAATCTCCACTGGTTCAGCTGCCATCCTCAATGCACTATGATGACCAGCTTATGCTAATTTTTTTTTCATATTTCTGACCATTCGTCTTTTGTAATAATTATTTGTGTAGATAGACAAACGCATGCATGAAATGCCTAATAATTATTTGTGTAGATAGACAAACGCATGCATGAAATGCCTAATAACATGCATATATTGTAAGGAAAATGGATCCCAGTCTATTTGACTTAATGAGTTTTGGTGTTTGATGATCAACGCAACTTGTGGACTAATGTGTTTACGAGTGTTTGTGTTTGTAGTTCATAGGATGCTAAAGTTATTTGGACTAAGGCATTGAGTAAAGCAACACCTCAAAAGAAGACATTATGAAGATCACAAGAGAAGATCAAAAAGTATCAAGCAAAGTCTAAAAAACGAAGAACTGTGTTACCATAGGCGGACTGTCCGGTGCACCAGGGAACCGTAGCCCAACGGCTAGTTCTAGGTGGCACTGTGGAGGAGGCACGAACTGTCTGGTGTGACATCGGACCGTCCGGTGCAAAGGCTAACAGCCCAACGGTTGACTGACAGATCCAACGGCTAGTGGGCATCGGACAGGGGCACCAGACTGTCCGGTGTGCCGCAGAAAGCAGCAACTTTCCTCCAACGGCTAGTTTTGTGTTGGGGGCTATAAATACACCCCCAACCGGCTATTTCCTAGTGTGAGAGCCCAAGCAACATACCAAGGCATATAGTGCACATTTCCAAGAGCTCAAACACCCAAGTGCTTAATAGAATCACTCGGTGATTAGCATAGGTGTTTTGCGAAGTGCTTAGGTTAGTTAGACCACTTTAGCGCTTGCTCTAGGTGAACCCTAGTTAGTTGAGTGAGTTTTGTAAAACCACACAACCCATTGGCTCTTGCGCGAGCCGTTGTAATTGTACCGAGTGGGGCGAGAGCCTTGCGAGACCGTGACAACCGCGATTGTGTCACGACCGCCACCGTGTACCGGAGGGAACGAGGCCCGCGGCGTTTCGGCCAAAAGCTCGATAATGGAGATGGCGGGGAGCGTCCGAGAGGAGCCGGAAGCGGAGCACCACTTGCGCGTGGAGAAGGTCCGCGGCTCTCTATGGAGTTACTCGACCGAGGTGCTTGGCCCTCGCGTGGGCTTCCCTTTGCGTAGGGGCACCAACAAGGATTAGTCAGAACATTGCGCGGTTCCGGATACCTCGGTAAAAATACCGGCGTCATCCACGAGAGTTTGCATCTCTATCTCGCTCTTTAACTTTCGCATTTATATTAAGCATTTAAGTTTCAATCTTGTCTTTATGCTTATATAGTGTAGATTGAAACTTAGCCATTGCGGTAGAGATAACAACACTTAGACAAAACCTAGTTTGCATATTCTAATTTGATTATTTGCATAGGTTTTGCTCTAGGGATTTATGTGTGGCCTAGTTTAGTAAAAGTTTTAGAAGTCCTAATTCGCCCCCTCTTAGGCGTCACCCGTTTCCTACAAGTGGTATCAGAGCCTGGTTTAGCTCATTTGAAACGCTTTAGCCTCACCGCTAAAAGAGCCGACACTTTATAGAGGAAGGGATGGATACCCATAGGATACCATACTTCGACGACACTAACTTCTTATATTATAGTGCTAGAATGACTTGTTACCTAGAGGACGTTGATTTAGGTGTTTGGAGGGTCACTCGTGATGGGATGAAACCACCCAAAAATCTCGAGAAACCCACCACGAGTGAGGAAAAAGAAATTCATTTAAATGCTAGAGCACAAAATTGCTTGTATGAATCTCTTAGCATAGATATTTTCAATCAAGTTTTTTACTTTGAAAACTGCCAATGAGATTTGGCTAAAATTGCATGAGCTCCATGACGGCACATCTAATGTCCGTGAGCAAAAACATTGCCTAGTCTTAAATGAGTATAATTCTTTTGCTATGAAAGAAAATGAGCTTGTTAGAGATATGTATTCTCGTTTGAATCTAATTATTAATGAGTTCAATTCTATTGGCATTAATAAGCTAGGTGATGCGGACATTGTGAGGAAGATTATCTCTCTACTACCACAACAAAGTTATGAGAGCATCATCACTATTCTCCACAACCTGGAGGACTTGAGTATAATGACCCCGACCATCATGATTGGGAAAATCGTGACCTTTGAGATGTCACTAAAAATGGGTCAGGGAGAGGAGCCAACTTTCTCAAGGTCATATGCTTTTGCATGTGATGAAAGGAAGGGTAAAAAGAAGGCTGCCACTCCAAGTTCCTCAAGTGAAGAAGAGGAAGAAGAAGAAAGTGATGATGAAGAAGATAATCAACCATCAACATCATCCTCCAAGGATGAAGAAATAATCCAATGCGTCAGAAAGGTAATGGGGATGATCCGCAAGATTAATCTAATGGGTGTGCCCCTGCAGGTAGAGAATTTTCTCTTTAACATTGACAGGAAAAAGCAAAGAAAGAGAGGATGCTTCGCATGCGGGGAGAAGGGCCACTTTAGGGACAACTGTCCAACCATGGTCGTACCCAAAAAGGAGAGGAGCAAAGGCAAGGCACTAACAAGTGTCAAAACTTGGGATGATTCTTCAAGCGAAGATGAACCTCCAAAGACGCGCAACCACTGGTCCTCATCACGCTCATCACGGTCATCACACAAGTGCTTATGGCAAGAGGTAAAATGTGTATTCCATCCTCTAGTGATGAAAGTAGTAGTGATGATGAAGGTGAGGGAAAGCCCTCCGTGGATGAGCTTGCGGAAGCCGTAAAATTTTTTCAGGATGTTTGCACTAAGCAAAAGGCTCAACTTAAAACCTTGAAAAGTAAGTTGATTAGCTCCCAAAATGATTATAAAGGTTTGCCAGAAAATTTTAAAACTTCTGCAAACTTAAATAGTGAGCTATCAACTAAAATTGAGTTACTAGAGTCTAGTGCTCCATCCACTGCTACCGATGATAGTCTTATTAAAAAGAATAAAAAACTCAAGGCTAGGTTAGCTAGCTCCCAAGAAGCTATTAAAAATTTGCTATGAAAAATGGAAATTCTTAGCATACACAATAATGAGCTAACTACAAAGCTAGAGAACATTGGTAGCAACTCAGGGGCATCTTTAGTTGAAATTCCTAAAATTATTAAGAAAGATGCTTCTACTTCTTGCTCTGATTTAATTAATGATTCTAACCCCTGCAATCAAGTTCTTATTAAGAATATTGTTGTAGAAACATGTACGAATGAGGTTGCAAAGGAAAATGAGCAATTAAGGCAAGAAGTGGCTCGCCTTGGCAAGGCTTTGTATGAAAAGAAAGGCAAAGCCAAACAAATCCAACCTTCATAGGATAACACCACTGCGGGAGTGAACAAGCCTGTGGAGGGTGAAATTGTGATTTGTAGGCTATGTCACAAACAAGGGCACAAGTCTTTCCAATGCAAGGCGAAGACCAGTGATAAGCAAAAGCAAAAGCTCAAGTAAAAGCCAACAAGCAAAATCTCCAACACCTACATGAAAAAGGTGGACAAAAAGGCTGCTACACCATATTTGATCAAGAAGAAAAAGAATGAAAAGGTGATAGCAATCAAGAGCAACAAGCAAGCCAACAAAGGAAAGGAAGACAAACGCATCTGGGTGCCAAAGGAAATAATTTCAACCATGAAAAGCACCAAGAAGGTTTGGACCCCGAAAGGGAAGTGAGTAGTCTGAAGGACGTCGAGGAATTTGGAGACTTGGCAAATTTAGGATGTATATCATGGGATACATCATATTAGATCAAGTTTATTGCCAAGTTGGTTAGTGAATATTTTGGACCCAAATCTCCCCACCCATGACTAAGGTAACTAGATTTATTGTATTCCTTATTTTTAGATATGCGTATCTATTTTCTTGTATCTAGTTTTACCTTTCATGCCTAGTATTACATTTGGTATTTACTTGTTTTTAAATGCATGCATACTAGGTAAATCACATGGTAGGATTGCCTGTTTTTAATTCATATTTATGAGCAAACCTACATGGTTTAAATTGTTTAGTTAAGCACGGCACATAACTTATTGAACATTCCTAAGTAAATGATGCTAATGCTTTAAAAATCTTACATCCTACATTTGGTATCATTTAACTTATATGTGCCAAAGCTCGGATTATAGATAATTTTGCCCCTCTTGATATCAAATCAAAGTGCATGTCTCCTACAAGTATTCAAAACTTGTATGCACATATCCAGGGGGAGGTTACTCTATAATCTAAGACTTTGAGACTAATACCTTTTTCAAGTCTATTTCATGTAATAGTCTCATTGTAAAGAAAATGAAGTCCCCGGAGAAAGACAACAAGCTTCCACTGCAAATCTACAAGAACTCTTACGTCTTACAAGTCTACACTTGTCTTCAAATGGTCTGCCATTGGTTTTAATTGGTAACTTTGAGACTACATTTAGTATTACTTACATGTCTTCTCCAACATTTGGTTAGACTATATTTCATATTTTATACTTCCATGTTGCTATACATGCATAAGTGGGTAAATCATATTCTGTTACCTATGCATAAGGAAGTTAGTCTAATCAAATCATGTCTTGCACCTCTATTTTCACATGCTTTTTCCTAAGTAGAAGATCTCTATTAGGGGGAGTATTTCTTCGTCTCTAAAAAGGGGAAGAAATTTCTTTCTAAAGAGAACACTCATTTAGGGGGAGTAACAATTAGGGGTTTCAATTGGTATTCTACAATCGGTATCAATTGACAAATCCATTATGAGGGCAAGTCTTATTTGCTTCCTACATGCTTTTAATGTCTTCCTTTTCGGTGGTTGATGCCAAAGGGGGAGAAGTTTAGGGACCAAAGCAATGAAAATTGTATCAAACACCAAACACCACCAATTTAAAATTTTATTTCTTCAAGTGGTTTTGGTTCTTTGGTCTAAATAGGAAGTAAGTGAATTATGGAGTTAGGGAGAGGCTTAAGTCCATAATGTCACATTGTAGGGACAAACATGTATCCTAGCAAGTAAATTGCATATTCTCATTCAAATGTTTGTTATATTTGCTTGCTTTGGTTGTGTTGTCATCAATCACCAAAAAGGGGGAGATTGTAAGGAAAATGAACCCCAGTCCATTTGGCTTAATGAGTTTTGGTATTTGATGATCAACGCAACCTGTGGACTAATGTGTTTGCGAGTGTTTGTGTTTGTAGTTCACAGGATGCTAAAGTTACTTGGACTAAGGCATTGAGGAAAGTAACACCTCAAAATAATACAATATGAAGATCACAAGAGAAGATCAAAAAGTATCAAGCAAAGTCCAAAAAATGAAGAACTGTGTTGCCACAGGCGGACTGTCCGGTTGAGGGCACTGGACTGTCCGGTGCCACACGTCGGACTGTCCGGTGCACTAGGGAACCATAGCCCAACAGCTAGTTCCAGGTGGCACTGTGGAGGAGGCGCGGACTGTCCGGTGTGACACCGAACCATCCGGTGCAAAGGCTAACAGCCCAACGGTCGACTGACAGATCCAACGGCTAGGGGGCACCGGACTGTCCGGTGTGCCGCAGAAAGCAACAGCTTTCCTCCAACGACTAGTTTTGTGTTGGGGGCTATAAATACACCCCAACCAGCCATTTCCTAGTGTGAGAGCCCAAGCAACATACCAAGGCATATAATGCACATTTCCAAGAGCTCAAACACCCAAGTGTTTAATAGAATCGTTCGATGATTAGCGTAGGTGCTTTGCGAAGTGCTTAGGTTAGTTAGACCGCTTTAGCACTTGCTCTAGGTGAACCCTAGTTAGTTGGGTGAGTTTTGTAAAACTACACAAACCCTCGGCTCTTGCGCGAGCCGTTATAATTGTACCGAGTGGGGCGAGAGCCTTGCGAGACCGTGACAACCTCGTTTGTGTCACGGTCGCCACCGTGTACCGGAGGGAACGAGGCCCACGTTGTTTTGGTCAAAAGCTCGATAGTGGATACGACGGGGAGCGTCCGAGAAGAGCCGGAAGCGGAGCACCAATTGCAAATGGAGAAGGCCCGCGACTCTTTATGGAGTTACTCGACTGAGGTGTTTGCCCTCGCGTGGGCTTCCTTTTGCGTAGCGGCACCAACGAGGATTAGTCGGAACCTTGCGCAGTTCCGGATATCTCGATAAAAATACCGGCATCATCCACGAGAATTTATATCTCTACCTCGCTCTTTAACTTCCACATTTATATTAAGCATTTAAGTTTCAATCTTGTCTTTATGCTTATATAGTGTAGATTGAAACTTATCCATTGCGGTAGAGATAGCAACACTTAGACAAAACCTAGTTTGCACATTCTAATTTAATTATGTGCATAGGTTTTGCTCTAGAGATTTATGTGTGGCCTAGTTTAGTAAAAGTTTTAGAAGTCCTAATTCACCCCCTCTTAGGCGTCACCCGTTTCCTACAATATATATATAAAGAGAACATATCTGGTGCATGTCGGAGAGGAAATTCTCCGACCGGGTGGCGAAATGCACTCGCCCTAAATCCTAAGATGAGGAGGGGCCTTAGCGGTTTGCCTGTCTGCTAGATGGAGGATGGAAACACGAGAGCACACAAACGTTTAGAGTGGTTCAGGCCGCTGGAGCGTAAAACCTTACCTCCACTGTATGTTGTATTGAATATGTCTGAGAGTCTGAGTTGGGTGTGTCTTGTTACGTTGTGTGCCTTCCCTTTTATAGCTCAAGGGAGGTACATACAAGGATGCTGAGCCCCGACATGTGGGCCTAGGAGTATAAAGGAAGGAATACATCATTGGAGTAACTAATGCAGGTGACGTCTCTGCAATCTCCAGGCCCATGTTGTCCGCAGCTCGCGCAGTATTGATATGCGGCGGTAGCTTCCTTGGTAACATGCGAGTAATGATGAGCATAGTGCACGCGGCAGTATGGGTGTGCCGCCTACCAGTGGAATGGACAGGCACGCCACCTGCGGAATAGACAGATCGCCGCCTGCCAGCGGAATGGATAGGTCTCATTAAATGCTGAGGCGGCACATCACCTGCCAGTGGAATGGATAGACACGCCGCTTGCGGAATGGACATGTCTCATTAAATGCAGAGGCGACATAGCCCAGAGGCCTTATGTAACACCACAAAATCCATCAACTAAAAATAATAAAATTAGTAAAATATGGTAATCATAATTTTACTTTTAAGTGTTTAATTAGTTATTTGCATGTTGATCATTTTCTTTGTATGTGCTTGATGGATCAGATGATTGTTATTAACTTCCTTTTAAAAAGAAATCCTAGTAATTAAAATAATAATTAAGTAATATAGTAATTATTAGTCCAAAAACAAGTATTTTATTTATAAATATTTTTGGTGAATTTTTATGATTTTTCGAGCTCTTTAAAACTGCATCTCGGAATTAGAAAAAAAACTAAATCATAACTAGCCGGCCCACTTGGGGCCCAAGACCCCAAACCCTAACTCCACACACCGCGCGCGCTCCCTGGCAGAGGCCAGTAGCCGCTGCCGCCTCCCAACCCTCTCTCTCTCTCTCTCTATTCTCTCCCCACCCGCTTCTCTCTCTCCACTCGCCTCCTCCCAGCCGCGCGCGCACAGCCGCCCAGGCGCCGCCGCGCGAGCCCGCGCTCCCTGCCGAGCAGCGCCCGCCGATGCCGAGCGCCCCTGCTCTCGTCCGCGCCGCGCGCGCGCGCAAGCCGCGCGCCCCGCCCTGCGCAGCCGAGCCGACATCTGAGCCCGACGCCGCGCCCGCGCCATGCCTTCCTGCCGAAGCCCAAGCGCCGTGCCACCCCTGCATTGCCTGCGACCCCGCGCGAGCCGCGCTGCCCGTTGCCGAGACCTCACGTCCGTTTCTTGCGTTATGAAGATTGATTTCTTCCGTTTCTCCCTCCTCTCCATTACTCTCTCCCTCGTTATTATCTGGTAATGTAGCTAGTGATGGCCATGAAGGACAGCAGCGCCCCATTGAAGCTCTCTCTGGCAGTGACCTCTCCTCTCCCCTCCCTCTCTCTATAAAAAGGCAGCAGAGACCCTCTCCTTTCTCCTGCCTACCCAAGCTCACTCCATCTCTCTAGCTCGCCAGTACGCTGCTCGACGCTGTCGTTTGTTGCCGTTCATCGCCGGAGTTCATCGGAGCTGCAGTTCGTCGCCGGAGCCTCGTACTCGCCGTCCGTAGTCGAGCCCCTGCTTTTCTTCACCCGGCCGAACCCCGTCGATCCATCCCCGTCACACGCGCGAACCTAAGGTTGAAGACGACTCAAATTTATTTTGTGTATTTTATAAAAGTACTTTTTGGTTTGATTCATGAGTTGTATATTTTATTTGTTGTAATATGAACAAGTGTGATTCGCAATTTATGTGTATATGCGTTATGGAATTGTTTGGTAGATTCATGCGATTATTAGCACCGTGTTATGTCATGTTAGTCGTGGCGTTGAATTTTGGATTAGAGAAATATGACAACATTTAGTAGTCACCCGTTGGCGATAAAAATACTAGATATGAATTTTTGTAGTTAAATGTGGTCACAATAAACTTTAGAAACTAGTTGGAGATTTATAGTTAGGTGCATTTTAAATGGATTTAGAAAAATGGTATAGAACGCGTGTCATATGAATAATATAGAATTTCTAGAAGATTTAGCTAATTATTTTATTAACATTTTCTTGTTATAAAGAAAGGAGAAAATATCACCGGTAGTGTGGAAAATAGATTTTTTGCTAGTTAAATAATCTTGTTCGCAAATTGAGCACTTAGATTTTTAGATTAAACAAAATACTAGTTTATGTCAAAATATCCTCACTTGTGTTATAAAAAGTCCAATTACCAATTTATGTAGATTTTTAGAATATTAATATTATTAAATTCATTTTTGCTATATTAACTAATTTGAGTTAGAAGTAATAAAAGGTATTAATTTATTTATTAGTATTAAAATACAATAAGTATTATTTATTTTCATTAATGATGTTAAAATATATTTAAACTGTATTTATTACACCCACTCATAAATTCACCATCAGGATTCACATTAATAGCTATAATTGAATTAATAAGTATTTATGCGATTAGTACGTAATTAAGATGTGATTAGTGCGACGTGTTAATGTACCCAATCATTGCATATAATAATGTTTACTTTTTGATTTAATTGGCAGTTATGACATAATTAAACTTTGCAAAATTTGTGCTACTGCTTAACTTAATGATTTTAATGTCACTCATTAATTGGTATTAATGTTCTAAAAATTTAATTGGCAGTTATGACATTAACCCGATGGTTAAAAACAACATTATTACGTATTAATTGGAACATGGAGTGATCACCCAGGATAACAGTGCAACCACGAGTGCTATCATGACTCTGGCTTTGGTAATTAGCTCTATATGCTTAGTGCCTAGCAACCTTACCTGAAATATGGGCAAGAGGGGGAGCGGTAGGTGCTGGCAGCCCACGTTAACATGGGGTCATATTCTTGGCTAAGGTACTTCACCCAGGGGCCACCACCATCGTCTTTAGAAACCTTAGCGGGTTGCTTCGTATTAAGTGTATTTTGTGAAAACCTCATAATGGATCCCTAGCCATTTACCTCGGCAGTGTCTAAGGGTCCGATCAACCCGGGCTAGATGGGATACATGGCTTGTGGGTAAAGTTGTACCACCTCTGCAGAGTGTAAAACTGATATATCAGCCGTGCTCCCGGTTATGAGCGACCTGGACTCCTCACATGATAATTGAACTTAAAGATGGACATAAATTGAGATCCGATGATCTGCCAATAATTTGCTTAAGTGGTTTCACTTAAGTGTTTTTGTTATACTCATATTCCTTTGTTTAAATGGGATATTTGGGATTCACTCTTATTAGTAAGACAGGTGTTGTTAATAAAATGTTGACCAACTAAAATGCTTACTGCTCAACCTTAGCCTCACCTTGTTATACCTGCATTAATTATTTTCCCCCACTTGCTGAGCCCCGACCATAAGTGAGCTCACCCTTGCTTATTTTGATCAGAGGGTGATGCTGGAGATTTTGATGGAGATTTTATCGACGACGATGAATTCTAAGTCTAACGATGCGCCGGTCAACTTCCTGTGGAAGATTTCTCAGTTATTTATTTCCGCTTTACTTTGATGTGATACTTGTTAAAGATACAATGTTTCAGATGATGTAATAAAGTATTATACTCTCTTTACGCCTTTATTGCATTGTCTTTTGATATATTACACTTGTGACGTCAACATATGTGTGGAAATGGATCCTGGCACACATATGCTATGCGCTCGGTTCTACCCCCTGGAACCGGGTGTGACAGAAGTGGTATCAAAGTTATGCTGACCCTAGGTCGTTAGATTAGTTAGAAATGGAAAGCCTAGTTGTTCAAAACTTGCTAATTTCATTCCTATAAATTCCTTTATCAGTCTTACCTCTTTGAAATTCAACTGAGTTGACACTTCTCTTGTAGATGGTTCGCACTCTCCAAACTACCCGCATCAACACCAGCTACGCCCCTCAGCCCCGGCAGATCCCGGTCTACCCAGTGGTAGTCGAGGAAGTTCCGGCGGATCTCCCTCCCGTCCGAATGGAGAATGTAATCAACCTGGAGGACAGCTCGGAGGAACAGCTGCCGACGCCCACCCCGTTGGCAGAGTCCCTGGACTTCGCAGCTGGGTCATCGACGTCAGCACCGTCTGCACCAGCCTTCCAAGCACCTGCACCTAGAGGCGACGACCCCGACGACTCCGGAGATGGCGATGACGAGGATGACGACGACGAAGACGATGGAGAAGACGAACACGTCCACGAGGAAGCTGACTACGCCCAGCAGGACAACTTCATGGGGTTTGGTCCTGTTGTCGAACATTATACATCAATGTTCGAGACAGGGCACTTCCCCAACCTGCTGCAAGAGGTGCTGCACGCGCTAGGCACCTACGTCCACCCCCTGTACGAGACGAGGCGAGTGAGCGAGCCTCCCCGGGCTTGCTATTACATCACTCGCATCCACGTCAGGGTGATGGATGCAGGTGACAGGGGATTCAGGACTCTGTCTGCTCACGAGTCCCTAACGCCACTGTCCATCTACGCTGCCTCGGTCAGCGATGCTGCCCGTCGGACCCTATGGTCGCTCAGCCACACCTACCGGCAGCAGCTGCAGAACACGAGGTTCAGGCATCTTCCTCAGCGTCTGCGTGGAGAAAGCCAGACCAACATCGTCCCAGGAGAACCTGGTGAGGACCGCCTCAACACCCTAGCTGGTGTAGTGGCCGGACTCAACACCGACCTGGACAGTGCCTCCCTGGATCTCTATAGGGTGCATTTGGAGCTGGAGAATGCCCACGCCAGGATTGCAGCCCTGGAAGCCCAACTGCAAGGACTGGATCCGCCCGAAGCTCAGGTTCCCGCCATGGCGTTGTCTCCTCCCCGCAAGAGGCTGTGTTATGGAGAGCCCAGATCCGTCACTAGGCTGCTTTAAGTTTTAAGCTATGATGTAATAAGTCATACTTCGTGTTAGACGATGAAACTCTATTTAAGTTTTCATATTAATAAATAACAACCATGTGATGGTGATTGGTTGAAATGTTTGGTTTGGATCTTTGTTTGAGTGCAATGGTCTTATGGAATGATGGCCATAAGAACATATAAAATTTTTAAAACTTAAGCTATTTTCCCTCTAGAATCTTTTCTACTCCTCACTTTTATAAGGATCTCACTTCCTAACCAATCAGATGGTGAACCCACGTCAAGGACCTAACAACCAGAACCAGCGTGGTCAACAAGTACCACCACCACCACCCCCGAATCCCAATATGGAGTAGTTCATCGCCGCCCAGATGCAGATTCTGCAAGGACTCACTGCGGCTGTTCAGCAATTACAACAGAACCAGCAGAATCAGCAACCCCAGCAGCAGCAGTATGCACCCCCGGCCAGAGATAAGCACCGGGATTTCATGAGTCATCATCCGCCAACATTCTCTCATGTGGTTGATCCTCTAGACACCGATGACTGGCTCAAAGTCATTGGGAAGAAGCTGGACATAACTCAGTGCAACGACTGGGAGAAGGTCTTGTACGCCTCAGGAAGACTTGAGGGAGCTGCGTCTGATTGGTGGGATGCCTTCACAACCGCACATCCCAATGCTGATACCATAACCTGGCAGGAGTTCGAAGAGAACTTCCACGCTCATCACATTCCTTCGGGAATTATGAAGCTGAAGAAGAAGGAGTTCCTTTCCCTTACTCAAGGGAATATGTCTGTCAGTGAGTATCGTGATCGCTTCACTCAGCTTTCACGTTATGCCCCTGAAGAAGTGGACACTGATGAGAAGCGCCAAGAGCGTTTCCTGGAAGGACTAATTGGACCTCTGAACTATCAACTTCAGAGTCACACTTTTCCCAACTTCCAGACACTCCTGAACAAGGCAATTGACCTTGAGAGCAAAAGGAAGGAATTATCTGACCATAAAAGGAAGTTCCAAGGTCAGTCCAGCAGGAACACCCGGCCAAACAATGCTCAAGGTTCACAGTTCCGCTCTGGAAATCACGGCGGAAGCAATTATCAAGTGCAACACTCTGGACAGCAATGCCAGAGAAATAATCAAAACCAGAACCAGCAAAGGAGCAACTCCCAGACCAACCAGAGGTCTGGTGTGAATTTCCAGAATCGTCAAGGTGGCACCAGTAACACGCAGGCCAGAAACAACGCACCTGTCCAACCCAATGGCTACTTCAAGTGCGGTGAACTAGGCCACTATGCTAACAACTGCCCAAGGCGCAACCAGCAGACACCCCAGAAAGGCAATACTCAGAGGAATGACCAGAATACCCCCGCCCGTGGATCTGCTCAGAACAAGACTCCTCAGAACTAGAGCAGAGGAAGGGTCAATCACGTCACTGCGGAATCAGTGCCTGAGGATGCCGACATAGTGTATGGTATGTTCCTTGTTAACTCCATACCTGCATCAGTTTTATTTGACTCTGGAGCATCGCATTCTTTTATAACTGAGTCATTTGTGGAAAAACATAACATACCTAAGTATCCTCTTAAGAAGATATTACACATTAGTTCATCGGGAGGTGACATGAAGGCCACACACTCATGCCCCCATGTTAATATCAAGATCCAAGGAATAGTTTTTCAGTCGACCCAGTGGTCCTAGGATCCAACGGTATTGATGTGATTCTTGGATGCAACTGGTTGAAAAGTTGTGATGGAGTGATACAGTGTGCCAATGGAACAATTATGTTGACAAGTCCTCAAGGTGAAAGAATCCAAGTTAACATAGACAAGTCAACAGATGAAAAAGGGAAAACAGTGATCAATCACTTGGAAGAAAAGCCCTTGGAAAATATCAAAGTAGTGTGCGAATACCCAGACGTATTTCCGGAGGAATTACCAGGTATGCCACCCGACCGTGATATAGAGTTTTCTATTGAATTATTACCCGGAACCGCACCTATCTCGAAAAGACCATATAGAATGGATGTCAAAGATTTAGTAGAACTGAAGAAACAAATAGAAGAATTACTAAAAAAAGGTTTCATTCACCCAAGTTCATCCCCTTGGGGAGCCCCAGTGTTATTTGTGAACAAGAAGGATGGTTCGAGGAGAATGTGCGTTGATTATAGAAGTTTAAATGAAGTAACCATCAAGAATAAATATCCACTACCTCGGATTGAATATTTATTTGATCAGATGAAAGGAGCTAAGATATTCTTGAAGATAGATCTGAGATCAGGATATCATCAGTTAAAGATTCGAGCAGAAGATGTACCCAAGACAACCTTCACGACGAGATACAGATTATATGAGTTTTTGGTCATGTCGTTTGGACTGACTAATGCACCGGCATACTTTATGAACTTGATGAATAAAGTATTCATGGAATATCTTGATCAGTTTGTGGTCGTATTCATTGACGACATACTGATATATTCTCCGAATGAAGAAACACATGAAGATCATCTAAGGCTAGTCCTACAAAAGCTACGTGACAACCAATTATATGCAAAATTCTCGAAGTGTGATTTCTGGCTTAAGGAAGTTGCTTTCCTAGGACATATCGTTACCGATGGTGGAATTAAAGTGGACCCAGGAAAGATAAGTGAGATACTGGATTGGAAACAACCAAAGGATGCGTCCAAGATCAGAAGTTTTCTTGGATTGACAGGATACTACAGAAGATTTATTGAAGGATTTTCCAAGTTAGTGAAGCCTCTTACCTCACTACTAGAGAAAGGTAAAGAATTCAAGTGGGATGAAGCTTGCCAGAATTGTTTTGAAGAACTCAAGAAAAGATTAACCACTGCACCAATATTGGTAATGCCAGACATCCACAAGGGATTTGATGTGTATTGCGATGCGTCACACCTTGGACTTGGATGTGTGCTAATGCAAGAAGGAAAGGTGATTGCTTATGTTTCAAGACAGTTGAGGAAACATGAGAAGAATTATCCTACGCATGATTTGGAACTAGCTGCCGTAGTGCATGCTTTGAAGATTTGGAGGCACTATATGATTGGAAACAAGTGCAAAATCTTCACGGATCACAAAAGCTTGAAATATATATTCACTCAGAAAGAACTCAACCTCAGACAGAGAAGATGGCTTGAGTTGATTAAGGACTATGACTTGGAGATACAATATCACCCCGGAAAGGCAAATGTAGTAGCTGATGCTTTGAGCCGTAAGGGTCAAGTGAACAACATCACTACTTATTTGATGTCACAGGAATTGTGCTGGGAAATGGAACAACTCAACCTTGGATTTCTCAATAATGTAGAAGCAACCGTGATGGAAGTTGAATCTACTTTGGAAGAAGAGATTCGTAAAGGACAAGAGTCTGATGAGAAAATCAAGGAAATTAAAGTTTTGATTAGTTTGGGTAAAGCCCCAGATTTCACGGAAGATGAACAAGGCACAGTATGGTTTAAGAAGAGAATCTGTGTACTAGAAATCGAGCAATTACGCCAACTTATTTTGAGAGAAGCTCATGATTCAGCTTACTCTATTCACCCTGGAAGTACAAAGATGTACCAGGATCTTAAGGAAAAGTATTGGTGGTACAGATTGAAAAGAGATGTTGCTACTCATGTTGCATTATATGACGTGTGTCAGCGAGTTAAAGCCGAACACCAAAGACCAGCAGGATTGCTACAACCTCTCAAGGTACCGGAATGGAAATGGGAAGAAATCAGTATGGACTTTATAGTTGGACTACCCCGTACTCGAGATGGCTATGATTCAATATGGGTCATAGTAGACAGGTTAACTAAAGTGGCACATTTTATACCTGTGAAGACAACTTACTCGGGAGCCCAGTTAGCAGAGTTATACATGTCGAGGATTGTTTGTCTGCATGGAGTACTGAAGAAGATCGTATCAGATCGAGGAACCCAATTTACCTCGCGCTTTTGGAAAAGACTTCATGAGTCCATGGATACCAAGCTAAATTTTAGTTCAGCTTATCATCCGCAGACGGATGGACAAACAGAAAGGACAAACCAAGTGTTGGAGGATATGCTAAGAGCTTGCGCTCTAAAGCATGGTAGAAGCTGGGATAAAAGTTTGCCTTATGCAGAATTTTCGTATAACAACAGTTATCAGGCAAGTCTAAAAATGGCACCATTTGAAGCACTTTATGGACGAAAGTGTAGAACACCGCTTTACTGGAATCAGACTGGAGAAAGTCAAGTATTTGGTCCAGAAATTCTCCAAGAGGCGGAAAACAAGTACAGATTATTAGAGAAAATTTGAAGACAGCACAGTCAAGACAGAAGAGCTATGCTGATAATAGAAGAAGAGAGTTGATGTTTGAAGTAGGAGACTTTGTCTACCTTAAAGTTTCACCGATGAGAGGAATGAAAAGGTTTAAGGTTAAAGGAAAATTATCACCTCGCTATATCGGCCCATTCAAGATTTTGGAAAGAAAAGGTGAAGTAGCCTATCAGTTAGAGCTACCCGATAGATTATCAGATGTGCATGACGTATTTCACGTGTCACAACTTAAGAAGTGCTTAAGGGTACCAAAAGAACAGTTACCTATGGAAGAACTGAATGTTAATGAGGATTTGACCTATTCGGAGTACCCGGTCAGAATTCTAGAAACATCTCGCAGAATTACACGGAGTAAGGTCATTAACATGTGCAAGGTTCAGTGGAGTCATCATTCGGAAGATGAGGCCAATTGGGAAAGAGAAGTTGAACTCAGAGCAGAATTCCCTCAGCTATTCTCAGAAGGTTCTTAATCTCGAGGACGAGATTCTTTTTAAGAGGGGTAGGTTTGTAACACCACAAAATCCATCAACTAAAAATAATAAAATTAGTAAAATATGGTAATCATAATTTTACTTTTAAGTGTTTAATTAGTTATTTGCTTGTTGATCATTTTCTTTGTATGCGCTTGATGGATCAGATGATTGTTATTAACTTCCTTTTAAAAAGAAATCCTAGTAATTAAAATAATAATTAAGTAATATAGTAATTATTAGTCCAAAAACAAGTATTTTATTTATAAATATTTTTGGTGAATTTTTATGATTTTTCGAGCTCTTTAAAACTGCATCTCGGAATTAGAAAAAAACTAAATCCTAACTAGCCGGCCCACTTGGGGCCCAAGACCCCAAACCCTAACTCCACACACCGCGCGCGCGCTCCCTGGCAGAGGCCAGTAGCCGCCGCCCCTCCCAACCCTCTCTCTCTCTCTCTCTCTCTCTCTATTCTCTCCCCACCCGCTTCTCTCTCTCCACTCGCCTCCTCCCAGCCGCGCGCGCACAGCCGCCCAGGCGCCGCCGCGCGAGCCCGCGCTCCCTGTCGAGCAGCGCCCGCCGATGCCGAGCGCCCCTGCTCTCGTCCGCGCCGTGCGCGCGCAAGCCGCGCCCCCCGCCCTGCGCAGCCGAGCCGACGTCCGAGCCGACGCCGCGCTCGCGCCATGCCTCCCTGCCGAAGCCCAAGCGCCGTGCCACCCCTGCACTGCCCTGCGACCCTGAGCGAGCCGCGCTGCCCGTTGCCGAGACCGCACATCCGTTTCTTGCGTTATGAAGATTGATTTCTTCCGTTTCTCCCTCCTCTCCATTACTCTCTCCCTCGTTATTCTCTGGTAACGTAGCTAGTGATGGCCATGAAGGACATCAGTGCCCCATTGAAGCTCTCTCTGGCAGTGACCTCTCCTCTCCCCTCCCTCTCTCTATTAAAAGGCAGCAGAGACCCTCTCCTTTCTCCTGCCTACCCAAGCTCACTCCATCTCTCTAGCTCGCCAGTACATTGCTCGACGCTGTCGTTTGTTGCCGTTCGTCGCCGGAGTTCACCAGAGCTGCAGTTCGTCGCCGGAGCCTCGTACTCGTCGTCCGTAGTCGAGCCCCTGCTTTTCTTCACCCGGCCGAACCCCGTCGATCCATCCCCGTCACACGCGCGAACCTAAGGTTGAAGACGACCCAAATTTATTTTGTGTATTTTATAAAAGTACTTTTTGGTTTGATTCATGAGTTGTATATTTTATTTGTTGTAATATGAACACGTGTGATTCGCAATTTATGTGTATATGCGTTATAGAATTGTTTGGTAGATTCATGCGATTATTAGCACCGTGTTATGTCATGTTAGTCGTGGCGTTGAATTTTGGATTAGAGAAATATGACAACATTTAGTAGTCCCCCGTTGGCGATAAAAATACTAGATATGAATTTTTGTAGTTAAATATGGTCACAATAAACTTTAGAAACTTGTTGGAGATTTATAGTTAGGTGCATTTTAAATGGATTTAGAAAAATGGTATAGAACGCGTGTCATATGAATAATATAGGATTTCTAGAAGATTTAGCTAATTATTTTATTAACATTTTCTTGTTATAAAGAAAGGAGAAAATATCACCGGTAGTGTGGAAAATAGATTTTTTGCTAGTTAAATAATCTTGTTCGCAAATTGAGCACTTAGATTTTTAGATTAAACAAAATACTAGTTTATGTCAAAATATCCTCACTTGTGTTATAAAAAGTCCAATTACCAATTTATGTAGATTTTTAGAATATTAATATTATTAAATTCATTTTTGCTATACTAACTAATTTGAGTTAGAAGTAATAAAAGGTATTAATTTATTTATTAGTATTAAAAGACAATAAGTATTATTTATTTTCATTAATGATGTTAAAATATATTTAAACTGTATTTATTACACCCACTCATAAATTCACCATTAGGATTCACATTAATAGCTATAATTGAATTAATAAGTATTTATGCGATTAGTACGTAATTAAGATGTGATTAGTGCGACGTGTTAATGTACCCAATCATTGCATATAATAATGTTTACTTTTTGATTTAATTGGCAGTTATGACATAATTAAACTTTGCAAAATTTGTGCTACTGCTTAACTTAATGATTTTAATGTCACTCATTAATTGGTATTAATGTTCTAAAAATTTAATTGACAGTTATGACATTAACCCGATGGTTAAAAACAACATTATTACGTATTAATTGGAACATGAAGTGATCACCCAGGATAACAGTGCAACCACGAGTGCTATCATGGCTCTGGCTTTGGTAATTAGCTCTATATGCTTAGTGCCTAGCAACCTTACCTGAAATATGGGCAAGAGGGGGAGCGGTAGGTGCTGGCAGCCCACGTTAACATGGGGTCGTATTCTTGGCTAAGGTACTTCACCCAGGGGCCACCACCATCGTCTTTAGAAACCTTAGCGGGTTGCTTCGTATTAAGTGTATTTTGTGAAAACCTCATAATGGATCCCTAGCCATTTACCTCGGCAGTGTCTAAGGGTCCGATCAACCCGGGCTAGATGGGATACATGGCTTGTGGGTAAAGTTGTACCACCTCTGCAGAGTGTAAAACTGATATATCAGCCGTGCTCCCGGTTATGAGCGACCTGGACTCCTCATATGATAATTGAACTTAAAGATGGACATAAATTGAGATCCGATGATCTGCCAATAATTTGCTTAAGTGGTTTCACTTAAGTGTTTTTGTTATACTCATATTCCTTTGTTTAAATGGGATATTTGGGATTCACTCTTATTAGTAAGACAGGTGTTGTTAATAAAATGTTGACCAACTAAAATGCTTACTGCTCAACCTTAGCCTCACCTTGTTATACCTGCATTAATTATTTTCCCCCACTTGCTGAGCCCCGACCATAAGTGAGCTCACCCTTGCTTATTTTGATCAGAGGGTGATGCTGGAGATTTTATCGACGACGATGAATTCTAAGTCTAACGATGCGCCGGTCAACTTCCTGTGGAAGATTGCTCAGTTATTTATTTTCGCTTTACTTTGATGTGATACTTGTTAAAGATACAATGTTTCAGATGATGTAATAAAGTATTATACTCTCTTTATGCCTTTGTTGCATTGTATTTTGATATATTACACTTGTGACGTCAACATATGTGTGGAAATGGATCCTGGCACACATA